>NC_090265.1:178202143-178567143 GCF_040414725.1 Anabrus simplex
AAGAAACATGATGAAAACGCAACGGGAGAAAATACTCAAATGACGTTCACTGCATCGGATTTGTTCTTTAGTAAGATGTTAATTTATATGTGATTGTTGGATTGTTGACGCATCGTTTGAGGTGTCAATAAACGGTGATTAGGTTGAGGCTGGTTAACAGTCAAAGGGACTGCTATCCCATCGTCGCCATAAGACCTGTGTCGACGACGTGAGGCAATTTTTTTTTTTTTAATTCCTGGATCTTACTACTACGAAGAGTATTTTACTAGTATGCGTTTCTTTATCCAGACTGCGCAGTTCCTTTCCTTTTTTTCATTTCAAACTATATCACAATTTCCCTGAGCAAGAACAACCAGAATTCTTATCTTATTTCCACTATCACCGTTATCAGATTACCTTTCTCTAATTGTGATGATGGTGATTCGGTGGTTTTGAGTAGACACCTTGGTGTTAATCGACAGCAGTAGGCCACGTGCAGACACCGGGTTTCACCCTTTCCCTACATCATTATCATCATTATCCCACATCCAGACGCGCAGGTCACCCATTGACATCAAATTTAAAGACCTGCATGAGGCTAGCCAAACATGTCCTCGGACACTCCCCGCAATAAAAGCCATTAGATAAAGAAAAGATTGCCGGCATTGGATCCTGAGCAACTGTCATCTTTGCTATTGACTGATCGTTAATAAAAGCGTTATTTCCTAAAACAAGGTAAATGCCAAAGGTCATCATACGATACCTCATTTGTCAATAGTAGCCCTAATAATGATAGAATGTTTTCTCTTCTCGGGTTGTACACATCAACTGGAAATGTGGTATTTTGTGTTGGGCTTTACGTAATACCCCCTGAAGACTTTTAAATAGATAGGAGCCTTAAACTAGGCTTCTAAACAACAACCATATGTCTGTATAAATGTATATCTATATTCACTTGAATAAATAATATTACAATCCCTTCATTTTACATTAAAACAACTAATTCTTCTCACGTTGTACAACTTCAATACCTCACCAAAAGAACGCATTATTTACATGATACATTATTTCCCTCTTTCGTTCCTCCATCATCACTCATACTGAACCTCTTTAGTACTCGCTCCTAATGAATGACTCATACGATTGGTCCATATTAGGTTGATTACCTGCTCCAGTAGAAGTTGATGTCCGAGTAGTATAATAAGGAACTAACTAGTCACGAGGTAGGTCTCTATACTGAATGCAGAATGTATAACGTTGACTCTCGAATGTCTGGAGTTACCTGCTTACCATCCAGTCCTTACAAGCACTTCCCGAAAATTCCGCAACAAACTAGGAATCCTCCGCACCATGCATTTAGTATTCGCCGATCCCTTGATCCCTTCGTTGATTGCCTTCCTTATTACCTTGCCTCTGACCATTACCACCTACCTAATTATACCTCTTATTACATCCTTCCTCTCAGTGACACCTGTTACCATGTTATCTGATTCCTCTTTACCCACAAGGAATCGAACCTTTCTAATAACAGTTGCACTCTCTCGATAATAACTTCTTTCTGCATACACACTGATAATTAAATCTCCTCAATGCAATATCTTCCTCGAATATACAGCCATCAAGACGGCATATCAAGATTATGAGGTTGTGGCACATCAAGATTAACTAAGAAATACTCATTCATGTTCACAACTTCTAAAGGATTATACTTCACAAACATAACATTATCCCTTTCCCTCACGAACAACTGTTCTTTCCAATACATGGCTATCTGTTTCTCTCTAAATTCTTCCCTGATAAACCTGGAACCATCGCCCCGCTTTTCCTACAAAAGCTATAGATACCATTTCCTCTACTACATACCACTCATTGAAACCTTCTCTTAGTCTATTTTTAAATCTCTTTTCTACAACCTTCAAAAATTCCATAGGATAAAAATGCTTTCCATTAACTTCAGCTGTTACGACGCCTTCATCACATTATTATAGCTTCCCTACTAGGTTCTAGTTTATACACTACTAGCTGTGGTATCCGGCGTTGTCCGGATAGTTTTTGAAAGTTTAACTTTAAGATTTGTATTACCTGTTAAGTAGGAGTAAAGTGAATTTCATACAATTCCTTGTTGGGGTGTTGAGTGATATTTTACGACCTCCTATGTAGTTTTAGAATTATTTAGATGTGTTTAGTTTAAAGTTTCTGATGATTTAATGTTACAGTAAAACTTTGTCCTCGTGGAAGCTCGAAATGCCTGACAAGTATTAGATTCTTTCAAAAAAAAAAAAAAAAAAAGCGATAACTATATGTATTTACCGTCATGCTATAGATATGATGTACCCGATTCCAACTGCCATTGAGACTCTCACCAATCAGCCTTGCGACTCCAAAAGCATTGGATTCAACACCAATTTCCGTCCTTTTAGACTATTTACTTTTAATCCCATCTCAGTCCCGTCCCAGTGGAGGCTGAACGTGTAACTTACCTTAAACGGTATCCAGATCGTCATAATACATCTAAGCGACATATAAACAATGGATTCGAGATTATTTTCCATTATTTGTACAGGGTATGCCCTTGGTGGTTGGGATGTTTCATTTTCATAGTTTCTTTTTTTTCAGATGATAAGTCAAATGTGTTTATTTTCATCTTTCAACCCCCCCCCCCCGTCCTAGGAGTGCTAGGCGTGTTTTATCCCCACACTATTGTGTCATGTAGTAAGTCATATGTGTACAAAATTTTAGCTGAGAGCTATTTTGGAACATACACACATGCATCCGTCATCTCGTTAATTTTGAACATTTTCTCTTTCACCCTTCTCAACTCACATGGCAATAGGGAATGAACATGGATATAAACGACAGCCGCATTGCCACTATTCATCTCAGTGAACCCGAGAACTACGGATTCTACATTAATATTGGTCGCTGTCTATAAGTTTTATACACTCATGTTCATAAAAACCAGAACAACTTGAAAGACTAGAGATAGGAAATTCAATTTCACAGGACATGTGGACTAGCATGTTCTGAAGAAATGATTAGCATCTGAACCATGTCGACTCTTATCCTCCTCAGTCCCTGTGTAGCATATATGCTACATGAGTTCTTTATTTTTTTTCCCGGTCGGGTAATGGCTCTATCGCGCGGTTGCCGGGTGTAGCGTATAGTCTACTGTGTGTGCTTCGCGCTCATCACTTGTTTTTGTTTATCGCACAAGTGTATAGGTGGCAGTACTAGTGAGAATATACAAGTTTGTTGACATCAAGACATGGGAACGAGACGTGCAGGTATTTGTTATGTATTTGTATATTTAATTAATGTGAATGTTTTTAAGATAGCTTATAATAGGTCAATAAGTATTATGCTAGTAATCAGAACTCATTTGATATTGTATACTGCCGACAGCATGACGCTTTTGATGATGTAGCGTATACTCTACATTAGGCAATAACCTAGAAAATTTGTGCATGCAGCAGAAAATTACTGTTCTTTTCTTAACTCATTTTCTCGCTGCAGTTGTTAATATTAAATCATAGTTGCCTTCAATATTAAGTACGTACTTGAATATCATTATATACTACAGTATTAAATGAATACTTTGTACGAAGAATGCGACAATTTATATTTTACCTTTCATTATTTTAGCCTTGAAGGAAACAGGTATTGCGGATCTTATTGACACTATCAACCTTGATGTGTCAGATATTGAACTGGATGGAGGTGATGATGATGATATTGTTGAAGATGACTTGAGAATCAACGCTGCAACTCCACCTATCGATGAAAGCAGTTCTGAATCGGAAGAAGATGCATTGCTGAAACGCCGCAGGGTTCCCGCAGCTATGCCACCATTTCAGTCCAGGAATTACCATGCTTTGCACCTACCAGAAATGATGAACAGAACACAGAAAAGTAGGTCAAGATGTAGGCTACCAGGTTGTAAAGGTTTCACTTTTGTACAGTGCACTCAGTGCGGTTTTCCGTGATTTCCCATTTTCACACCAGGAAAATGCTGGGGCTGTACCTTAATTAAGGCCACGGCCGCTTCCTTCCAACTCCTAGGCCTTTCCTATCCCATCGTCGCCATAAGACCTATCTGTGTCGGTGCGACGTAAAGCCCCTAGCAAAACAAAAAAAAAAGCACTCAGTGCAAAATAAATCTGTGTTTTACAGAAAAAAGAAACTGTTTCTTGGCATTTCATAAAAAATAATAGGAATATTATTGCACCATGTTTTTGTGTTTGTTTAAAAAAAAGGGCAATACTTACATTTAATTTGTTGTATATATGCTTTATAATTTGTGTCAAAATTTGTATTGAACATGGTGAAGGAGAATAAAAGTGTGTGATGTTGTTATTTATTAATGTATTTTAAGTGTTGAGTGCACTTATAAAATATAAGAAAAAAATAAGAATTGTAGGAAAGTCACTTCTCAGTCCCGATGTAGCATATACGCTACATGTCATAATGGCTTAACGAAACATACTATTTTTTTTGGTTAGCATTTTCAAGTTATTTTAGCCTCTTATAACACACTGAATGCAAAAACAGAAATTTCCATGACTAAAACTTGCTCCGGGACTGAGGAGGTTATATTCAAGGTCCACATTGATATCTCGGCGCAACACCACCGACTGATAAAATGTGCCTGCGGCTCTCGTTGTCGTTGTAAACCGAAGGTAATGGATCAGTGTGACTTGAGCAGACGTGCAGGATGCCACGCAGACGTATGCGAGAACCATACCGTCAAATGAGTGAGTCTGAAAGAGGGCGCATTATTGGCTTGAGGTAACGTGATGCCTCCATCCGCGAAATTGCTGCTCGTGTGGGACGAAGTGTATCGGCCAGTGAAACAGGCGTGTACAAAATGATTCACAGAAGGCCGTAGAACACGACGAGATGGGTCAGGTCGCACTACCCAGACCATCCCCCCGAGAAGATCGTCACCTCACCCGAATGCATTGCAAGAAAGATCTGCGTCCTCCTCGGCTCTGGCGCAACAGTGGAACAGTCTAACGCATCGTACACTATCAGGAGTGACAGTTCGTCACCGTTTATTATAGTCTGGGTTACCGGCACGTCGTCCACTTCTCCGCCTACCTTTGACTAATGTGCATGAGCATGCTAGACTGCAATGGTGTATGGAACGACGTCACTGGGGACAAGAATGGCCACAGATAGTGTTTTCGGACGAATCCAGGTTCTCTTTGTTTGAAAATGATGTATGCATTTTGGTTCGCCTCAGACAGGGCGAGAGGCATCATATTGACTCCATTCGCACAAGACATACAGCGCCAACTCAAGGCCTTATGGTGTGGGGTGCTATTGGGTACAACCACAAATCACAGTTGGTGCGTGTCCAGGGCACCGTGACCAGTTTGACCGACGTGAATGACACCCCGCGACCCTAGCCACACCCTTTTTGAACGACACCCCAGACGACATACTTCAGCAGGACAATGCGAGACCACATGTTGCTGCACGAACACGTGCCTTCTTGTTGTCACAGGATGCCAGGCTGTTGCTCTGGCCCACCCGATCACCGGACTTGTCCCCAATCGAAAATATATGGGGTATGGTGAAACCACGGGTGTGGCGCTGTGACCCAATGCCAACCACCAAAGATGAACTGCGGAACCAGGTGAATGCAGCATGGATGGCTATATCTCCGGACGCCATTCGCGCCTTACGTGTCGATGTCATCACGCATGGAACAAATCAGTGCCCATGGAGGACCCAGTGCCTACCAGGCAACAGGACACATGCTGAACCTAGGTGAGTGAAATGCTAATCGTTCCTGCAGAACATAATAATGAACATGTTCTGTGAATATGAACTTCCTATATTTAGTCTTTCAAGATGTTCTTTGTTTTATGAACATGAGTGTATTTCACCCCTTTTTCTATAATTATTATAATTCATACCCGCCCCTAGCGGTGCTAGGGTATCTTATCTCATAGTATTTTTTTTCAGATAACAGGTCCCAATGAGAGTAACTTTTGAGTGGTATATACTCAGATGCGAAGTGAACTAAGTTAAAATCTTTTCCGATGTGCACACGTAGAATCTTCGTAAGAGTGTCTTCCAAGAGTACCAGTACGAGTGTGAATCTGAATACGAGTAAGAATGTCCTCTCCAGCTCTTGTCGGCCGTCAAAATCTCCCTCCATCAACCATATGACATGGTCCAGTAAAATTTGAAGTCTCATCCCTTCTCCTATGTATTGCTATGAATCCATCACGTTGCTTCATTACGTCCATTCACATAGGCTGAACTTTCCCGCGAAATCAAAGCGTCAGGTAGCGAACTTCGAAAAGTAGGCGTTCATAATGTTTCAACTGTCTCTTCATAAGGTGGAGAAGGTAGGGTCTCTCGTAACCTTGATGACGCACTTTTCCTAGAAATGGGCTGAAATTAGCCTGTTGACTCTGGTCACCTCACTACGGCTATTGGAAAATTTCCTGCAAGCCATTTATACGAATGATGTTGAAATACTTTACACAATAAATTGTTCGTTCAGAATACTTTATAGCCGCGATACAAAAATGAAGTGATGATGATGGGTGATTAAAACCCTATATATATTAATTTAAAAATGTACCAGTGATTAAATATATACATATTATCAATTAATTACACAGTTCAATAATTTATCACATGCTGTGATGTTCCAAACATCACACTGTCTCGGGCCAGCTCCTTCACTTTCCTCCAGTCCCCACTCCTGGCAATCAATCCGGTTTCCCCTCTGTAATTTCTTTTAATAATTGTTTCTCGGATACTTGGGTTATCAGCCCTAGTTACAAAGCCTTTTGGGAGGGGCTGCCTCCCTCATAACCCTCAGCCTGCTAGAGTTTCTCACAGCGATTCTTCCCTTATGCCCGAGTGCACCAAGCTCGGTAATTATCAGCCTTTACGAAACCGTGGTAAAACTTTTACCGTGGTATTGTCGTAAAAGCAGTGCACCATTACTATCGCCCGGTTTCGTTACCGCGGTTTCTAGACGCTTGATTTTCTCGCTATTATTCCCCTCGGAAGAAATTCGAAGTAGTATTCAGGAAGCAGTGATCATTTCGACAGTCACTTGTCTTTAGTTTATCCAGCCGGCAGTGATCGTTTCGACAGTCACTTGTCCCTCGTGTTTACATTTTGTGACAGCGCAAGCAAGTTATCGACTCCTTAAAATGGAAAGTAATGTTCGACATGTTTTGAATGTTACATCGAAGTCCTAAAGACATGGAAGGGGACCTCCTTTTCCACACACAATATTGTCTCTCGACAACATTCCTTGTGGCAATATGGGCTCTGTTATATCGTTGTTCTGCTGGGGAGGTGGGATTCTGAAAAGGTGTAAGGAGGAAGGATTTACACGGGTAACCTCCATCACCCAAAATATAGCCATTAGCTATTTCTCTCGTCTCGAGACGCGCTCTCAGCCGAGAATTGTGAAATATTGTGCTAACATGAGTCGACCCTGGCCATCTTGCTACAATATCTCGTATCGTGAGGTTCGAATCGCTCACAGTTTGCATGTTTAGCGAGAAATAACCTTTCCTATTTCTAAATACCTCCCCATTTTCACCTCAGGGAGACTGTATTCGCACATGAGTGCAGTCCAGCGCACGCAATATACCAAGGAACCCAGCTATTGTATGAAACCCTTCCATAACCTCTCTTTGTTCTCGCTGCGTAAGTGAAAGTTGAATGAACTGTGGCGATAACGACGCAAGTAGATCAGAAACCTTGTGTATTATGCGGCATACAGTTGTTCTGTCAACATCACAGACGTCACCGATCACTCCTTGAAATGTTCCAGTTGCATAGAACCGCAGCGCTATTAAAAGACGATTTCTAGGCGACATAGGACAGTTTCTCCCAGTCGGGCATTCCAATTGTTCACCATTTAAATCTTCTCTGGAACGAAACATCGCTTAATTCTTCAAATAAATCGCGTCTCTCTTCTATAATTCTCCCTTCATTTCGTTCAAACTGATTAAGATACTGGAGATATAACCTATAGTTGTTAAGCTCCATCTTGGAATCTTTAACCACAGAGCACAAATAAACTTTACCGCGGTTTTTTTAGTTAACCGCTCGCTCACGCGCGGTAAACATTATACCGCGGTAAAATGTCGGTAAACTCGAAACCGAGCTTGGTGCAACAGAAATACGACTTTACCCTGGTAAAATTGTGAAGTTTACCGCGGTATTCTCTTTACCGAGGTTGGTGCACTCGGGCATTAGTCTTTGAGGTACCTCCCTCTCTGCAAGGCAGCGGTTTTGCCTCGGTCCGGGACTGCTTATTGGGGTTTCCCCTTATTCACAGCTAAACCCCATATTTGAGGGCCGTTCGCTAACCGCCACCTGCGACTCGCCCGGTAGCTGAGGCTCGCCCCGCGTTCTGACAAACACTGGAGTTTATTGTTCAGTTATAATCTTTCCGTATCGCTGGTTCATCTGAAGCAGTAATAGAGTGAGTTGATGGTTTGTCCTCCTTTTCGAATGTACATCTTTTATCTTGAAAGTTCCTTTTTGAAGCCAGCGATCCATGTCTAAACGAAATTCAAACAGGAATATGAGAATATCCGACTCTATCTTTCATGACACAGAATAAAATGAAATAAAAGAAAACAGAAATAGTTATGAAATTCAAAACAAATAAAAGTATCTGATTGAACAAATGATTTAACGTTTACCTACCGAAAATGTATCGCAGTTGTTCGGGGTATGAGTAGAACAAAATATACGAATATTTTACCAACCAAACAACTAAACCTCACAAAGAGATTAAACACACGGAAATCTCGTGGAAGTATCACTAAGGAAACACATTTTTATCGCTATGAATATGTACTGTAAATCAACTAGCCAACTTCTAGTTTTGAGAAGCCTCGAGCGCATTCCAGGAATTCTTTATGAACCGAGAATGAGAGAGAAAGTTCCCGATCGTACAAATCCTAGAAAACTCTGGGATATTCAGTTGTAGGAAGGACCATTAAAACGCAGCACACAACAGAAACTGCGTAAGAGGACAGTTCCCTGCTCAGCCTTGTCCCTTGTCCGTATCGCGCTGCAATGATTTCGGAGTACGCAGCAGCAGTATGACCAAGCGTCATATGCTTAGAGGAGGTGAAATTGAACATGGCAAATTTTCGTTCAGATTGTAATTTCTAGTTTTCCTACTTATATTGTGCTTTTTGCTTCTTATTCTTAAATTTCAGTCAACTCTTATTTTATTTTTCTGGAGTGGTCATGGAACCTCTAGAAGAGGGATGGCAAACCTTTTCCGTCTAGCGTGTCAGTTTATGTCTTGTTCATTACATTTTAGGGGCTGCTTGGCCGAGGAAGTCGTAAAATTTAAGAAACGAGATTTCCACTTCCGGAGGTGCATATGGCGCTGAGGTTCACTCAGCCAGCACCAAAAATGAGTACCGGGTTAATTCCTGGGGGCAAAGGCGGCCGGGCGTAGAGCTAACCACTCCACCCCATCACGTGCCGCGGTTAACAATGGTGGACGCCTTTACCTTCCACTCCTCCAAGGGCCTTCATGGCCTGTATGGAGGTGACATTGTCTTTGTCATTACATTTTAATGTCTAGTGTGCCATCGGTTATTTTCCTTTAAGATCATTAAACCCTTTATTTGACTACATTAGGTATTACATTGCATCACGCAGCTGGGGAGATAGTGGAGAGATATCCAGGAGATAGTGGTTTCGAACCCCTCTGTCGGCAGTCCTGAAAATGGTTTTCCTTGATTTCCCATTTTCACACCAGGCAAATGCTGGGGCTGTACCTTAATCAAGGCCACGGCCACTTCCTTCCGATTCCTAGGCCTTTCCTGTCCCAACGTCGCCGTAAGACCTATGTGTGTCGGTGCGAGGTAAAGTAAACAGCAAAAAAGATTGCATCACATTTAAATCCTTGCGACTGGATATTTCATGATTTTATTTTGCAAACATCACTGAAAATTAAATTTCAATAAACAGGTAAATATTAAGAATAAGATACATTTTTGTTTTAACCTAATATACTTTGTAAAAAAATATGGCCATAGAATTAATTGTGACATAATGATGATGTCATCCGTTCAGTCGAATCCGACCATCGGCGATTCTATGAATCAGCGCTCTTAAGTTGTCCTGTTCCACATTACGTTGGTAGATTTTCGACCTCTTTATTACATGTTAGGCGAGCTGGGTGGCTCAGACGCTTGAGGCACTGGTCTTCTGACCCCAACTTGGCAGGTTCGATCCTGGCTCAGACCGGTGGTATTTGAAGAGGCTCAAATACGTCAGCCTCGTGTCGGTAGATTTACTGGCAAGTAAAAGAACTCCTGCGGGACTAAATTCCGGCACCTCGGTGACTCTGAAAACCGTAAAAGTGTAGTTAGTGGGACGTAAAGCCAGTAACATTGTAATTATTATTACTATTACATGTTACAAGCGTTAAAATAATGTATGTTACTATATCGTGCGGCGTGCCATAAAAGTCGTGTTCGCGTGTCACCTAGTGGCACGCGTGTCATAGGTTCGACATCCCTACTCTAGAAAATTCATATCACAGGTTGGGAATCACTGGGTTAGACGATTATTTCCATATATAAATCTAAATAGGTGCATGAGAGAAGAATTAATTCTGCCTTCATTCATACCAATAGGTGGCACGGTGGTCTATGGGCAGCGAGCCCGTCTCTTATCCAGGGACCCTGGATTCGATTTCCGGTCTGGTCAACGATTTTTAGCTGGATCTGACGGCTTATACGAATCCACTTATACGATGTATTGTATGAGAACAAATGAGGAACTATATGACGGTGAGGTAGGAAACTAAGAATAATAGTCGAGAGGACTCGTAGCGCTGACCACGCATCTCTTCGTAATCTGCTGCCCTTCGAAGTGAGCAGAAAATTATAAAATTTCCGACTTGCTGACAGGGATTCGAACCCGCGTCCTTCCGACCGAAAGGAGCACGCCTTTACCAACCCGACTAGGGCAAGGCAAATTCCCTCATACAAGTCCAAAAAGTAATATATTTGCTTTCTTAACATTTCCCTACAATGACAAGTAAAACCGTTACTGTTCAATTATAGAGTATTGTATTGAAAATACGGCACTGTGACTGTTCTCTGAATTGAGATGAGGCTATGTAAAGGGAATGTGATTAGCGTAGTGGTGAAGTTGGTGTCTTTCCACTGAAGTTAGATTTCTGGTCGATCCGGGGTTGGAATTTTCACCTGAAAAATCACATGGTGCATCCGGACTTAAATCCCTAGCCAATACCTAAAATGAACCAGGAGGTTCCCACAACCACAGAAATACCTGGTATAAGCTAAGAAAAGCCTGTCCGGTTCCTTATCTGAATGGCCAGCGTAGTGGTGTTCGCTGCATAGAGCCCGGGTTCGATTCCCGGCGGGGCCGGGGATTTTGCTTGCTTGTTGTTTAAAAGGGCCTAACATCTAGGTCATCGGCCCGCCGGGGATTTTAGTTACGTCCGGTTAGTTCCTCAAACTCGGAAGTTCAACCATAAAAATGGGGTTAATCTACAGCACATTAGTACCAACTCCAGGTAATTGAGGAATTTATCAGGAAGAAGAAGAACTTTAATTTTTTGAGCTAATTTTACATTCGCTCGTAGCCCTAGTGTATTTATGGATATTATTATTACAATGATTTATTAAATTACGAAGGCTATTTCTGTAGTCTATTGAATAATGATTTCTTTTTATACCAAATGAACGACTATTTTCCCAGAAAATCCATTTTGATCTTCAGTCCTTTAATTTTATCACGATTTTGGGAATAATAATAATAATAATAATAATAATAATAATAATAATAATAATAATAATAATAATAATAATGTGACAGTGAGCGAGATGTCTTATTGCGAGGAAAAAAGAAAGAAAGATATTTCCATTTTCTTGTTGATGGTGGCTGAGGAACACCTGATAACACGTTGAACGATTGTTGCAATTCAATCTCTATAAAGTCTATAACTGAAGGAGTTAAAAACGAAGTCGTTTTCTGGATTCGAACACGAACTTCACTCCTCAAACGAGCGTCAGCAGTGATTTTTTTCGTTCATATCATTAAACGACTTCAGTGAAAATTAAGGAACTAATACGCAGATCTATTGACATTTAAATAAATAATCGCATTCACTAGCGCCTTCTCATGCAAAACAATCGTATGTGAAATGGTTCATATTATACACTTGATGAATTCCTTGTTCCAAAACTCAGCTTGTTCCATCAAGACACTTACTCTCTGCTCCTTAAATCCTTGACTGAAAGATATGTTTCAAAAGGAGAGCTATGAAATGAAATAGGTTGGACTGAAGTTCTCACATTGTATTAAAATAGATTACCAGAGATCGTGATTTAAATGAAAAATATATCTGTCAATTTCTGTCTCCAGTTTAGGCATGAATTAATTTCAACTTGTACCGAACTGAACGCTGTGCTTGCGGAATGTGGTCAGGTTAGCCTCTGTTCCCAGGAACCAAGTATTAGGTCATAGCTCCTAGAAATGAGGCAGCATCACGTGAACTCGATGACATAATCACCACACCCTTGCCGCATTACAGACTGTACGTCCGCGGTAGTTGAGGGCCTTACTCGTGAGATTATTACCGAAGAGTCACAGCACATTTCATTAATGTATTAATTAATCTTACGGTTTAGAATTTGTGGGGCGTTGTTGATCAACGACTAAATAATTAAGTCCCAGCACTCTGATTCGTGTTATGTCAGCATGAAGAAGATCCCTGTGTATTCGGGAGATAGTGGGTTCGAGCGCCACTGTCGGCTGCCCTGAAGATGGTTTTCCGTGGTTTACCATTCTCACACCAGGGCTGTACCTTAATTAAGGCCACGGCTGTTTCCTTCCCACTCCTAGCACTTTTCTATTCCATCGACATCATAACACCTATCTGTGTCGGTGCGACGTAAAGCAACTCGTAAAAAAAGGGAAAAAGGAACATCCCTGGTGAATGATATTTATCAAGGATAATTAATGCTCAGCGTTTCCCATTTTGTTTATCGATTCCGCAATTCAGTATATTTCAAATCGTCCCTGCGCCGGGCAGGTTGTAAATGCTGCTAGGTTCACCTGGATGTCTGTTGTCTTCTAGATCGAAAATTTACAAAGGAGATATTTACTTCTGAAGAGGCACAGAGGGTCTTTTTGTCTACACCAGAAATAAATACCATACTAATTTCTGGGAGCAAAAGTCGTCGGGCATACGGTCAACCACTATATCATATTTGGTGCCGAGGTTATAAATGGCTATATTGAATCCTTTACTTTCCATCTCTTTCATTAGCCTTCACGCCCTGTATAGAGTTGGCTTTTATTATTATTATTATTATTATTATTATTATTATTATTATTATTATTATTATTATTATTATTATTATTTGTTGCATTGTTTAATTTTGTAACAGTGTTTAAGTGTAAGAAATGGCCCAGAACCCGAAATTTGCCACCAATAAAAACGATATCTAATCTATTCTCTAGTTGAGTTAACGTACAGATTCCATGGGATAAGTACGGAGCGTCACCCCTTTCATTGTGATCTTGGCGAACTATAGCCGTGGTTGTAACACTCCTACGCTGGCGGGACAGATTCTCCCAAGCTCCGAGTGTACAAGTTCTCTTGTCGTAAAGGTGAACTGGCAGTTGCTTGACCGGTTTCCTGCGTGTACTGCCATTATTGAAGAATGTTGACCGTAGTGACATAAGATATAGTACCTACTGAACAACTGTTCAAATAAATTGCTCATACAATACTGTAGAGCAGACATATTTCACGGTCGTCAGGTGTCTGGAATATAAGGACGACATTCAGATAGATTAGGCCTAAAAGGAACGCATCCTGTGCTTCTATTTATTTAACTAACAACTAACCGTTGATGGGATAGTTTTTGTACAGATGGACAATTGGAATAGGGGAACTTCATAACGCCTTCAGCTGTAACGCGATTTGGAGTTTATGTTTCACAGCAGAGAAGACACAGCGAAAGTTGGTAGATTGTAGAGTGGGTCTCGGCCCACAAGTGGCCACGGCTGGCCCGTGACTTTACGCCTCGGCGTTCGGGAGACGGGACAGAACTGGACCTCACGGCTGGCCCCAAACGTCGGCTGTCCTGAGAATGGTTTTCCATTATCCTGCACTAAAGCGGATGCCGGGACAGTTCCTAGTATATACCACGGCTGCCAACCCCCTCACCTTCTCCGCGCACCTCCTTCACTGTAACAAATCTCCCGGCCTGAGAGACGGCGCCACCGTCTAAGAGGCCCTCCTCCCCCTTCAGGGGGGGGGGGAATGAAAACATTTTAGTAATAGTAGTAGTATACAACGAACTTCTTTTAACAACAATAAATCAGTGCAATGTTGAACGAAAACAATTTCCATGCATGTTGATGAAATGTCATTTATTAGTAAAAAAAAAAAAATATCCCTTCAAACAAGCAACTCAATGTTGAAAACTTCATAGCGATATGAACTACGATTTTTAGGTAAATAAAATATAATTAAGTATGAAAAGGTATTCTTTATTTATTCCTAAACATTACAATCCTTTTCGTAATCATCGTTATCCGGTCGATTAGATTAGCAGTTTGCCTTTTTCTACCACTACGAGCGCTAATGTGAGTCAATGCAGAGTTTCACTTATGCCCTTATAACTACATTCGGTGTGGATCAAGAACGTCTGAGGTTATTGAACCAAAGGACACATTACAGAAATAATTATGTAAATAAGTTAATTTGGCTAGGATTTTAATAAAAAGAAAACGAGTAAAGAGACAAGCGATTTTAAGCTGTTGTTTCAGAACTGCATTTAGATCGGAAGTGATTTTCGATTTTAATTTAGTTTGATAGAGCTAACCAAGACTCACAATTAGAATTTTTTTGGGCCTTTAGTCATTCAAATTTCGGCACGATTGAGGAAATTGCTTAATTGTACGTTTTTCATAGTATGGGAACCCCTATTCTGTCTGTTAAGAAATGTTCTCTACATTAAAATAGACGTTATGTAAGTGAGTTAAGCCAACGCCAAATGAACAACCAACTCCCTTCATAAGAATTTTGGACCGGGCGAGTTGGCCGTGCGGTCAGCGGCACGCGGCTGTGAACTTTCATCCGGGACATAGTGGGTTCGAATCCCACTGTCGGCAGCCCTGAATATGATTATCCGTGGTTTCCCATTTTCACACCAGGAAAATGCTGGGGCTGTACCTTAACTAAGGCCACGGGCACTTCCTTCCAAGTCCTAGACCTTTCCTATCCCATCGTCGCCGACGTAAAGCAACTAGCAAAAAAAAAAAAAAAGAAATGGAGTTAAGAATAAAGATGAGAATATCACTCCATTTTGGCGGTTGGACGGGAGGAGACTCTGGTGTCCTATTGATTTGGCTCTCTTTGGGCGATTTATTTAATCAAATAAGGATAAAATTTGAAAATAAGGATTTTCAGCTGTCAATGTGCATTGGGGTTTTAATAATATTTGATTATACGTCCTATTAACTACTTTTGTATGTTTTTTTCGGAGACGTCGAGCTGCCAGAATTTAGTCCCTCAGGAGTTCTTTTACATGCCGGTAAATCTACCGACACGAAACTGACGTATTTGAGCACCTTCAAATATCACCGGACTGAGCCAGGATCGAGCCTGGGCTCAAAAGGCCAACGGTCTTTCCAGTGGTCCGCGGTGAACATATTCATTACCCCAGCTGCAAGAAAGTTTTATAAATATAAACAGTCGTAGCCCCACTACACTCTCTAAAGTCAACATTACCATTTCATAAGGCTGAATTTTTCGTGGAAAGGTCTACCCGTGAAAGATTTTTCAAGCATATTTTCAACAACGCTCGCACATACTTCCAAATTGATATTCGCGGCAGTGACGGCACCATCATAACTCAATCTATAACAGATTTTAAACTGTGTATTTACAGTTTCATCCGTCGACGCTTCGTGATAGTATAGTTATGGCTTTCACAAAAATGTACTGGAATTATTTGTTTTTACTTTAAAAGCCTAATTTAAACTATTCAGCAAAATTTAACTGGTATTTTACCGTTGTTGAAGTTCTATAGTTTCACTCGCATACTGAGCGTACGTGCTTCAACGACAAACGAGGGAAAATATGTGACGCGATATATAACACAGGTTATATTTATGAAGAATGCCACAGAACTTGCGAAACCTTCACCTATAATCCAAGAGGAACACTACAACAATTCACTAGATACCATCATCACAGACAACCATTCGCGCTAAACCTTGTGTTCATGCTGGGCAACCTAAATATTTTTCTGCGGCTATCGGAACATATACACCTGCCATCAATGAATTGCTCGAAAAAACTGTATACATGCCGAAACCCAAGACTAAAATATATTTTTCTATATTACAATTGGTTTCATGTACTGGCTCTATTTTTATTAACAAGACGATGTGCAAGTGGCTATACTGTTAAGATGTTGATATTTTTCTTGCAGTCTCTACTGTGTGGCGCTGAAGACTTTTAGAGTCAAGTATTAAAACTAACACCCTTTACCTAAGCTACCTGGCCTGTCGCCGTAAATTGCAGTTGGGGGAGGGGCCACAGCTTCGCCTCGAGGTAGCATCAAGTGCATGCGTCACCCAAGCGACCTTAAATTTCTCTGGCTGCAAGGAAACCCAGCTCGCTGGAGAAGCTGAACTGCGGTAGTCGAGACATGTGTACTTGGCTTGGCTTAGATGTTCTAAAATATTTAAACATATAAAAAGCGTTCTAAGGAAAAATTAGAAAATGTTAATACAAAGTTATTTACCCGTGGTTCATTACACGCCACTGCAAGGTCTTTCGCCTAAGCTACTCAGTCCGGTTAATGGGTTTTTAGGTGGATTTATCTTATGCCGAGTTTCCCTCAAGTGGAATTGAAAAATCATCTGGGCTCAATAACTGCAGTCGCTTAAGCGCGGCCAGTATCCACTATTCGGGAGACAGTTGGTTCGAACCCCACTGTCGGCAGCCCTGAAGATGGTTTTCCGTGGTTTCCCCATTTTCACACCAGGCAAATGCTGGGATTGTACCTTAACTAAGGCCACAGACGATTCCTTCCCATTCTTAGGCCCTTCCTGTCCCATCGTCGCCATAAGACATATCTGTGTGGGTGCGAAGTAAAGCAAATAGGAAAAATCCTCTGGCTGGAAATTATCCAGAATCCACTCAGTTTTGTGAAGCTTTCTTATACTTAGCAGTGTGACCTGGAAAACTGTTAAATATGTAAAAAGCTAGCAAATGTACCCGTACTTCGCTACGGTATTCTACCTAGTATGCGGAATTCTATATAAGTTACTGTACACGCAGTTAGTAAGATTATATTAAATTGCATGTCTCTTAGCGCTATCCAAGAAACAAAACGGGAAGGACCCCATACGTTTTTTCAGATGTAAGGTGCACATTGGGGAAATTTTGATGATAATGGCAGGTCACATTTTCTACAGCCATTCACAATCGAGTTCGGGAGTTCCTACAATAAAGGCAGGCTCACTTGCCAAGTGCCATTCACAATAGACATGGATAGTTGTTATAACCATGAGAGGTACCATTTCCTAACGCCAGTCACAATAGAGTAGGGGAGATTTAACTATAATCGGTAAATGCTGCGCTATCTAAAGCATAATGAGTCGAGATACGATTATAAGGCATAGGACCAAAGATCTTACAAATTGAGCAGCGATTGTGTAATCGGCTTTGTGAAATGACTTACCGTTTTGAAAGTAGTTACCACAAAACGAAGGAGGGCAAATCATTGAAATTGCCTTCATATATCGACATTTTTCGGGGCCTAAAAGTAACACATTTGAACAGTTTGGAAGTTTCCCTCAAACGAAAGAGTGTCCAGTGACCAAGAAAAATTATGTACATAACAAAAGTTGTTTAATATGAAGCGATGTTTCATATATCGTGCACGGAGTTTACAGAAAATCAATAGTATAAGAGAATACGGAAGAATTATGTTGTGGCTTCCCTAAAAATCCCCATTCTATTGAGTAAATTTTAAATCAGATGCATGTCTAAACCTTCCTCTGGATGAGTATACTCTATATATGAAGTTTGGTCGAGATCTATCCAGCTGTTTCGCCGCGATGGTGGAACGGACGGACAGACAGACGGACAAACAGACACGAAAGCTATAAACGATTGATACGGACTTGAGTTGACCTAAATCTGGTAAATAACTGAAAAATTGGCAAAACAAACGACATTACAAACAGCGTACCGCTACAAACGTATATATATTCAACCCATGACTTTTGTGCCCTAAGAATTTTAAGTATTAAAGTTACCACCTGAGGCCCCATGTCAATTGTAATAAGAATATAGAGCATATTTTTATATCGCAGAGGTGACACGTGGCAAGGAAGTTGCTACTGTGTTTCACACGCTATATGATGTGACGTCATCCGCATGTGTCGAAAGTGGAGGGACACAGAAGAAAGTTCAGGTTCAATAAGTATATTTAACTGAAGGAATTTTTTTTTTTTTTTTTTTGCTAGTTGCTTTACGTCGCACCGACACAGATAGGTCTTACGGCGACGATGGGACAGGAAAGGGCTAGGAGTGGGAAGGAAGCGACCGTGGCCTTAATTAAGGTACAGCCCCGGCATTTGCCTGGTGTGAAAATGGGAAACCACGGAAAACCATTTAACTGAAGGAATTAGTACTGAACGCAGTATAATGAGGGTCCTGTATTTATCTATAAGACAATTGGTCTTTAGTAAGACAGATTTGAGACTGCTAAGCCATTTCTGTGGATTTTCCGGGGAGGACGCGCGTGTCTGTTTTACCCACGCCAAGTCGACAGAAAGTAGTGCCTATCAAATGAGGTCATTTAACCAGTTAATTTGGTAAGAATAAATTTTAAATGTTCATGAACACTGTCGATAGCAAGTTAGCAAGTACGCGATTACAGCAAAAACTATTTTTAATACGGTTAAATTACGTCGGAAAAGTATGCAAATTTCTTGGCGGCAAGGGAGAAGTGCCTGGAGAGAGGGGGGTAGTGCATATAAAATAAGAAGGGATGCCATATTGAAACCCCTGCATTTGTATCATTGAAGCGTGAGAGAGAGGGTTTGAACTGTTCAGTAAATCGATCGTCAAGAAGTAAATTAAGTCCAACAAACATAGATTTTTGCCGATGTGGCTGGGTCTTGACTCCAACTGGAGGTAGTTGTTAATCATAAGATTAATCTAATGTAAAGACGGTCCAGATACCGAAATAGTATTTGTAAATTTATAATATTGTGTTGTAAAGAGAAGTAATTCGTATGCGGGCAACAAATACAATCAGTCGAGTCGATCAACGAAACACCAAGTGAAAGGTATTTCTTTTTTATGGTTTATTTTTCAGGAAACTTGAGTAAAACCAACTTCGAAACCAGAAGTGTAACAATGAATAAATAAATATAGGAGGGTTACTGGTGAGCCGAAAAATGGAAGCTGACGTACAGTTAAGGTAGGTGAAATGCCATCTTACCGCCTATTATATCTTGTTTCATGATATCACACTTATATGTATTTGTAATGGGTATTTATGACGCAGTTGGTCACCCATTTGTTTTCGTGAATGTCAGAAATATGACGAAAGGTCATTTGTTTCATTTTCTACTTGGATAAATTTTTAAAGAATTGCGAGTGCGGTGTAATATGTTGTAAAAACGTTATTAGTGAGGGTTTCGAAGTGATATCACGTCCAAGGTAGATCGTCATTTCCGTGAATTTATTGCCTATATTTTTGTGATGTCAAGATGTTTTATTCTCCATAAATCGCGTCACAATAGTCGAAATGAGGGAAAACCAGAGCTTCTACCAGTATTTTTTTAGTTTTTCAGGAAATAAGTATTTATACCCGCGCAGCATGTGCAATGCAGAGAATGCTTTCTGAGTGATGTTCGTAATATGAGTTTTCCATGACATGTCATCATCGAAAGTAACGCCTAGGACTTTAACTGATGACATGAATGGTATGGTAGTATTGCACAACCTTATAGATGGAATCTCCGGTCGATTGACCTTCGCGAGTAGTTTCGGGTATCCAAGGATGATGGCTTGCGTTTTTGCTGCGTTTAACCTAAGACTACATCTCAAAGACCAAGAAGAAAACGATGTTAGATCCTGATTGATTTTGTCCATGGCCGAAAATATTAGATTTGGAGATGTATGGGGGTACATTTGTACATCATAAGCATACATTTGGTATTTGCAGTGCGTTTGGGTGTGGGTGACATCATTAATGTAAATAGAAAAAGAAGGGGTCCGAACACCGACCCCTGGGGCACACCACACTGCACAGACGGCCAAGTTGATTTGTTTATTCTGTCTGTAACACACTGCCGACTGCCATACAGGGAGGAATGAAACCAAAGGAGGGCGCTGTCCGAGAAATGGAGGGAATACAATTTCGAGAGCAAAATGTCAATGTCAAGTCTAGGAGTATTAAAACTGTCACTTCCTTGTTGTCCATAGCTTCTCGGATGTCTTCTGTCACCATCAGTAGTGCCGTTGTAGTACTATGTGCTTGACGAAAACCAGATTGTAGTGGGTCAAGAAAGTTGTAAGTCGTCATGTAGTCTGTTATTTGTCTATGAGCGATGAACTATAGCGCTTTGGATAAAGCAGAATGTATGCAGATGGCTCTGTAGTCAGATGGTTCAGAAGGGGAAGCTACTTTCTTTAGAGGACGTATAGTGCCCACTTTCCATATTTCGGGAAATGTGCTGTCTACAAGGGAATAGTTAAATATGTTAATTAGTGCAGGTAATATCACATCCAGAATAATTTTTATCATCTCTGTGCCTATACTGTCATTTCCTTTTGCCGTTGATGTTATCCGATTTATAGAAAACCTGACTTGTGAGTGGGTTGTTGGACGGAAGTAGACGTTTTCACTATCTGTTCGCGTCTTTGCATAATTCCCGGCTAGAACTTCCTGTTTCAGGGCTGCATTTAATGTGCATTTAGATGAAAAATAATAGTTCAGTTTTCCAAGGGTATATTTATTTCGTCGTCGTCTCGTCCTTTGGTAATTCCAAAGCTCTTTATGGATTTCCACAATACAGCTGTTGAAACATTTGGTTGAATTAAACTGTGAGCGTGTCGTAGTTTCGCGTTTCTAATCTGTTGGGTCGTAGCGTTTCTCAGTCTCTTATAGTTCAGTAGATTGTCAGGAGTGCAATGTTTCTTAACTCGTCTATAAGCAGCATCGCGTTCAGCCTTTAGTGCTCTAATCTCATCTGAGAGCCAGGGAGCTAGCTTCCGCGTAACTCGAGCCTTCTTTTCAGGGGCATGTCTATCGTACAGTTCAGTCATATGTTGATTGTCATTTATGTCTTTAAGTTTAAATGTGTCCTGCCATGGCACTGCAACCGCATCTTGTAAAAGTTTATTCTTATCAATTCTTCGTAGACCTCTATATGAAATTATTTTCGGTTTGAACTTGAGACTTTTAATAGAATAGGTCATAAATATAGCATCATGTCGCGATATGCCTGGGACACTAATTTGACCGTACTGAAGAACTAATTCAGGTTGGTTGGTGGGAATGAGATCAATTAAAGTGTGTGATGTGTCTTTGTGATGTGTAGCGTTGAGAGGGAGAAACGTTAAATTGCAAGCTTTAAAAGAAGTTAAAAGTTGGGTTTATGAGGAGAGTTAGGTTCAAGAAGGTTTATGTTTAAGTCGCCCATTATAATTATATTTGAGTAATCAGTGACTAAATCTTTTATTTCAGTCTCTAGATCGCATAAAAACCCGCTTTCGGTGGCTTATATCTACACCCAGAAGACATTTTACTTCTCACAGTTATTTCTAGGAACATGAACTCAGGTTTCCGCTCGTACGGACCTGGAAACCTACAGATTATTTTAGGGCATAAGCTGGTCATAACATATGCGGCAGTACCCCTGGAGGGCTTATTTAATCTGTCGGATCTAAGAAATGTATAACCCGCTAGCTGCAGTCTTTCTATTGCATGGTGTGGTTTTAACCAAGATTCAGAGATGAATATTGCTTGGAAACTGGGAGGCTTAAATATGGCTTTTATTTCGTCCATTCGCGCCTCCGCAAAGAGGCTTTGAGCGTTTATATGGGAAATCTTTAAAGCATTACTGTACAGAGAAAGCTGATGGTTAATGATGTCCCTTGTCGACTGGGAATGGGAAGAAAGCTCAGATGACAATAGATGTGTGTTGCCTGCACAGCTGGTTCCAGCGACATTGGGGGAGGGTGGAGTAAGTGAAAGGTTTTGAGGAATGTGGATTTGTGAATCCTGTGATTGGAAGCCTGTAGTTATGCCGGGACTTTTGCGTGAGCCCGAGGAGGATATTTTGTATAATATTTGGGATGAGAAAGTGCGAGAGAATCCACGCAAGTATTAATTTGCGACGTGTACAATTATTGAAGGACATTTAAAAGAAAAATCCATGTGCATATTTGTTTGGTCAGGGATATCGTATTTTAATTTTATTTGCGAAGTCGACGATTTCATTCTTAGAGGCCAGTCAAGCATGACCTGAAGATGTGCTTTATATCAAAGCTGAGAGCGAGGGTCGTTTGTTTCCAATGCCGACAGCTGAAGGGGTAGTTTGAATAACGTTGGTTATGCGGCTTGCTACGTGTAAAAACCTGAGATTGCATTCTTGGAACGGCGAATCATTAAATTTGCGAGATCTAGTTGAATTTTCATCCGGGAGTAACGTGTAGGTTACTAGGTACTATTATCTTGTTCAATTGAGATCGTAATGTATATTTGAAACCACAAAGTTAGTATAATGAGCGAGGTTAGCCAATTTCAGGGTTGTCCAAAATATAGAGTGATGGTAGTGATGACTGATATATTTTGAGGTGTGCACAAAGCTTCATGGAAATGTTATGATGAGATATGACATCATAATTGGCTTACATTGTACGGCGAGTTACTTATGCAGATTTTGTTTGTGTATTTAATTATTAGGGTTATCCAAGTATTAATAATTGTTAGTATTAAATTAAACTTAAAGTGGGATGACATGAAACGAGATATAATACTGGAAATAAATTACGTAATTTCTTCCAGCTGTACGACAAAAAGAGACGATAAACATGAATTGAAATTAATTACGTCAGGATTTGAGTAGGGACTTGTGAAAAAAACCATTCGTCCGCCGAGATAGAATTTGTTGTTCATTAAGATTTATTAAATAATTTAAATTTGTTAAATTATTAAATTCAGTGGAAACCGTATTTGTGAAATAACTTGAAACCAAGTGAATAACTTGAAGATGCATTCTGGAAACCTTAGTTTATGTTTCTGGGAAAGTTCAAATATTAAGGTAACGCTTATGGGACATATGCGAAGGTAATGGATTTTACTGCCACACAGTATTGTGAGCGTTGTTGTTGTTGTTGTATTATTTAACTTTGATTGATTGAGCATTAAATATGCTGGGATTAGTAAAGTGGAAACTTTGGTCATCAACCGATGTAACTTAATTGTATTTTTAGCCTTCAGCTTAGAAACTTGTATGGTCATGGAGTCATCAACCTCAGTGACTTAGATTAAAGCCGTATGCCATTGTAGCATTATTTTCCTTGCGGTCATCATCCACAATGACTTAAAGTAACTTAGAAGTTGAGAGGTCGGTCCGTGACATAGTCGCAGGTCACATCGATTCAATTAAGGGTCCATGTCGTACAACCATTGTGTGGCACACACCGATTGGACTGCCTTAATTATACGCAGAGTCCAGAGCTCGTGTTACGAGGGGTGGACCATCAAGAATCATTATGATGGTACATGCAGTCTCACATGGAAGCCGAATTTCAGTATCTCCAGATTTTCTTTTCTTTATTTGATAATTGAGACAATGGTTTCTGGTAAGGATGTCCATCAGACAGTTAATTCAAAGGCTCAAACCAGTATTCTGCTCCTCTGTGTTAAATTACTGTGTCGTCAAGTGGACAAGATAGAGTTCAAATTATATTGAGGTTTAAATTAATTGTTTCCCTCCTAATTTCATAAATAAATACAAATGTTTTTGTGAATAGAACTTTCATTTGAGTAGATAGATTAGGATTACTGAACCCTACCTCTCAGAAAGTGACGAAGAATCCAAAACGACGTAAGAGACAGATCTCATGAAAAATTGCTGATAGGTAACGAAGGTAGGTATCCTTCATAGTGCTCAAAGAGTTAAATATATTGATAAGAACTGTCACGTTTATAAGTGCGAACCTTCATTTCGAGATTTACTGCTTAAGCGTTAGGTCATATCACTAAGCAGATTCTGCCATCAGACGCCTCTTCTAGTATTCTACATGGTTGCTCCTATGATATTTTCTCGTATCTCCTATATTTATGGGTTAGATTGAGTTAGAAATATTAAAAAGTGAAGTTTGTACACAGTTTTCACACATTACTTCATTTTTCGGATACTTATCCGGCAGCTGGAATCATAAAATTTCGTCAACATATGACCACTAGTCGTGTCAATGTGCGTACCGAATTTTATGTTTCTATCTTTCCTATAAGTGTGCTAAACGATAAGATATAGTGTAAAAAGTAAAAAAAAAAGCTTAAAATGGAAAAATGCAGCTCTATCTAAGGGATCGAGATACGTCAATATGTCATGGGACCAAAGATGTAGATCTCCCAAATTGAAAAGCGATTGTGATATCTCTTTTGTGATACAAATTAACATTTAGCCACCAATTACCCCGAAACTATTGTCTGTGCCTCATTAAAATTGCCTCCATATTTCGATACGTTCGGGGATCAGAAAGTTATACATTTGTACAGTTTGGAATTTTTCCTCAAAGGAAAGAGTGTCCAGATTTCTTGATTAGCACTCACACACACACGGAGTAATTAAGGAAAAAAGTATTACAGTTAGGAAAGTTGAAATTAATAGAAAATAGGATTATAACTGAGGACAACCTGATAGGAAAAATATGTAAATACCAAGTGGATGTATTGTAAAATGAAATATTCCTCACTAATTTGTGATGATATGAGTTACGGATATACGAAGGCAGTAATAGAGGAGAAATGTAGGCGCAGGGGTTTTCAAGGTAAACAGATAAGAAGATGACTTATGGTGTTATTAATTAAGCCTAAAGAGGAAAGACAGAGGCAAGACATTAATGCGGAAAACAGAAGTAGAAGATAAATGCAGTAAACTCTATTGCAAATGCCAGAAAACATCCTGCGGTGTGAAATCATGGGTTACACTCCGCGGTACTCTTCAAATATTAACAGCCCCCCTTAGTGTTATTCTAAGGTGATTGTAACCTCCAAGGGTACTCCGCAAATTTCCCGCATAATGGCAGCATGGCGTCTCTCTCGCCTTCTACGCAAGGAACAACCACGAGTTTACAGGTATGTTGACGAAAATGACCTTATGTTACTTCCACACTGGGAAGCAGCCAGAGACGTTGCCATGGTAACCGGTGGGTTCGTTTTCAGTCAGTCAGTCTGTCGACCTCTCAATGTAGAGCATGAAACCCGCAGAAAGTAGTACTTTTCTCCGTCATTTGAAAAGTAAGCCATATGCTCAAACGATAGTTGTTTAAAATGAAGGGACGTTTCACGTGTAGTCCACTAATTTTACAGATAATCAATAGTATAAGAGAAAATGAAAAAAAACTGTCGTGGTTTCCATATAAACCCCCATTCTATTTAGTGATTTTTAAATCAAAATCATACCTAAACATTCCATGGATGAGTATACCCTATACATGAAGTTTGGTCGAGATAAATCCAGCCGTTTCTCCGTGAAGGTGGAACATACGGACAAACAGATAAACAGACACGAAAGCTAAAAACCATTGACACCATCCAGAGTTGACCTAAATCGGATAAATATCTAAAAAAATTTGCAAAACAAACAAAATTACAGAAAGGGCAACCCCTACAACTTTATTTATATAGATATGGACCTGAGTATGACTCCAGTATCTCAGCTATACTTATACAAAGTTTCAGATAAATCCGTCCAATAGTATTCGCACCAGCCTGTTGAAACGGAATGTCACACACAAGAAATAAAAAGAGTCATAACCACTGCAATTCCTTTTATAAATTATAGACTACGATTTAGGAAGACGAAAATTATCTTCCCTGAAGTCGATAATGACTCGTTTAGCCGACTTCTATGTTGTAGTCGGTTAGAGGTTATCCTTCTATTTCCGTATTCGATTTCGACTGAGGTTGGTGACGTCTTAGAGTGCTTGAACGCCACGACTCCACATCATTGGCACATTAGAGAACCCCTGAGGGACAAAACTCTGACAATCATTGTACCTGAAAATCAATAGCAGTTAAAGGGACGCTAAATAATTAACATTATAATTTACTCATGTAAGGTATCATTTAGAATTTCTCGAACGCTTTTCATGATATCATGCAAGATAAAACACCTTGCGGAATATCACTATCAGCCAAATCAATGATTAAATGATGTGGTCTCTTTCAGTCAATGAATCCAAATAGGTTTGTAAAAGTCTTCACCAAGTGGTAGTTTGTGCGGTTCTTTGCGGTTCTCTGCCAGGTGATATCAGCAGTATTCCTGATATCTCTGCCCTATCTGTAAGGTGGCCTTCCTCTAGGCCTCTGATGTTCATTCGGACTCCATTCCAGCACTAGCTTCGTCCATCTTTCATCGTTATGTCTGCAACATGGCCATCCCACCGCCATTTTAAAAAGCATCCTCCAAGAAGTCCTTAAGCCCAGTGACCGATTGGATGTCAACTGTCTTTTTCCTATCTCTCCTTGTATAGTCCAGTATTGCCATTTTCATGGCTCTTTTAGCTGTCTTAAGTTTTCCTTTCGTGTCTAAGTCTCACATCCATATGTTAAAACACGAATAATGGATTTATAAAAAACATATTTCTTCAAATTTATCGGCATTTTAAATCTAAAACTGATGAATTCCTTCCAAAAGCTTTTCATACAAGCTTGTTGCGCCAGTAGATTTCTGGTTTTATATCTCACTTCATATTTAAAATCTGGCCAAGGTAGATATATTCACTGACCCTTTCTAATGACGTTTCCTTCATTTTCACTATTCCAGCCTGGAACCATTTATTGGACATGACTTTCGTTTTGGAAAGGTTCATGCTTAAGCCAACCCACTGAGATTCGAATACAAGATTTGTAACTAAGGTTTGTATCAGATATAAATAAAATTGTACCGACTGTACATTGGTTATGTTGAAACTTTTTGAAATATTTATCTGTTTTGGGTCAACTCAAAATAGTATTAGTGGTTTTTGGTTTCGTGTCTGTCTGTTTGTCCGTTTGTGTATTAAACTGTTTGTTTGTTCCACCATAACGGCGAAACGGCTGAATGCCTTTCTAACAAGCTTCATATTTATAATCTACTTATCCAGGAGCAGGTTTCGGTATATTTATGATTGAAAAATCACTTCATAAACTGGGGTTTATAGGAAATCCAACAGAGTAATTAATATTTTATACCGAGCGAGTTGGCCGTGCGGTTATAGTCGCGCAGCTGTGAGTTTGCGTTCGGGAAACAGTGTGTTCGAATCCTATCGTCGGCAGCCCTGAAGATGGTTTTCCGTGCTGTTCCATTTTCACACCAGGAAAATGCTGGGGCTGTACCTTAATTAAGGCCACGGTCACTACCTTCCCAATCCTAGCCTTTTCCCATCCTTCCGTCGCCGAAAATCTTCCATGTGTTATTGCGCGTTAAACAGGTAGAAAAAATCATATACTACTGGTTTTCTGTAAAATCTGTAGACTTAAAAACTCCCCATTACTGTAAACCATTTTGTTGTGTACATATTTTCCTGTACTCTTCAAATGACGGTGAAAATTACTTTTTCTACCAATTCTTCTGTCGCGTGTAACGGGCACTCTGGCAGTTCGAAGGCGAGTCCACTGGTTGCCATGGCAATGTCTTTTTCTTGCTAACAACGAAGTGACGTAATGTTATGTTCGTCATCATTCGTGAAAACTCGTGGGTGATTCTTTGGAAAGTATGTGATAGAGGCACCGAAGTGCCGTTCTCAGGAGTATTGCGGAATACCGTTTGAGATTGCAGTCATATTCGAAAAGTGGTAGGCGTTTTCTGACATTTGCTATCATTTTTACTGTATACCACCTCTAATTCTGTTTACTGTTATAATTTCGTGGCTGCCTGTACTGACTCTGCCTTGCTTCTTTAGACTTCAGTAATAACACATCAGTTGTTTTTTTTGTCTGAATGTGCCTAAATTTCTCCTCTGTTAATGGTTTCAAAAGACTTTAACCTAAATGACCAGAATTTTGTAAGGGACATTTCATTTTTCCGAGTCATCTGCATGGTATTTACGTATTTGTCTTATCTGTCTGTCTAAATTTCCCCATATGTATGGGAGTGCTAATTCCGAAACCTGGTCTGTACTTTCTTTTTGAGATTGTTTCCTTCAAAATGTTTGATTTTTCTTATTAAGTCACGTAACGTACCGTCAGCTGGTACATTTAGAGTCAGTGAGTCGGTTTTGATACTTTTGAGAGTTGGTGTCGGTTACTATGGTCGCTAAGAAACGATCTATCCTTGTGTTATAATCATTAAAAGCTTAAAATAAGAGATTATCCAAGGTTTCTGAGACGGCTTTTTAGTGCAATCGCGGACTTGGCTTGCATATAAAGCGCTAGACAACTTCTAGATAGTCTAAGTCTGAACGAGAGAACCGGACTGAATGCGGACAGACGTAGGAAGACGTTTGGGGAGCGATGCTGGTAGCCAGGCCAGGTTCGGCTCGCAGAAAGAATATCATACTACCAACAATTGCATGCAGGCAATTTTAGCCTGACTTTCTCATGAGCTTCATAACAAGCCGAATATTTTAGGCTATGATCACCCAGTAATGAGAAAATGTTGTTTCACGAAATTTACAGCAATCTTTTTCAAAAATGAAATGAAAACTTAGTAAACAGATTAAAAGTAAGGTATTTTAAAACGTATTCAAGTTTTGTAATGATCAGATCAATACTTTTAAAGTATTCCCTTGGAGATGAAAAAAGTACCGGCACTCTTTTCTTCAACCTGCGTTAAGATTTTAGGTGGTACGAGAAAAATTTCTACTCCACATTATTAAATGTGAAAATAAGCTAAATGTTGGTGTAGCTTGTTTCTATGTAGGACAAAGGATAAACTTTTTATTAACGTATTAGCTTGGGTGTCTATACTGTATATCTAGAGCGTCTGAGAACACTTTTGATAATCGAGTTGAAAACTTGACAACGGAAGTTTGGACAAAGGGAATGGGTGTATATCCTTAGAGGGGTCCATAGCATGTGGATTTTAAATATAGCTAAAGGGTAAACCTCATTCTCTGAGTGTAGGCATGCGGAGAAGTACAAATCAGTCCAAAGTCACATGTCACACTATTATTAAGCACAATGGTTAGTCATTTTGAAATATACTTTTCTGCAACACTGAAAAGACGAGTAGGGTGAGAGTGATGTGGAAAAGGATTTCTATTTCATGGCAGTATATTTTTTGTGATTTTTTGCCTTACGTCGCACAGACACAGATACGTCCCATGGTGACGACGGGATAGGAAAGGCTAGGAGTGGGAAGGAAGTGACCGTGTGGCCTTAATTAAGGTACAACATTTGCCTAGTGTAAAAATGGGAAGCCATGGAGAAACCATATTCAGGGCTGCCGGAAATGTGTCTCGAACCCACTATTTCCCGAATGCAAGCTGATAGCTACGTGGACCAAACCCCGCAGCCACTTGCTCGGTCATGGAAGTATCTATACCGGCATTGGACTGTCGCATATGAACAAGAGTATACTTGAACGGAGCTCAGTAGAATTTTCAGCCTTGATATTTGAAGTTCAGTTCTTAAACTCTTCAGTGAACTTCTACACAAGCACTAGGAGTAGTGAGCTAATGATCAAAGTCATTCTCACGTGTACACAGTAATCTCAGGTGGCACTGTGTCTTCCCGGCTTGAGCGTGGGCAATATTACCTTGAAATTTTAAGACCAGTCTTTGATACCATTAAACAAATTTGTGACAGATTCAAAGATCAACAGGATAGTGAATATCACTCCTTAATTCGTTACCCTCGATTTTTATAGTACTAAAAAGTACCCACGATGTCTTCAGATGTCCTGCAGCGTCGCTATTCATGAACGCGGTAGATCAACTGTTGTATGTCAATATTTGTTCGTTCATTTCCACTGGACTGAGTAAGTACTCTAGTTATTGATGTTGCGTGAAGGGACTGTAGACCTTTCTCGTATGACGTAACAAACATCCAGTGGCTCATGAAGCATTAATCCAATTACATTTGCACTGAACAACGCTAACCGTGTTGATATTTGTGAAGTGGTCTACAGACAGGACACAGGTATAACGATTAGGATGTGACAAAGTCATGTAGAACAAGCAATAAAGGAAAACAAAGATAAATTTGGGAAAGCAATCACAGCTGAAAGTGAGAAAAGCAAAATGCTAACATTTGTCTTTGACCTTGTAATTTTATTTGAGTCTACATGGAATCTGAAGGAATTTGCTGAGGATTGTAAGCACTGCATTAGAACAGATGTACAATATGTAGTTATGTAAATCGAAGAAAAATGTAATGGAATGTGGTTGAATTAAATCTAAGCAGATAATATTAGATTAGGAAATGAATTCAAAAAAACGTAGATGCATATTGTCACTTGTGTTATGGAATAACCAATGCTGGCAAAATGAAGAAGGGCATAACATGTAAAATAGTCTAAGCAGGGAAGGATTTTAAAGAAAAAGAATTTCTGCACGTCAGACATAGATACGGTATGCATATTATAACGATGTGTAAGAATTTTGTGTGGAGCACAGCATTGTTGTGAACTATGGACAATACTGGTGCAAACGAGTACAAACTTCTGATTTATGCTGTCACAGGAAAGAGTGTCGAAGGCGGGTTGGGAAAAACTGGTCACATATGAAAGGATCTTGATTCGAGTTGGTGAGAGAACGCCGATTAGCAAAACGCCGATACCGATAAAAGACTTTGGAAGAAGAAATAGATTAAAATGAAATTTTGAAACAGCTACGACTTATTCATTTGATTTTGAAGGGAGGTACGGGGGATGTGGTTTAAGAATCCCTGTACGATTACAACACACTCGACTGAGTTTTTAATTTTTATGTTGGTAACAGACAAATGTCATCAAGTCCTGGGAGTCAGCTGACAAAGTTACTCATAAATTTGGATTGAACCCGCATCCATAAGTATATAACGCATGACGCCTCCAAAAACCGTATCTGTAGTTAGTAGAACGTAAAACCAATATCATTAATTATTATTATATACTGCAAACGTCCTAACTAAGCTACTCAGTCGTCCCCTCTGTAACGTCTAGGAAACCGGCAAGGTTTACTTTCTCCAAGAATAAAGGTATCGGGTAAAAGAGGGAAAGGAACGTGAATGGCGTGAAAATAATCCCGTCGTGGTAGGAAAAGAACAAGAAATTAAATTTTATTACTCTTACGTCCGACTAACTACTTTTACTATTTTTCGGAGACGCCAATACGCTAGAATTTGTTTACTACAGTCCTTTCACGCTCACCGGAATGAGCCGGGATTGAACCCATCAACTTGGACTCAGAAGGCTATTCAGTCCGGCAACTAAGAAAAGTTGGACAGTAAAAATGAATGTAAGAACCTGAGAAGGAAGTGGTTAGAAATATAAGCTAGTCTTGTATTCGTGGGGGAGTCATGAAACGAACCCGAAGCAATCTGGCATGAAGTAACCATGCTATCCTCCAGATGCAATAGCGTACAGAGTAGTGTAGTCCTCTGGGCATCACCCAGGACACAAAGTATCGACTGTGATGGTCGCGAGGGGAGTATATTCTCACGCTTCGTGTAGTACTGGGAAGAGAGAGAACCTCACTCTTCGGGACCACTCCTTACCGACGTCACAAGGACAATGGAGAATCCCAGGTCTAGTAAACGTCTGTCGCTTAGCTGTTGTCATGTAAAGTACCTACTAAAGCTGCATATTGAGTGGGTGCTCCTGCTACTTGTTGTTATCTATAGTGGTTATTTTCCGTCTAGGCTATAAGCCTATACATATGTGTATGGAAATGACAGCTAGTCTTGTATTCGTGGTTGGACCTGGAATTCCCCCTCGTAATGGGGGCACATAATACAGCCATTCCCTGCCGTAGGAGGCGATTAGCGAGCACGCGTCCCTCGCTGAGCCAGAAAACACTTGCAATTACATGTGCCAGGTTTCTCACTTTCAACTGTTCTATCCAACCTAACCTAACTAACCTAACCCCTTGGCACTACAACCCCTGAAGGGCCTTGGCCTACCAAGTGACCACTGCTTAGCCCGAATGCCTGCAGATTACGAGGTGTCGTGTCGTCAGCACGACGTATCATCTCGGCCGTTATTCTTAGCTTTCTAGACCAGGAACGCTATCTCACCGTAAGTTATCTCCTCAATTCTAATCACGTAGGCTAACTGGACCCCTAACCAGTCCTCAGATCCAGGTAAAAAAACATCAACTGGCCGGGAATCGAACCCGGGTCCTCGGGGTAAGAGGCAGCTAAGCTACCCCTACACCATGTTGCCTATACCCAACCTCCCTCGATCAAATCTGGATCTACCTTTTTAGTTTTGTGGGATTTCGAGAGTCATTTTCACATACATAGTGGACCTTTTGCTTCTCTGATTGATGTTAAGAGCGAATGTTTGCCTGGTTGTAACTTGACTAAATACCTAGTGTCCCTCGGTAAACTTAACCCTTTGTTTCATGGTGTAGCATATAAGCAACATACAGTAAAAAATTGATTTGCACGCCTCTGGTTGGCATTTCATGAACCAATGCATATTCCACATGTGTTCCAGGATGTTTATAGAATATCTTTGACCTTAGTTATCCATTTGTATATATTTTATATCGTAACTAGTGGGCAATATTACCTTGAAATTTTAGGAACAATCTTTGATACCATTAAACAAATTTCTGACAGATTCAAAGATCAACAGGATAGTGAATATCACTCCTTAATTCGTTACCCTCGATTTTTATAGTACTAAAAAGTACCCACGATGTCTTCAGATGTCCTGCAGCGTTGCTATTCATGAACGCAGTAGATCAACTGTTCTATGTCAATATTTGTTCGTTCATTTCCACTGGACTGAGTAAGTACTCTAGTTATTGATGTTGCGTGAAGGGACTGTAGACCTTTCTCGTATGACGTAACAAACATCCAGTGGCTCATGAAGCATTAATCCAATTACATTTGCACTGAACAACGCTAACCGTGTTGATATTTGTGAAGTGGTCTACAGACAGGACACAGGTATAACGATTAGGATGTGACAAAGTCATGTAGAACAAGCAATAAAGGAAAACAAAGATAAATTTGGGAAAGCAATCACAGCTGAAAGTGAGAAAAGCAAAATGCTAACATTTGTCTTTGACCTTGTAATTTTATTTGAGTCTACATGGAATCTGAAGGAATTTGCTGAGGATTGTAAGCACTGCATTAGAACAGATGTACAATATGGAGTTATGTAAATCGAAGAAAAGCGTAATAGAATGTGGTTGAATTAAATCCAAGCAGATAATATTAGATTAGAAAATGAATTCATAAAAACGTGGATGCATATTGTCACTTGTGTTATGAAATAACCAATGCTGGCAAAATAAAGAAATAAAATAGTCTAAGCAGGGAAGGATTTTAAAGAAAAATAATTTCTGCACGTCAGACATAGAAACGGTATGAATATTATAAAGATGTGTAAGAATTTTGTGTGGAGCACAGCATTCTAGTGAAGTATGGACAATACTGGTGCAAACAACGAGTGCAAACTTCTGATTTATGCTGTCACAGGAAAAAGTGTCGAAGGCGGGTTGGGAAAATCTGGTCCGAAATGAAAGGATCTTGATTCGATTTGGTGAACGGCAGTCGCTTAAGTGTGGCCAGTATCCAGTATTCGGACCCCACTGTCGGCAGCCCTGAAGATGGTTTTCGGTGGTTTCCCAATTTCACACCAGGCAAATGCTGGGGCTGTACCTTAATTAAGCCCTTCCCTGTCACATCGTCGCCATAAGACCTATCTGTGTCCGTGCGACGTAAAGCAACTAGCAAAAAAAATAGTTGAACGGTAACTAATGATGTAGCATATATGCAACATTAAATAATGTTGCTTTATTTGAAATCTTACTGACATGATATTTTTTCAATATGTTTCTTCTTATACTTTATCTGTTTACCCTCCAGGGTCGGTTTTTCCCTCGGACTCAGCGAGGGATCTCACCTCTATCGTTTCAAGGGCAGTGTCCTGGAGCTTCAGACTCTGGGTCGGGCGATACAACTGGAGAGAATGAGCAGTACCGCACCCAGGCGGCCTCACCTGCTATGCTGAACAGTGGCCTTGCGGGAGATAGGAAGATTGGAAACGATAGACAAGGAAGAGGGAAGGAAGCGGCCGTGGCATTAAGTTAGGTACCATCCCGGAATTTGCCTGGAGGAGAAGTGGGAAACCAAGGAAAACCACTTCCAGGATGGCTGAGGTGGGAATCGAACCCACTTCTACTCAATTGACCTCCCAAGGTTGAGTGGACCCCGTTCCAGCCCTCGTACCACATTTAAAATTTCGTGGCAGAGCCGGGAATCGGACCTATATTTTTCCCGTTTTATAAGACCGTGTGGAAAGAATAAAAAATAACTTTTAAAATTGAAAATAAAAAGATCATGCATTAAAGGGTTAGGACATGAACAAATCATCGCCGTCTGGCCCTGCTGACGGACAATATTTTTTACTTCCAGTTCCCCTTTCCCTCTTTCAGTGCCTCAATGTGCCCAGGAGAGACTTAGTCCTCCTTTATTCCTTCTACCCTGCAAGCTCCAGTCCAAGGCCATGGTTTCGATTCCCATTGCTGGGCACAGTGTCTCAGCCGGTTGAAGCGTTGACCTTCTGATCCCAACTTGGCGGGTTCGATCCTGGTTTAGTCCGGTGGTGTTTGAAGGTGCTCAAATACGTCAGCCTCGTATCGGCAGATTTACTGGCACGTAAAAAAACTCCAGCGGAACTAAATTTCTGCACATCGGTCTCTCCAAAAGCCGTAAAAGTAGTTAGTGGGACGTAAAGCCAATAACATTATCATTATTATCATCATTATTTCCTATCCTGAGAATATGTCGAATCGATTTCCATTTCCGTTCCTTGATCTGCAAGGACATCTCGATTTCTACTAATCTTGCCAGAGTTGTTTTTGGTATTTTTCTAGTTACCAGAGATCAGGACTTTGTACGGATTCAATCCACGTTTTACGGTCAGACACCTTCCCTGACGCCAACTCTGTGCGGAGGGATGTATTCACTATTGTCTATTTCTGTGGTACTTTGTTTTATGATGTACTGTGTGCAAAAGAAGACATGTATTGAGAAATGTACAAATATCCAGTTCTTGAATCAGAGGAACTAACCATAAGCAGAAAAAATCCCCGACACTTCTGGGAAAACCCAGTGCTTTCTCAACCGAATATCAGTGCGCTGACCATTTAACCAGGGAGCTGGCCAATTCTTATCCAACGTTAATGATTTAAAATCTCCTCTTACCAGTAGATGTTGGCGAAGATCTTCGACTTGTAGGTGATAATAATTGTTGTTTACCTAGTTGTACTTCATTGTGTGCTTTTTCTTCTGACTTGCATTGCATTTCCTGTAGCTGTATGGCACCCTTGAAACACAGAGTAATTATAAGTAGTGTATATATTAAATTAAGTAACCAGCTTGGCAAATTTTTCTGCGATCGCTCAAAGAGTTTTGACTTGAAAGGCAGACAGACTTATAAGAAATGTAATATTATTTATATATCGAGAAAGGAATCGACTTGAAGCTGCTGAAATGAGGATATGGCGGAAAATGACCAGAACGAGCTGGACGGAAAGAAAAACCAACCTGGAAGTCTTAAGGGAAGTTAAAGAAGAGAGACGATTTTTAAACGAAATGGAAAACGGGAAATTATAATTTATTGCACATGTCATCAGACACAATACCTTCATCACTAACATACTTGAAGGGAAAGTTCTGGGAAATAAAGGCAGAGGAAGACCTAGGATGAAGTATTTGGGCGATATCAAGAAGAGGTTAGGTTGTGTCAATTACATGGAACAGAAACGAACAGCCAATGAAAGAAGAGAGTGGTTGCATCGACAAGGCATTAGCCTTTAGAATATTGATTGACTGATGTCGTGAAATCTGGACCACTACTTTTTGTTGTGCATACAGTTCTACTTTCCGCCATTCTAATGTACTGTTGTAACGGAGCAATTTATTGTAGTGTGTATGAGAGAAATTGCAGTGTGTTTAATTTGATCGGTATATCTTTTTGGAGGTCTTCCACGGTCTCTCGATTGTTCCTTGCAGGGTAAGTTTTCAAATTCTTCCTTTCTCATAGAATACTCAAAATATCTTGCAATTCGTTGCTTCACTGTGGAATATAGATCTGTATCTCATCAGGTGTCCAGCGGTTCTCTTAGCAGTCAATGACATTTTCAGCATACTCATTCAACAGGACATTTCGAAGGCATTAATATATTGAAAATCGATCCTTTCCAGCATCCAACATTCATATATGTGTAGGAAGATGGAGAACACGACAGTGTTGACTAGACACATTTTTGTGGAAATATTATCTATATACCGTGTGATTCATCCACCACTTCCAAGGGGTAAGGTTGTATTCTGCCCGGAGGCAGGTCCGAACCTCCGCAGAGGTGTGCCTGAGCCGGACTTTACGTACGGTAGGGTGGCTAGTTCCTTTCCGCTCCTCCATTCCCTTACCCCCATCAGCAGTGCGTGGCAACCCATCCAAATCTTGACCACGCCTAATGTTGCTTAACTTCGGAGGTCTCACGGGATCCGGTGTTTCGACACGGCTACGGCCATTGGCCCACCCCTTCCAATGTAGTTTTATGCAACCTAACTAACGTGCGACATGATTATAAGGTGGCTATTTACCTGCAGGTATACAGTATGGTTTTAATGTCCAGTGAAAAACATTTTGCACACCATTCTGAACCCTACCGACATGTTATCGTCCGCTCGCAAATCATGTCACCTTAAAATTTTGTAGCGACGTCCTTTGACCAAGTAACCAAGTTAATACGTCGTGCCTTGTGACCGGATTGAACGAAGAGGGGAATAAATGCATAAAATTAGGTAAAGTGCAGTAATTAATGTATTAAACACCGAACTGGATGGCGTATGCACTCTACTCTGGTCGTTAGGCATTTCATTAGCAAATGGTAGGAATTGCCATCGGCGGATCGAATAGTGCATCGTTCACATATTTTTGCATCGGCATAATGTTCGCAAACGTAAACACAGGCCCAAGTTCAAACAGTAGAACGACTCTGTTATTCATCTGGTGCCCTGTCCGGCTCCATGGCTAAATGGTTAGCGTGCTGGCCTTTGGTCACAGGGGTCCCGGGTTCGATTCCCGGCAGGGTCGGGAATTTTAACCTTAATTCGTTAATTTCGCTGGCACGGGGGCTGGGTGTATGTGTCATCTTCATCATCATTTCATCCTCATCAAGACGCGCAGGTCGCCTACGGGTGTCAAATCAAAAGACCTGAATCTGGCGAGCCGAACTTGTCCTCGGACACTCCCGGTACTAAAAGGCATACGACATTTTTTTATCCCGTGCCCTGCGCATACTCCGCTGAATGTAACCTCTGCTGCCATTCGGCATGTTTTAAACGTTGTTATGCTCCTTATTTATTGGGAGGCAAGGCAAAACGCTTGCGAGGCACTAAGTCTGTACCAGGAACGGTATCCCGACAGACAACACCCGCCTGCTACGACATTCCACAGTGTTGAAAGATACCTAAGGACAACAGGCGTGATTTCCAAGCAGCCACCAGTCCACGGTAGTCCCGTTACATCGGGTGAAACAGAAGACGCCGTTCTGGAGGCAGCTCGTATTAATCTACACATCGGTACAATGGCAAATGCACAACGGGTGAACACCAGCCAGCCGTCCGTCTGGCGAATACTGCATGGAAATAAATTTCATCCATACCATCTTGAGCTACGCCAAGAGCTCCATGGGCGGGATTTCGAAGTCCGAATGAAGTTATATCGGTTCTCAGACGAATCGCGCTTCCACAACAATTGGAACTTAAATCGCCACAACATGCATAATTGGGGTCTGGACAATCCTCACTGGGTACGACAGGCGTCCCATCAAATACGATGGGGAGTGAATGTGTGGTGTAGAGTCTTGGGGGATCGCCTGATTGGACCTTATTTCTTTGAGGGCCATGGGACGTGTCCACGCTACCTGCACTTTCTGCGTGAGGTACTCCCACTGCTGCTGGAGGATTTGCCCTTGCACGATCGTTTGACGATGTGATTACAACAGGATGGAGCTCCGCCAGATTCGACTTTGCCCGTTCGTAACCATCTGAATGAGTTAACTGCCAGGGAAATCTGTGGGGCGAGGAGGCCCTGTTCCTTGGCCCGCCCGGTCACCGGATTTAACGGCGTTAGACTTCATCTTGTGGTGACATTTGAAGAACGTTGTTTACACTCAAGCGCAGGAGAACCTCGACCAGCTCCGGCAACTCATCACGGACGCCTGCCGAGTAATTACACTTGGAACGCTTCAGCGCGCAGGACGATCTATTGGACGCCGGGCTCCTTCTTCTTCTTTATCCGTTTAACCTCCAGGGTCGGTTTTTCCCTCGGACTCAGCGAGAGATCCCACCTCTACCGCCTCAATGACAGTGTCCCGGAGCTTCAGACTCTGGTTTCGGGGGACACAATGGGGAGAATGACCAGTACCTCGTCCAGGCGGCCTCACCTGCTATGCTGAACAGGGGCCTTGTAGGGGGATGGGAAGATCGGAAGGAATAGATAAGGAAGAGGGAAGGAAGCGGCCGTGGCCTTAAGTTAGGTACCATCCAGGCATTTGCCTGGTGGGGAAGTAGGAAAGGTAGGAAAGGCACCTTATGTGCATAAACCAAATCAGTCATCACATCGAGCATTTGCTGCGATAAAGCATTGTCAGGGTAGTTGTGCTCCTATTATTTCCGGTACGTATGTTTCCCGCCTGCTAACTAATCGGCCCTTCTAAAGCCGCAAACACATTCATTCACATACAGTTAGCAAGATAGCGACTATTTAACTTAGATTACGTGCGCTACGCATTAAACAGGTATTTAAAACGGAATCTTAGCCCCAGATTCGAAGCTCCCACCTCCCACCTAAGCCTTCTCCACCGCGCCTTTACCAACTACGTTCGGCTTCGTAAAGCACAGCATGCAGCTTATAGCATGTGTTAGGTTTACTGCGCTCACAATATCAATTTAGTGCTTCTCCGGCGTGTCAGGTTCATATGATCTAGAAGGCACACGCATGCCTCCCAGTGTTTTTAATATGAGTATATATATCGGCGTTCTATAATGGTGAGGCGGTAAATACCGAAATATCCGGTTGTGTTGTCTGAGCATACCGGCAGGGCAGATATTTTCAGGCCGGAATTAAAATTGTGGGTTGCATAAAACAGCATTGGAAGGGGCGGCTGAATCACACGGTATATATACAACAACATGTCCTGACTGACTGACTGATTCATCATCGCCGAGCCAAAACTACTGGACATAAAGAAATTAAATGTTGGGTATACATTTACTGTATATTATAGTATAGGTGCTCACTAAGGAAGGGAATTTGGATATTCAGTCTCTAAGGGGTGAAAAAGGGGGTGAAATATTTAAATATATCTATGTATCAAAAACTTTTTCTTTTCTTAACCTGCTTACCCTCCAGGGGCTGCTTGGCCGAGGTGGTAAAGGCGTGCTCAGTTCGCCCGGAAGGACGTAGGTCCGAATCCCCGTCAGGAAGTCGTAAAATTTAAGAAACGAGATTTCCACTTCCGGAGGTGCATATGACCCTGAGGTTCACTCAGCCTACACCAAAAATGAGTACCAGGTTAATTCCTGGGGGCAAAGGCGGCCGGGCGTAGAGCTAACCACTATACCCCATCACGTACCCTGGTTAACAATAGTGGAAGCCTTTACCTTCCACTCCCACAAGGGCCTTCATGGCCTATATGGAGGTGACTTTGTCTTCGTCTTTGGTTACCCTCCGGGGTTGGTTTTCCCCCCGGACTCAGCGAGGGATCCCACCTATACCGCCTCAAGGGGAGTGTCCTGGAGTTTCAGACTCTAGGTCGGGGATACAACTGGGGAGGATGACCAGTGCCTCGCCCAGGCGGCCTCACCTGCTATGCTGAACGGGCGCCTTGGTGGGGGGTGCGAAGATTGGAACGGATAGACGAGGAAGAGGGAAGGAAGCGGCCGGGGCCTTAAGTTAGGTACCATCCCGGCATTTTCCTGGAGGAGAAGGGGGAAACCACGGAAAACCACTTCTAGGATGGCTGAGCTGGGAATCGAACCCACCTTTACTCACTTGACCTCACGAGGCTGAGCGTACCCTGTTCCAGCCCTCGTACCACTTTTCAAATTTCGTGGCAGAGCCGGAAATCGAACCCGGGCCTTCGGGGGTGGCAGATAAACACACTAACATCTACACCACAGAGGCGGACAATAAAAAAAACAGTTTATAGATGCGAGAATCGGTACTTGGAATATCCTTTAAAGAAACATGTATTTTTTGTTTTCGGCAAATCCATAGGAGGGATGAAAGGAACGCTAAAAGGGTTTGAACCCCTTAATTTGGGATACTTAGTCTCAAAATGTGGGGATGTTGCACACGTGAAAATTGGTATTTGGAATCTCCTTTAAAAGTAACGAAACACGCATTTTTTTATTTTCGGAAAATCCAATTAAGTGGGCAAAAATAATTGAAAAACTGGGTAAATTTTTAAAATGAATGTATCCACAGTATATCACAGACACTTTTCATGTTCCATACGTGAAAACTGGTATATGGAATCTCCTTTAAAAGTAAGTAAACACGTAGTTTTTGTTTTCGGAAAATCCAATTAAGACGGGATAATATGAACGAGAATACTGGTTGAATTATTTTTATAAGAATAGTTATATCTCGAAAACTGAAGACGTTACACGTGAAAATTGGTATTTGTAATCTCCTTCGAAAGTAAAGAAACATGTCGTCGTTGCCGGGATAAAATCTCGTATGTAATAATATTTTTGGGGATATACTGACCCGCAACACACACATTATGATGAGTGAGAATGCCTTGACACTATGCAAACAATATTGCACCTTAGTTGACAGAACCTTACCGGCCAAAGGTCTGAGCTAAAACATTTCACATAGGAAGTTTTGTACTGGCAGCGACGATGTATTTTTTGTTTTCGGAAAATTCAATTAAGGGGGTTGAAAAGAATTGAAAAATTGGGTATTCTATGTCACATGTTCCAGAGGTATTTCTGCCTGTAGCTAGTCATCTGAGCTCCAAAAGGCAATACCACAAACGTGGTTTACAAAGAGGTTCTGGCGTAAATGAAACTCAATTTTTCGGTGAGTTTTTAAAGTTGAAGAATTTTCAGATAATGTCTTAGCGTAGTACCGAAGAACGATTACTTTTATCAAATTACGAACTCCACTCTTGCGAAGCCGTGGGTAACAGCTAGTCTTCCATATTCTTGTAAGCTGCACAATAGCAGTTTTGGCACTAGCTACTCTTCTTTTTATTTCGGCAGTGCTGCCACCTGTGTTTTTAGTAAGTGAGCCTAGATAAATTAATTTATCCACTACGTACAGATTGTTTCCCCTTAATTGTATCTGAATTGTTCTTTTCATCTTTTCTATCTCTTGATAAGCTCTTCTTCTCATTGGACCTCAGATTTGCGAGGCCTATTGTTCCATTTTCACACCCTTCGTGGTCCTCATGTGTCTGTTGCTGGTACCTTTATTCTTCGAAGGATCAGATCTTCTGCGTTTTCTCTTGCAATTCGTATTATGAGGGGATGGTTGCCTAATTGTACTTCCCTTGAAATCAATAATCAGTACCACTGCCAGACAGGTGTCAATTGGTGATAGCCTTGAAAATGAAGAGAAAGTTAAACTTGAAAAGAATTTGCAAGAAGTACAGTACCAGCATTCTTATGAGCAATGATTCTACTAAACATGTCCGGTGACCATAACATGGGATCTTGGATGAACAAATGCTCAGGTGGCAAGAAAACTGCTTTTCCTGATGTGGAGATGTATCTCGGCTTGGAAGAAAAGTAGGTCATTGCAATGATGTCAAGACATGAGAGATTGCTAAATTTCACAGTCGGATGCTAAACTAAATGCTTCTGATGCTGGTCCAAAAGCGTGGATATTTGTCGACGTTTGATCAGGGTAGCATTATACAGCACTTTTCAATGACAGAAACGTGTACTTTTGACTCATAGAGCAGGCGTGATGACTATTTATTTTTGAATTGAATTTCATTAACATTTCTCAGGAGTCAGTAAAAGGCGTATCAGGTAGGAGTGATAAGGTGCACGTGTCATACTCATGTTCAACAAAGAAAGCATTCCATAAAAGTCGCCACGGTCCATTCATTTCAATCACGTGAACACGCTTGCTTCAGGTCGTACTTAAACCACGAGACAAAACATTCGAAAAGTACTCTATTTTTCACTTTTAACGCCTTTATTGCAACAATATGTTTTACTTTACACATAATTAATTCTAGGAAAGTCATTAACTCTTACATTAGCTACTATAAAAAAGAAAGCTGTTACTTCATCGATACGATCCTCGCATATGTTTCCACGGTACATTTTATCACCGGTAATTACATGTGGTGAAACCGGGCGAGTTGGCCGTGCGCGTAGAGGCGCGTGCTGTGAGCTTGCATCCGGGAGATAGTAGGTTCGAATCCCACTATTGGCAGCCCTGAAAATGGTTTTCCGTGGTTCCCCATTTTCACACCAGGCAAATGCTGGGGCTGTACCTTAATTAAGGCCACGGCCGCTTCCTTCCAACTCCTAGGCCTTTCCTGTCCCATCGTCGCCATAAGACCTATCTGTGTCGGTGCGACGTAAAGCCCCTAGCAAAAAAAAAAAAAAGAAAACAAAAAAAACAAAAAAAAACAACATGTGGTGAAGTATGCTATTAGGGAAAACATACCTCACGTAAAATTCTCCGTAGATCATGCACCTCCTTGTGGTTCAGACACGTTCCACAGTATGATTGTTGTTATTTCAATTATTTACTATGGGGATGTCCGATAAATTTCCAACTTCTTTGAAATCGTTTCAGAAAAGACTAGGTAAAAAGTTGATAGGGAATATGCCACCTGGGTGACTGCGCCGATCAGTGGTGATTTCGATAACGTCCTGGAATTCGTAGATTTAGGTGAGCATAGGGAAAAAACCTGCTGTAAATCTCCATTTCAAACGCCCGATATGCATTGGACAAAATTCGAACCAAGGCCACCTTGGTGGAAAGCCAGATAAAATATCCGCTAACTATGTCATAAAAATAAATGCAACAAACTCATTCCCAAACGTTTAGATATTCTTCTTCTTTCCAGCCTTTTCCACAATTTATAGGGTCAGTACTTGATTCGGATTTGACCTAGTTTTACGGATGGATACCCTTCTTAGCTCTAATCCTATGTCGAGGTATTTATTCACTCTTGCTTGTGGTATGTACAGCATATGTGAAGAGAAGTATAATAAGACGAACATATACCCTGTCCCTGAGCCAGAGGAATTAACTTATTTAGTTGAAATCCTCGGAGCGTTTGGATGTCTATCCCGGAGCCCTCTGCACCGAAGGCCCGTATACTGGCCGCGTAGCCAAGGAGCTGGACTTAAGATCTTCCTTAAGACAATATATTTTCTACTTTATTCTGTAAAGACTCCGTAACGAACTTTCGTTCCAAATATTCACTTCTAAAATATTACCTAAGAATTAATGAAAACATTAATCATTTTGAAAGAACCCCTTTCTCTTCATATCAGAGGAGAGCAAATTTTAGTATCTAAGATGAAGACAGAGAGTCATTGCCATATCCAAGAATAGAATACTCTCATCCCCTAGTTCCGGATCGCCAGGAACTAGGGAGAGAGTAATCATTTATTGCAAATGATTTGGTACCTGCATAATTTTCTTAAATTTAATTTGTCTATTACTACCTCAAAGATTACCCACTAATTAGACACTATGTACAAATTTTAGCTTCTCTTTTTTACCCTTCACGTTAACGTAGTTATATAGCCTACTGTCGACCAAAATATTATGTGGGGCCGATGACTTTAGATGTTAGGCCCATTTAAACAACAAGCATCATCATCAAAATATTATGTGGACTCGAGTTTGGAGGTTGTTTATCAAATAACCAACCGGCTCACTGAAAATACAATAACACCATTATTTTCCTCGCTTCATTTTACGTTAGGTCATGTGGATTTTGAATTTTTAAAATACACTGACTGACAGAGCAAATGCAACACCAAGAAGGGGTGGTTCGAAAGGGATGAAAGTTGGGGAAAAAACAGAGACGGCACGGACGAATAATTGATGTTTATTTCAAACCGATATGCAGGTTACACAATGCGCACGGCATCGACTCAGTAGGATGTAGGACCACAGCGAGCGGCGATGCACGCAGAAACACGTCGAGGTACAGAGTCAATAAGAGTGCAGATGGTTTCCTGAGGGATGGTTCTCCATTCTCTGTCAACCATTTGCCACAGTTGGTCGTCCGTACGAGGCTGGGGCAGAGTTTGCAAACGGCGTCCAATGAGATCCCACACGTGTTCGATTGGTGAGAGATCCGGAGAGTACGCTGGCCACGGATGCATCTGTACACCTCGTAGAGCCTGTTGGGAGATGCGAGCAGTGTGTGGGCGGGCATTATCCTGCTGAAACAGAGCATTGGGCAGCCCCTGAAGGTACGGGAGTGCCACCGGCCGCAGCACATTCTGCACGTAGCGGTGGGCATTTAACGTGCCTTGAATACGCACTAGAGGTGACGTGGAATCATATGCAATAGCGCCCCAAACCATGATGCCGCGTTGTCTAGCGGTAGGGCGCTCCACAGTTACTGCCGGATTTGACCTTTCTCCACGCCGACGCCACACTCGTCTGCGGTGACTATCACTGACAGAACAGAAGCGTGACTCATCGGAGAACACGACGTTCCGCCATTCCCTCATCCAAGTCGCTCTAGCCCGGCACCATGCCAGGCGTGCACGTCTATGCTGTGGAGTCAATGGTAGTCTTCTGAGCGGACGCCGGGGGTGCAGGCCTCTTTCAACCAATCGACGGGAAATTGTTCTGGTCGATATTGGAACAGCCAGGGTGTCTTGCACATGCTGAAGAATGGCGGTTGACGTGGCGTGCGGGGCTGCCACCGCTTGGCGGTGGATGCGCCGATCCTCGCGTGCTGACGTCACTCGGGCTGCGCCTGGACCCCTCGCACGTGCCACATGTCCCTGCGCCAACCATCTTCGCCACAGGCGCTGCACCGTGGACACATCCCTATGGGTATCGGCTGCGATTTGACGAAGCGACCAACCTGCCCTTCTCAGCCCGATCACCATACCCCTCGTAAAGTCGTCTGTCTGCTGGAAATGCCTCCGTTGACGGCGGCCTGGCATTCTTAGCTATACACGTGTCCTGTGGCACACGACAACACGTTCTACAATGACTGTCGGCTGAGAAATCACGGTACGAAGTGGGCCATTCGCCAACGCCGTGTCCCATTTATCGTTCGCTACGTGCGCAGCACAGCGGCGCATTTCACATCATGAGCATACCTCAGTGACGTCAGTCTACCCTGCAATTGGCATAAAGTTCTGACCACTCCTTCTTGGTGTTGCATTTGCTCTGTCAGTCAGTGTATATTGTAATATTTCCTATCGCAGGTAGAATAAACAGATCAGATTTAGGCTTTTCAGGCGTTTGCTCTATTAACCAGCGTTTCGTCTTAGGTCTGACACTAGACTCATCAGAGTGGGATGTGTCAGACCCTACCCACTGACGCTGGGGTGTAAGCAGGTGAACTTATCAGAAGCCCTTATAAGAGGCAGAGTCTGATAACTGCATACGGGAGATAAATCTCCACAAATATCCACAAAAAGTGCCCGTTTTTGGGCGTGTTTCAACTAAGCGTCAACTTTAAGACATTGTTTCTCCAAAACCCCTCATATGATCGAATCAAAATTGTACCGGGCGGTACACCTCCGCTCCGCTAATTCAAACATTGCGCCAGTTGAAACTCCTCTACTGGAGGAAGCCTGAAGTTTAACTACAGTGCTAATTCTCTAGTTTCTCAGAAGATGTCCCTACTTGTAAATTTTGAAGTGTTCTGAACTGTGTCGTTTTCGATGTATTTTTGTTTTGCCCGTAGTAAGAAGTGTGAACATTCTCTTCTAGATGGCACTACTGAAGGACTCCAATTATGCACCCTAGTGCGAAGTGAAAGAACTGGTTTTTTTGGAGAAATTTTGTGTTCAAGAGTTTGTTCTTTGTTAAATTTTCTTTTAGTCATTGTTTAGGTTGGCTGTATAACCCTGCTCTTTCCCCTTGTTTTGAATTTACCAATCCCGAATTTCTCTAATTAATTTTCCACCAATAATGTGTTTCTTCTTCATCTGGTGTAGGGGTTTTCGTTGTTTGCCAATAAAATGATTGTGGGCAGGTGTTATCTTTCCTGAAAGGTCTCGAATGTTCCGCGAGGGTATATAAACTGCTGATTTTCGGGTCTCTGCGCCACTTCAGTAACACCGATCGTTGTGTAAATTATGTAGCAGGGGGCGGGAAGCGCCTCTTTCTTCGGGCAGCAGTTCAACCACCAGGTAATGGCCGTCTTATAACTTATTTTCTTGCCAGCTCAGCAGTTTAACCCTCGGGGCGGGTTCGAAACCTTCTACCATGTAATTTTCCTCTAAAATGTAAAAGACTCTTGATTTAAATTCTGCCTCTGTAACTACAAATTGGGATAGAGAGTGCCTAACTCTCTCGAGCTCCCATTCATATTGTTTTTGAGGTGACTACGTTTTCTCGACCATTTTTCTTCGTTTCGTAATGTAATAGTTTCCCTATCGTGTCACCTCTTTAGTATGGGATTAGCCCTTGCATAAGCGGCCTAAGGCCAAATTAGGTCTTAATTAAGTATATTCGGAGTGCCAGTCACGCCTCCACTCAAGTTTGTATTTTAGGGCCTTGTAATTTTCCTGTTTATTTACTAAATCGGCCTCAGTAGGTTGGGTATTTTTACCCCTGTGTTTATGTCCTTAGTGGACAGCTTGAAGGTGGAATTTGGTGTGGCCTTTGATAGGCTGGAACTTTGAGAGCGAGTTGCTCTTCCAAAAAAAATTGTTTCTGTGTACCTCGAGGAGGCTTTTACTATGTAATTAGGAGCAAGTGCTCTTGAGCATGACTGGGGTCTTCTGCCCCTTGGTTGAATCTTGTATACGAGTAATGTTGGGCTAATTGCTCAAGAATTGTGTGTCTGGCTCTCGGAGCCCAAATCCTGTAACACTGTAATTGTACATTCTCGATTTGTTGCTAGGCTACTGAGTACCTGTTATATTTGTTATTTCTTGATCTTGAAAAGAAAATATAACCTTGTGAAATTTTAAATTAACTTTAATTTCGTAGATTGAGACCTATTCATCCCAGCAACTTCTTTCACCTCTAACTACCACGGATAACTCCGTAACAAAAATGTTAACACAATTACATTTGGATGGTTTAAATATAGTTTATATATTTGAGATTTCCTTTGTTTCCAAGAAAACAAGTTGTTATCAATTTTCTAAGGTAACTTTTTCTCTGCTCAAGGTGGTTGGAAAATCGCGTTCATTGTTGCGTTGTAACATTTACTTACCCAATAGTTATGCTGTATGACTGTGAAATACGTAAATGATTCCACATTATTGATATAAGTTTATATCTGTATTGGGTAGAACGACATGGATGCGTAGCTTTATTGTGCTGGGAAGACCGTGCGACCTACTCGCGATAGTGCCAAACACCGCACCGTGCCACGCCACGCTGGAAGTTGACTCTACTGATTACAGTTGTATGAACAGTGGCATTTGCTTCGCCGTATGCTTAAAATGTTCCTCCGGTATCTAATAATTAGGTGGAATAACCGTTGAAGCAAATGGCATTATGAGGTAATGGAAAAAATTTCTCATCAACTTTTCTCATAAGGAATAGTAAGCTCGCGTCCTTCGTCCCGAAGTGGTGCAGCTCTTTTCAGACACACACCCAATGGAGGTGAGATGCATGTACCATTCTGTAACAGCCCTGCTGACATTCTTAAATCTCTGGTATTACCAGAAATCAAGCCCAGATGCCCAAGGACTGTAGCAAATAACTCTAACCGTTACGCTACGGAGGCGGACATATTTTACTTTTACAGATTTACAATTTGCTTTACGTCGCATCGACATAGAGAGGTCTTATGGCGATGAAAGGATAGGAAAGAGCTAGGAGCGACCGTTGCCTTACTAAAGGTACTCCGCCATTTGCCTGGTGTGAAAATGGAAAACCACGGAAAACCATCTTCAGGGCTGAAGACAGCGGTGTTCGAACCCACTGTACTTTGATTAAGGCCACAGACGCTTCCTTTCCACTCCTAGGCCTTTCCTGTCCCATCGTCGCCATAAGACCTATCTCTGTCGGTGCGACGTAAAGCAACTAGCAAAAAAAAAAAAAAAAAAAAAAAATCTTGCGAACGCTGAAGAGAAGGGACGAAGCATAAGTGTGACAAGAGACCAATGAGCAAGAAACCTTACGTTCCGTAACGCCTGAGCTCTGGAAAAAATGTATAAAATATGGCCTAGAAATAGACAAATATTATTGGGAAAAAGACCATCTTCCTGGAGATTCAAATACGGCCAGTTGTAGTTAGTCTTGAAGTTCTGATTCTGAAAGCGATTAGTGTGCGTTATAAATTGATTACGATATTTCTACTGATAAACTGTAAGCTAAATCAAACCAATGTATATATATTGTAAATAATTAGATATGCGTAAGTAAAATTGTCAAAAGAATTAAAAAATAAAATATACAAAGCGAATAACATAAACAATATTTTTTAAAAGCTGCCGTTGGAGGTCCAAAGTCCTCATGAGAAAAGGTGATGGGAAATGTTTTTCATGGCCTCTTATTGCCATTTGCTTCAATGCTAATCTAAATAACTAACTAACCCCATGTTACTACAGCCCTTGAAGGGCCTTGGCCTACCAAGCGACCGCTGCTCAGCCCGAAGGCCTGAAGATTACGAGGTGTCGTGTGGTCAGCACGAAGAATCCTCTCGGCCATATTCTTGACTTTCTAGACTGGGGCCGCTATCCCGCCGTCAGATAGCTCCTCAATTCTAATCACGTGGGCTGAGTGGACCTCGAACCAGCCCTAAAATCCCGGTAAAAATCCCTGACCTGGCCGGGAATTAAACGCGGGGCCTCCGTGTAATAGGCAGGCTCGCTACTCCTTCACCACGGCGCCTGATCAATGCTAATCATGGGTAATAAATAATCATTAGATTAAACTCCGAGCGAGGCATGTCTGGAGCTGTCACGGCAACATCGCAGGGTCTTCGTAGCGCAAGGCCAGCTACTGACCCATGTCGTACTATCCACTAGAAATACAATCTGATACAAAAAAGTGAAATTATTTACGTATTCACAGTCATACAGCATAACTATTGGATACGTAAATATTACAACGCGACCAAGAACGCAATTTTTCAACCAGCCCGCGCCGAAATAAAGTTACCTTAGAAATTTGATAGCAAGTTCTTTTCTTAGAAACACAAAAATCTAAAATTTATAAAATATACTTAAGCCATCCCAATGTATATTGTGTTAAAATTTGGATTCGATTAGATGACATGTTTCGGAGAAACGATGTCTTAAATTTGACACATCCTTGAAACACGCTTAAAAATGGACACTTCTTGCGTTCCACTTGCGATAAAAAATTTACAATACAAATAAAAATTCGAAAGTCTACATGAACTAACGTGAAATGAAACGAGAAAAATGATGGTGTTATTAGATTTTTAGTCAGCCTCTTGATTATTTCAAAAACAACCTCCAAACTCGAGTGCACATAATATTTTGGTCGACAGTACGACAACGTGTATCTTGCATCTATTAATTCGTGTTAGTGCAAGTATTTATTGGTGTCACTAGTCTGAACAATGTTATCCTTAGCTTACAATAGACATTATGAATTAACTGTACGACTGTACGAGTGAATGAGTGTTTGAATGAATTGAATGAATGAATGAGTGGATGGATGGATGATTGAATGAATGAATTGCCTGATTGTACTATATTGGTACACTGCATGAATAAATGAATGAATTAATTAAATGTATGAATACACGACTGAATGAATGATTAATGAATGAATGAATCAACGAATGAATGACTCGGTTCATTCATGCGTGAAAAGATGTCTCTCGCCCAGTCACGGATAGCCACCAACTGGCGAGAGAGCTTTCCTTATTAAATGAGTATGGGACAATGTATAATTGAATGAATGAATTGAACGAATACATAATTGAATGACTGAATGAGTTGAATTCTCTCAGCCTACAGCTACGGAACTTCAGCAGACAGTAGCGTAGCTAGGATCGGCTGATGGGGGTGGGGTGTGGGGTGTAGTAACAAAATGATGGTAGAACACAATATAGGTGCATGAATGACTTGTCATTATACAGACTCTGATACAAGTGAATTACAGATATGTTGTTTCCACAATTGTGTCTCAGAATGTGTATTTAGTTTAATGTCAGTTTCTGTTTATTTCATTTTTGTAAAACAATCATTGGTGGGGGTTCTAACACCCCAGTAACCCCAGTAACCCCACTCCCCCCGGCTACACCCCTGTCATCAGATTAGGTGAGAACATTGCATGTGTATGAAAACATGACCGAATGAATTAATGGAGGATTAACGCATGAATGCAGGAGTTGTGATATCCAAAAGACTTTAATCACTCTCTTGGAACTTTTAACCCTGTTCGGTTTACGTGTACTCTATGAGGTAAAGGCTTTCACTGCCCGGATCTTCATCACTAATTTATGCAGAGCCTGGTGCCTGTGCCCTCAGAAATTAACCTGAGACCTAGTACTCATTTCTGGCGACGGCAAGAAATAGAACTATGTGCCTCATCAAAAGTTGAACTCTTGTTTCTATATTATCCAGTTTCCCGAAGAGGTACCAAATTAACGTCCCTCTGAGCGAACGAGCACAATCTCGGCAAAGTGGCTCTCCAACTAGCTAAAATAAAAGTAAAATATTCTAAATTACCTCTCACTGATATATTGCAATGCTTCGACAGTTCTACTTCAAGCAAGTACTGAAAATCTACAGGCGCTACTGAATTGGATATAAACCTTTAGTGAATCTGCAGACTTGTATCTAAGCACCAAAAACACTAAGGTAATGGTTGAAAGCAGACATCATGGCATTCTCCTGTTAATCTGAAAGTAATTGGTAAAACTTAGAACAAGTTCACTGCTTCAGATATTTTGGCTTGTTTACTTAAACAAAAGTGCGACAATGCAGTAGAAATTATGTTTCGGATTCAACTCGCCAGAAATGAATTTAAGAAAATGTCCTAAATCCTCTTTAGTAGGGAATTTAACATACGTGTCCGTCTCCATATACTTCTGTGCTACAGTATATGGTGCAGTGGCTGGACATTTACAGCCAGTTCCCGCAAAAGAGACGTGGTGCTACAGACGCCTGCTAAAAATATCATGGGTGAATAAAGTACACAAGGCCGAAGTACTTCAAGGACTAAAAGAAAAAAAATAACGATAATCCGTCCACATCATAAAAAGAACTAAAGTTCTTTGGACGCGAGATAAGAAACATTAAGCACCATCTTCTTCAAATTATCTTGCAGGGTAAATCTGAATAAATAAGAGACCGTGGGTGAAAACGAATATCTTGGCTAAAAAACATGCGTGACTTCTATAAAATCAGCACTTAGACATTGTTCCGAGTTGCAGATGACAAATATCAAATCGACATCTGATGAGGATATGGCATGAGAAAAAGGAAAATAGGTTTGTAAAGTCCAAAGCACATAATTGAGGTGACTCATCTTACCCTTTCACGGAACGCATAATATGAGAAGTATTCAATTGAATCCCACCTGACCCCTTTATTAAAACAAACCAATACAATGAACTTAAAAAGTAAACACAAAAAGAAACTGTAGTATTTAAGGAATTAACAAACGCAGTATAATCTTAGGAAAAAATACCGTATCTCTCTCCGCATTCACGCACGCATCGTATTACTTCGACAAACAATAATTACCATCCGACAGTTCGGCTCCTTGGCAGAATGGTCGGCGCAGTCGCCTTCGGTTCAGAGGGCTCTGGGTTGGATTCCCGACCTGGTCTGCGATTTTAACCTTAAATGGTTATTTCTCCTGACTCGGGGATTGGGTCTTTGTACTGCTCCCAACATTCCTGAAACTCACACTCAACACTATCTTGCACTACAAAAACACACTGTTCCCATACACGGCAGATACCGGTAAGGAAGCGACTGTGTCCTTAATTAAGATATAGCCACAGCATTTGCCTGGCGTGAAAGTGGGGCACCACTGAAAACCATCTTCAGGGCTGCTGATAGTGCGATTTGCACCCGCCATCTCCTTAATACACACTCACAGTAATGCGATCCAATTCACGTAGCCAACTAAGTCGGTCCGGAGGTGTTCTAAATCCCTAATATCAGTATTGGTGCAACTAACTGGTACATCTGTAATGTTCTCGCGGCTGGTAACCTGCAACAATCTCGGCGTCTGCAATCGTCGTAGATCCTATGTCATTGGATCGGAGTTCAGATATTTTAGGGGCCGAGTTATCTGTAGTGTAATCACGTTTCCAACTTCACGTGCAAGCGTCTTCCGACTGACAGTAGCGACTGGTCCTAACGCAAAACGAAGGTCGAGAGTTGCGGCTGGAGTAAATTGTGAAGTGTGGGAGCTCTTACAAAGTTAAACATCAGCACGTAGGTGATTCTCATTTCGCTCGAGGACAGACTGTAGAGCTCTCATGACTGAGCAGTCTTATTTAGGATCTACTGCTTGACCTTAAATGAGGGGGGATTAAAAATGTGTTCTAACCATAGCTTAACTAGCATCCGACTGGACAGTTGATTTGTTGCTGTCACCATCATAGTTTTTCTTATACGCTATTTGTTTCAGCGACGCTGGAATGAGAAAGGTCTAGAAGTGTGTTGATTCTTGTTGTTTGAATGGGCCGAACATCCCGGTCATCGGCCCTGAAAAGAAGTGGGAAGGTAATATATTTTTATAAACTCTAGAAGAGAGGATAAAATGTGGTTAACCGGTGGTCGAAGAGATGACTTGGAATCCTATCACCTGCACAATGTGTTCATTCTATTTCAAACAGCAGGAATTTAAAAGACAGTAATTTTCTGCGGCAGCTAATTTTTATGCGGTTGAGTGTACATTAGTCCGCCTCTGTGAAGTAGTGGTTAGTGTGATAAGCTGCCACCCTGGCAAGCCCGGGTTCGATTCCCGGCTCTGCAAAGAAATTTTAGAAGTAGTACCAGGGCTGGAAGAGGTCCACGTAGCCTTGGGAGGTCAACTGAGAAGAGGGGGTTCGTTTCACACCTCAGCCATCCTCAAAGTTATTTTCCGTGTTTCCCCGCTTCTCCTCCAGGAAAATGCCGGGATGCAACCTAATTTAAGGCTTGGGGCACTTCTTTCCCTTTTCCTTGTCTATCCCTTCCGATTTTCCTATCCCCCCCATAAGAACCTTTTTTTTCAGCTTAGCAAGTGAGGCCATCTGGGTGAGGCACTGGTCCTCCTCCCCAGTTTTCCTCGACCCAAAGGCTCACGCTCCAGGACACTGCCCTTGAGGCGGTGTAGGTGGGATTCCTCGTTTAGTCCGAGGGAGAAAACAACCCTGGAAGGTATGCGGATTAAGAAAGAAAGAAAGAAAGAAAGAAAGAAAGAATGCACATGCCTAGTATTACATGGTGTGAATATGGGCTGCCGACGGGAGTGGGTGGTCGAACCGAGCATCTCCTGAATGTAGGTTTACAGTTACACGAAGCATACCACCTAATCAACTCGCTTGGTAGAGACTCATTGTTGTGGCATGTGGTTACGTTCTAATAGTCCACGAGATACTTTAATCAGGCCTAACACAGCACATCGTTGTTTTGATGAACTTGATATAATCACATAATGTGATTTAGTTAATGACTATAGCTTTGGTATGGTGGATGAAATGCATCATACAAGCTTCGGGGCATGTTTATAGCAACGCAACAGGATGCACTCATGTACATGGCGTGCTAGCTGAACGGCATAGTTACTGGCTTCCCAAAAAGGTAACTGTGTTTCGAATTTCGGCCAAAGAACGTAGGATTTTTGAAAACTAAAGTCTCATCTCTATAACCAAGTTAATTTTCCTCTGTAAGGAAGTAAATACAATAACTTGTTTTTAAGGGAAAAGCAGTTGAACGTTGAGTAACGCTTAGTCATAACCTTCATCTGTGTATGCTCAGGTTTGAGACCGAAGGCTGGTTAGATCCTCCAAAGCTTTGCCATTACCTGTCATAGATGGCCTATGCATCACTGAAGAGACGTACTATGGAAACGAGGAGTGAGACAGTTTCCCGTTGCTTTCCTCACTGAGCCAGAAGTTGCTATTATATACGTCTGCCAAGTTCATTGAAATGCATGCACAAACTGAAACTGCGAGCAACATTTTTCTCACCGTTCATACCAGAGACTGGCTGCATAAGGAATGACATTACTAGCATCGCTCATACCTCAGTCAATTTCATATTGTCTAAGCTAAGGATAAGACTGTGACCGATCAATGAAAGTAAAAAAAATTGTTCTAGCCCATATCGGAGGAGACACGCAAACATTAGGTCTCGCCAGCAAATGCATAGCCTTCATTTATAGCCATAAAAAAGCAATATTACCTATACACATAAATGTTTACCACATACACTTTTATAAATCTTAATAGGCATACTAAATTCAAGTAGGTTCACTTCAGTTTTTGTCTTTGTTTGTTTGTTCGTTTCTTTCTTTCTTTATTTGTTTGTTACAACTACACAGGAAAACGGGTGAATAGAATTTCTTGAAACTTAGTATTAAAGTTTATGGATAGCCGAATTGTCTAACAGGCTAAATAGCCTATTATTCGATTAGTATACAGTGATGTAGCAATATTAGGGGTTCGAAACTGGAAATGCCAAATTTATCCGTGTATCTTTGCTACCGGTATGTCCAAAACTGTAAATTACTAACGTTGTAGAAGATATGCATTCTCTGCTCTAGAAATACTGTAAGGTGCTCTGTCTACATGGTTACAATCGACAGAACAACTCTTCCAGATCATGAGTGTGAACGGAAAACCTGGAAATCCCTTAACGGGCTTCGATCAGGAGCGGGAAGATGCACGAAAATTTTGCAGAAAATAGGATATCTAGGCGATAAAAACAACTGCGCTATGTACATGTTGAGGAACCCAGACAATCAGCCATGACTTTTGGCTTCTGTAACCTGCACCCTGGAAGTTTTAACCTACTATATGATACGTATGAGGCTTTCTATTAAGGTAGTTCTGGACCGAGATAGTATACCACTTCTATGCCACTTTCTTTGTTCCTGCATTTGTAAATATCTATCGTAAATTTTTACTATTGTACTGGTTTTTATTCTTGCTTCTATGTTGCTATGTCCCGACACGAATAACGTAAAATTTCCGAAATTTTATATCTCGTAGTCTTCAAGAATTTAGATTCTTATTATGCAGCCCATTAACGGCGGGCATTGCTGACATGGAAATGTTGTTCGGTCATCATGGTAATCTATACTAATATCATGACGAATATAAGAACCAAGTGTGATGACTCAACTGTTATAGCGTGGTAGTTTGTGGACCCGCCACTGGGAGCACTGCAAATGTCGGTGTCCAACACGTGCTTGAATAGACCGGCAAACCATGTGTTGGAAAGGGCGGGAGATGTTATTGTGCGAGATATTTCAAGTCAACAAGTTGAATTTCCTTTGCTTTCAGTTCCTAAACTCAGTTCATTGTGTGTTGAGCACTTAAAGCACGTGTGTTATGTGGCCTGATTAAATTAATAGTTCAACATGCCGTACTGTTTTGTACCTGGCTGTAAGTCAGGCTATGGTAGAGTAGTTGATGGTATAAAATTCTTTTCATCACCGAAGGATAGAAATAAATTTGAAATATGGGCCAGAGCTATTCCACGAAAGGAATAGTAGAATTTGACAAGTAACTTTATAGTGAATAGTGAAAAAGTGGTTATGCCTCGTGAGAGATGGAAATTACGTCCAGGAGCAGTGCCTCACATTTTCCCTAATTTGCCGAAATACCTTTCAAGTGAGATTAAGTCCCGTGAAACTCCCAACAGGAAAAAAGAATCTAGACACCACTAGGAGAAGAAGAAAGAAGATTGAAGACGGGAGTGTAGCAGCAAGTGGAGAATTAAAAGGTCAGTCTAATGTTGATCAAAATTTGGGTTATTCTAGTGTGCTTTCTGATGCCGAAAAGACAATATTATCGCTCAAAAGGCGCCTAAAAACGCTAATCGAAATTTAAATCGAGCTAGATCCAGTCTAAACTCAGCAAAATCGAAAATCAATTTATTGGAGAAGCAGGTTAGAAATACACAGTTCGAAACTCCTCGATTGAGAAGTGTTTAGTGAACCATTTGGCTGGGTACGTTGTTAAGCACACTTCAAAATTTATTAAGTGTTCGCCCTGTGCCCATTCTCTACATGACAATAATCATAGTACATTTTCAGTTCTCTCCGAAATAAAAGACTACGGTTCAAGCAATAATGAAGTTTTTTTAACACGCCCTTCGAAAAGTGTATGTGACATTCTTTTCCAGGCCGAGAAAGTAATTAGTGAAAAACTGAACTCAAAATCGATGTGGAGCGAAATCTTTTTTGATTGTATCGATTCTATAGACAAAATTTCAGTTGATCCTTCAGGTGCTGGCTGTTGTCTTCAACATGTTATGGATATAATCCCCAGCCTTGTTTATCATTATCTGAAGTGCCAATTTTTCTTCAGAGTGAAAGAAATCCGGCGAGATTTACAATCTCGAACATCCGCCAAATCTTCACGCAAGCTTTCGAAAGTCCAGTAACCGACAAACTGAGATGGTAAGTAGAGTATTACCTTTAAATAGTTCATGGGTGTTTTTAATATGCTGGGAGTTGTATTATTTATGTATATATACACTCGAGTAACTTGTGCTTTTCGCAACATGTGATGAAAGTCGTAGCTCTTATTTCCGTGTATGATATTTTTCCATTGTTCTCTGCCGTGGTATTTTAATTTTAATCTCTCATTTTTTAAATAAAAGACAGTGTATATACTTATCAGTTACGGAGTAATACGTTTCCTGTGTCACCATTTCTAAGACCAGCTGATAGTAGGTATTGTGGAGCTACCAAACTCTAGCGCTGCCTGGCGGGGCGCGCCTGAACTTGATGAGTCATCACACTTGGTTCTTATATTCGTCATGCTAATATTATAAAGAGGAAAAATTTGTTTGTTTGTAACGAATAGGCTCAAAAACGACTGAACCAATTTTAAAAATTACTTCACCTATAGAAAGCTACATTGCCAGTGAGTAACATGGACTGTATTTTATTTTCAAACTAGCAAATGTACCCGTGCTTCGCTACGGTATTCTACATTGTATACGGATATCGACGTAAATACTGTGCGTGCAGCAAATGAGATTGTTTTAAAATTGCATGTCTCTTAGCCTTATCCGAGAAATAGCATGGGGAGGTCCACATATGTTGTTTCCAATGTAAAGTGAGGGTTGCGGAGTTGTGATGATAACGGCAGGCTCACTTGCCTACTGCCATTCACAATCGAATTGGCAAGTTTACATTATAATTGCAGGCCCCAATGCATTTTCCGAGAAACTGCATGGGCAGGTCTCCATACGTTGTTTCGAATGGAAAGTGTGAGTTGCAGAGTTGTGATGATAACGGCAGGCTTACTTGCCTACTGCCGTCCACAATTTAGTTGGGAAGTTTATACTATAATGGCAGGCCCCATTGCCTACTGTGCGGTCACAATCTATTTGAGGAGTTTTTATTATAATGGCAGTCCCCGTTTTCTACTTCCAGACAGATTACAGTTGAGGAGCTTTTATTATAATGGCAGGCAACCTCCCTACTGCCAGTCAAAATTGAGTTGTGCTATTATCCTTATAATGCCAGGCCCCTTTTCCTAATGCCAGCCAGCTTACTGCCCGTCACACCGAGGTGGTAAGTTTTCATTAACATAACAGGCTACTATGCCTAATGCCAGTCACATTTTAGATGGATACATTGGTTCATAATGGCGGGCGCGCTTGCCCACAGCCAAACACAATCAGGTAGGGGAGTTTTGAACAAAATTTCACGCTCTCTTGTCTTCTGGAAGTCAAATCGAGAAGGGAATTATTCATTACAATGCTAGACCCTCCTTACTAATGCCAGTTACACAAATGTTGAAAGAGGACTCCATTCCTACTACCAGGCAAATTCGATATGGGGAGTAGGCCTACTGATTACAATAGCAGTCGCACCCTTTCTCGATCGCTAAAAATGTACAACAGTGAACATATATACGAATGTACATGCACGTTTACAATATTTCAGAGCTTCATTTAGAGATTAACTGCCGCCAAACAGTAAGTCATATCGTCAAATGGATTGTAGCATAAAACGTCGTGTGTAGCGGTCTAAATTGCTGGTCCTGTGATATTTTCTCCTATGTCATGTAGTCATGGATCAGATTGAGTTAGAAACGTTGAATAGGGTGACATTTGGGTAAGATTGTCTAACAGTGCATTACTTTTCGGATAATTATGTGACAGCTACAAACATAACATATGGGTCACATACGGATACCGGATGAGTCAATATCCGTGCCGAATTTGATGATTCTATCTTACATAGAAGTGATTCAAAGTATGAATTATCGTGTAAAATGTGAAAAAATTATTTACAATGGAGAAATAGAGAAATATAACATATAAGGAATAGAGATACGACAAAAAGTAATAGGTCCAAAGTTGTAGATTACTCCAAATTGAACTAAGATTTAGGGATCCGTTTTGTGATAGGACTTAATGTTTAGCCACGAAATACCCCGAAACCAAGGTCTGCACTGTCATTAAAATTGCCTCTATATTTCGAAACTTATCCGGGATAAAAAGTGAAAAATTTTACGTCAGTTAGAGGCTAAAAGGTATAATTTTGCCAAATTTTAATTTTCTAGCTCGTATGGCAGATTGTGCCGCCATCTTGATTTTGAAGGAAGGGGGATAAAAATTAAGAAATTCCTGAAAATTAATGGAGACGTTACTAAGAAACTACAAAGAAATGAGCTGCCGTATGTCACTGAAGGTACACATCTTGCATTTTCTTTGGACTTCTTTCCTGAGAACTTGGCGGCTGTAAGTGATGAGCAGGGAGAGTGATTTCACGAAGACATTGCTACAATGGAGCAACGGTATGGAGGAAGATGGGATCCTCGGATGATAGGCGATTATTGTTGGTTTATACAAGGGGAAGATTCCAGTTCACATAAGAGAAAAAATAAGTAGTTTTTATATGTCTTAATAGCTGGTCAGTTATTAATATACCAGTTGTATCATATCTAAGCTACCCTTGAAGACTTTCATACAAAAATGTGAACACAGTAATTTTTAACAGATCAAAAATCCTGATTCATTCAATGTATCAAGTAAATTTTATAACGTAAAATCGTGACGTGTTATGAACTTTTCACTGTCATTTTCGTGTTCAACGCATGCATTTTAGTTAAGATGAGGGTATTTTATTAATGTTATTATGGGAGAAAAGTTCAAATCTGTTGATCGTTTAATAAACAGTTTAAGCTGGTGTTCTTCAAATTAAAGGGCTAAGATAAGTTAGTTTATCTATCAGTTCTGTCTGCCTAAGTTTGTAGTATCTGGAATATTCTGAGGAGACTTTTGGGAGTCTTCTTTCTTTTTGCTCGAATTGTTCTTCTACCTTTTTTCCACATCTGTAGGGTGGCGGGTACGAACCTTGTCACGCATGTGGATATGGATCTGTTTTACGGCCATATGTCCTTCCTGGCGCCAAGCCTATAAGGAGGGTATAATTAGTATTGCGTGTTTTTTTTTTGTGACTGGTGGTGTCGTGTATTGTCTGAATATGAAGAGGAACGTGTTGGGGCAAACATAAACCCAGTTTGCGAGCCGGAGGAATTAATAGGAGGCGATTAAATTTCTCGAAACAACCGGGAATCGAACCCGACACACTGTGAGCCAAAGGCCTCGTCGCTAACGATTCAGCTAATAAGTCGGACACAAGACTTCAGGGATTATTATGTTAAAACATAATTTCCATTTGGAGGAAACTTTACAGTCTAGAAAAATTGTGTATTGATCATCGCTTAGAAGGAAAAGTTTCCCATTGGGTGCAAAAATTGTTACACTTGCTTATTTTCGCGGTTTTGCTCTCGGTGTCAATTTCTAGGAACACTCTCCCTATTTCGTCGCGTTTGGGGAGAATTGAAAGTTCGATTTTCCTATGAATTTTGTGATTATGTTCTATGTATGGTACCAAGTTTAAAGTTTGTAATGTGCCTGGAGGTGCTTGATGTTTTGGTGACTACTTACATTTTTAATATAGCTTTAAACATCGGTACCCTTCTAATTTCATATGTTAAAACGGATTGTATTATTTTAAGAAAATACAGGTGTTTCGCTGTAAGGCATATTTTTCAGTGTTCCTTAGTCCATTGAGGTAGGTTACTGTAATTAATCCTATCCTTTATTGAATCGCGTAGCAACGACCGTGAATGGAAGATTAATTATATTTTGCTGTATACTCTATTTGTAGCAGTCTACTATTCTCACTCCGACTACGGCATTGAGCTGGGTACTTCAGTGGAGCACCTCCTTATAAACTACGTTAACTGTTTTCCCGTTGGTTGTGAGTAGATATAGGTCACGTGGAGAAGTCACGCGTGAGCAGGCAACATATAATTGGCCGTGGGAAAAGCAGGGCGAAGTCAAATCAATTCCTGTAGTTTTGATTGTCTGGCCCTGCGATTTATTGATTGTCATCCCAAAGCATAGCTTCACCGGGAACTGAGTCCTCCTAAAAGGAATAGGGTAGTCTGAAGGTACCAGTGGAATGCGAGGAATGTAAACACTTTCTCCCCTACCGATGCCTGTTATTATGGTTGCCTCTATTACCCTAGCCATTAACTTGTTCACCTGCAGCCTTGTTCCGTTACATAGAGCAGGGGGCTTCAAGTTTCTGAGGCACATTATGGGAGAATTAACCTTGAGTGTAAGTTTATTTGGAGGCATCCCAGGAGGGGTCAGAGAATTGAGAAACTCAATGGGGTAGTTGATAGAATCACTCTCTTCGACTGTGCGATCAGTTGATAGGTAGGTTCTTTCTTCGGCCGAGAAAAGGTGCAAAATCCTACTGTTGATGCTATCAACTGTCTCGTTCCTGGGGGCGAGAATAGCTCTTTCGCAGAACCATTCCAAAGGTTTGGCATGAAGGTTGCCGATGTCTGGATACACTCTTGAGATTAGTCCTTCTATAGAATCGACCTTATTTCCCAGTTCCTTAGACAATTCAATCTCCCCGTTGATCTCTAAAACATCCCCATTCCCTATCTGCAGTAATAAGTCGGCAAACCTTTGCGCCTCAAGGTCTCCTGAATTGTGGACTCTCATGTTTGTTGCAAGTTTAAGAGTCTCGACATACGACCAAAGGTGAGAGCTCTTCATTGATGCCTTGACTTCATCAGCGCGAGTGCCTCTTGGTAGGACTGGTAACGTTTGCCGAAAGTCGCCTGAGAGCAGAACTGTCACTCCACCCATCACTCTATGAGTGTCATGCAGATCTTGGAGAGTTGTATCTAATGCTTCCAGGGCTCGTCTGTGAGACATAGAAATTTCGTCCCAGACAATTAGAACACTTTCCTTCAGCACTCTGGCGTCCACTGTCCCCTTTTTTATATTGCACGTAGGATTATCCTCGTAGTTTAAGTTGAGAGGCAATTTAAAGGCAGAGTGAGCTGTCTGGCCGCCTGGCAGTAAAGTGGCTGCAATGCCTGATGAAGCAACAGCTAAAGCTATCTGCCCGCGAGACCTTACATGGGAAAGTATTAGACTAAGGAGAAATGTTTTCCCCGTACCACCTGGTGCTTCCAAAAAGTATAGCTTCCCCAAGTGTTTATGGACACTGTCTAAAATGGCATAGTAGGCAGACCTCTGCTCTAAGTTTAGAAGAGGTTCATTGGCGTTGACAAAGATCTTCAGCTGGAAAGTATCATAGTTCTTTTCCACAGAGTATCTACTGCAAATGTCTCCCGCGGCACTGCCGTCTGGAGCAGGTAGGCCGAAGCTGTCCACAGTTCTACCACAGGACTTCAGGAGTTCCGTCTGAAGAGCAAGTAAAGTCCGGTTATAAATGTGTTTGACGTTAGTTGCAGCGTCTGTGATTCTAGCTTCGTGCAAATGATCTTCAGAGAGGTCATCTCTGAATTTCATCCACAGTTGTAGGGGGTCGGACACTTCACAGAAGATTAATATCACGACGAAAAGATTTCGTAATTTTTTGGGAGAGTCTGTGATCGATGCCTCTGCAATAGTCTGCTGCCATTGATCGTCCTCCTCGAGTAGTCCAAGAGCCTTGCACGCTGATTGGTAATCAGGGTGAAGATAGCCATTTACTGTCCTGAGGGCCTTGTAGGACGTGGGCCCTCTCACGTGATGAAGTAATAGCCGTAGGTAGAAACATTCCCTGTCCTTCATGTGAACTGTGTAGACTCGGCCAATGGCATTTGATTTCCTCACATGAGGGAAACCATGTACAAGAGCACCTTGCTTTCGCTGTGAGAATTCTTTGTTTTTCCACGTGTAGTATGATGGAACCTCAGGGTACAACAAAGTCTTGGCAAAGTCATCAGTGCTGCAAAGACTGAAGAAAGCAGTGAGTGTCGTAGCAGGTGGGTCACCAAGTTGGACGTTATTAGGGTTGAAATACACACGTTGACCATTCTCCAAGTGGACTGCCAGGTGCACAACAGTCGGCTCTCTGTCATGGATTGGGAAAGAAAGCATTCTCCACACGGCTTCAGAAGTGCTAATATATCGTCCTGTCTGGTATTGCAAAATTTCATCCCTCCCATTTTGAACAGTGAACATGGCCTGATCTGATCCTTTATTAATATACTTACAAATATATTTGATGGATTTCACTGAATTACAATATTCCATGTTGATGTGGGCCTTGAATAATCTACACAGTAATGGCGAGTATGGTACTACCCAGCGGTTGTCAACAGTAACGGCTCCTTGTCTCATAATCATCTCGAAGGACACCCCTCCGTCTGCAGGGCTTCTCCGCCTGTAGGTAGGGTACCCATCACCTCCTGTTACAGTTTCCTTTATGAACCTCTTAGCGTAGTTCTTTGAGCAATGTCCGTCTTTCATACACGGACTGTTGTAATTCAGAGCACCACAGGGCCCATGAATCATGTTGGATTTTACGATGTCAAAAAGTTCGGGATCGGTGTGAGGATCAGGGAGCTCAGCAGAGATGATTGAATCAATAGCATTAGCTGCAATTTTGTTTTCAAGCCATATCAAGATATGTACGTGGGGAAGGCCTCGTTTCTGCCACTCGATGGAATACATGTGGCACCGGACAGATCCAAAGATATTTTCTTTTGTGAGTAATCTCATGAGGCATTTTACTTTCAACTGAAACACTCTCGAGATAATGTCGTGCCGATCATGGGGTTTTTGGTGTTCGAACAACTCCAAATCAATCTCTTTCCATTTGGGGTTACATGTAAAAGTTATGAACAAATCGGGCTTGCCATAGTGCCGCACATAAGTCATCGCGTCTTGGGTTTTTTCGTACATGTAACGTGGACCTCCCGTAAAGGAGGACGGTAAAATGAAAGGTTTCCCCACGTCGTTGGCATTTCCATCACTCATGATTGCATCTCGCAAGTGGATGTAGTTTTCCACACGGAGTGCTGTCTGGTTCGCTCGTATGTAACATAAGCGTTCACTTTCAATTTTGGCGTACATATCTACTAAGAATTGACTCCATAATCTCCTAAAATAATGCAAACTATTTAAGTCATTCTCTCGGATCATGAGCCGGTACGCATAAAAGTTCATAGCTGAAACTTTGCCCTTGCCATCAGCGTGTTTCAGTAGGAAATGGTATCCATCCTCGCCTCTAGGGAAGAGCAGTGGATATTGGAGGGCGTCATACGACCTGTGTGTTTCAGAAATTTTGGTCAGTTTGTCATCCTTTGCTTTAAGTAAAATGTCCCTCCGTTCAAACTGCTGCCCTACTATGACCGCTGCTACTTCGTTGCATGTGGGAGCATTGTAACGTCCTCTGTGAGAATTGAGAGGAATTTTGTCCGCGTGAATGATAAGTGATAAATCTCCAGATGGGTTGTTTTCGAGAGTGTTTCTGAAACTGCGGATATATGTATTGTTATTGTGCAACATATTCTGCAAACCGTTCACGAGACTGGGATTGAGAGAAGGATTATTTCTACAACGCAAGTTTGTCTCGTCGTCACCTGTAAAATATATCTGTAAAAATTTTGATTTTGATTTGTCATCAGTGTGTAAAGGTGACCCAATAAGGTGATAAACTTGCCCTTGTATCTTGAACGTCGGCATAAAATTCCCGTGACGAATGACTTGAGCGCCGAATGACGTCATTTGGAAAGCCGAGTTATATTTTCTGGTGTTTTCAAGGAATGTTTTGGAGTATTGATTTGTACCAGTCAGAAGACCGTACAGAGGCTCAGGTGGATCACGGATTTTCTCTAACTGTATTTTCCCTTTAAGGCAGCAGGTTCGAGGGGGCTCATCACGCCACTTACGAGCTTGACAGTACTGACATACTACTGTCATTGTGCCAATTAGAACAGCTGGGTCGGTGTCGTAAGCCACCTTGGGGTCGTAGTGGAAACCTGAATCTTTCTTAACTCCCCAAATTGTCAAGTTTTCAAAACTATGTTTTGAAGTTCGTAGGCGTTTCTCTCGCTCAAGGTCTTTCTCAAATATTTTACGCCGTTTGATCTTTAATTCCTCGAACCTTTTCCGTTTTTCCTCTTCAGTTTCATCCTGTATTTTATTCCTACGATATACCCTGAAATTCTGCAACCTTTTCTGTTTTTCCTCTTCAGTTTCATCATGTGTTCTATTTTTACTATACACCCTTAAATTCTCCAATCTTTTCCCTCTTTCCTCTTCAGTTTCATTCTCTATTCTCTTCGTATTTTGCTTTCGTAAATTTTCCAATCTCCTCTTTCTCATCACTTGGGTCTCATTTGCAATTTTCCTTTTATTTCTTTCTCTTGAGTCCTTCAGTCTCAATTCGTGCTCTTCTTGTGTTTCGCTTCCAGTTCTCTTTTCGTTTCTTGTCCTCAAGTCGTCAAGTCTCTTTTCCCTTTCTTCCTCTGCTTCGAAATCTATCAAAGCTTCTTTCAGCCTTTTAGTAACACCCAAGGAGGCCTGTTCAGTAGGCCTACTATTTTTCCTGGTTTTGATCGGGCCTGGTCTCGCTTTCCTTGGCCTGCCCCTTTGCTGAACAGGAAGAAGAGTACGAACAGTTTGAGAGACGTCGGAGGCTTCTTTACTCGCTTCCTGATACACATCAAAATGTCCGCCACATGGGTTCCCAGAGAACCTCAACCTCCTTACGCTAGCTCCTTCTCCAAAAGACACGACCCATGCTCTATTGGCGTAAACCTCGAACTTGTATTGTGGGTACACCTCGGCAGCTGCCTGTACCTCGCAAGCAGAGCCAAAACACCCATGTTTACCCATAGCCTTTTCATACACGCAAGCATTTGGGTAGCTCATATCATCTGCTGTAAGTGTACGCATGCTGTACTCCTTCCACCTATTCACGACATGACGTACAAGCCGTCGCCTCACCTCCATGTGGCGTTCGGCGTTACCATACACACAGAATGACAGAGCCCGGAATAAACATGATCCGTCGCTCTGCATATTAACAACACGGAGATAAGCGAACGATCCACTCTCCAGTTGCACTTTCTCCATATCTCAACGACTATCTATCAAAGGTACTTTAAATATTGTAACTGAAATAAGCTACCAAATACTTCAAGTACTGTTCTGAATGCAATTAAGACACGTATATACGGACTCGAAAGGAATATAAACAAATGCCATATTGTTATTATGTCTATCTTTGGCGCAGACATCACACTTCTAAACATTCCACAATTTAATGGCACAAACGAAATCCAAGGAAAGCAGACGGTGAAGATAATAAACACCATGTTGGAGATGTGTGCGCTTTGGCGCCATCATACATACAGAAATACAGAATCCGGAATAATCATGACCCTTCTTCCTATATATGAACAGAGCTTAAATGAGTGGTTACGCCTTTAAGGGTAAAGCGATATTCCATCGCCGAGGGTTGTTATTCAAAGTTAATTGTAAGCTACTTGTGTCTTATAAGAATCTCACGATAAATAAAAATCTCAAATTTTGGCTTGTAAATGTGGAAACTGCTGAATGTACTGATTCCACCGTCTCAGGGTTTGCTTTTGTCCTGGTCCATGGCCAAATGGTTAGCGTGCTGGACTTTGGTCAGAGGGGTCTCGGGTTCGATTCGCGGCAGGGTCGGAAATTATAATCATAATTGGTTAATTTTGCTGACACGGGGGCTGGGTGTACGCGTTGCCTTCATCATCATTTCATCCTCATCACGACGCGCAGGTCGTCTACCGGAGTCAAATCAAAAGACCTGAATCTGACGAGCCTAACTTGTCCTCGGACACTAATGGCAATAAAAGGCATACGCCATTTCATTTCTTGGTTTGTTGTTAAAATGTATATATACACGCTGTTTTTCTAAGAGTTTGAATATAAATAAATATCATTATTCTCACTTATTTCCAATTATACTCCATAATATGTCGAATATGATGTTAAAAATAAATATGTATTTTCAGAAAATTTATCAGCCCAAGAAAAGTATAGATCAAGGCTTTGCAGTAAATTACGAAAAGTTAATGTTTTCTCATCTGCATAGAGAAATCTGGAATCATGGATATGTTTTTAGGCTTAGACGAATTAATTTTCTCACCTTTCAACGAAGTACAGAATTTTCATTAACGTTTTTCGTTAAAATTATTAGTCATTGCTTTGTATACAGTGTCTATTTATAGGTCTAATACATCCAAGATCAACATCTTCCTAAAACATGCCTTTACGTCCACGCAAATAGCGTCATCCTTCCACACACATGACGAACACTGCTTGCCTGGTTACGGTGTCGGAATTTTGTCCATGCAAAACTGTCCACGCTAATTTCAGATAGACACGCAGGCGGAATATACGCATTCTGCTGCTAAACGGTACGCGATATAAGGTGATTCCACCATCATCCGCAATCGTGATTGGTTTATGGGGTTGGTAAATAACATTTTCAGCGTTAGATTGAAGTGTAAAATTGGTTAGTATGAAATTTGTGTACATTTAAAACACATTACCTTATATTTCGTATACTTATGTGCAAGCTAGAATCATAAAATGAGGGTCGCATAATTATGTCTTCCTTCCACTAAGTTCAGAGTTTTCATTAACATTTTCCCTTAAAATGCTTAGCCATTTTTAGTTTAGTCTCATTTCATACGTATAATATGTAGAAAATAAACTTTTTCCGAAAACATGCATTTCCGTGTACCAAAATGGCGTACGCTACTTCTTCCATGCATATGAATTACTCAGCTTGCCAGGTTACGGTGTCCGATATTTGTTCACACAAAACTATCCATGCTGATTTCAGACAGATGAGCAGCCCACAGACGTATGCATGTTAAAAAGATGCAGTGCTGATAAACTATACGTGCCTTAAACAAAGGAATTCGCCATGAGCAGCCATGGTTAGTGATCTAAAGGGTTGGTACATGATATATTCTGGTGTGTGGACTCCTTCTGCGTTAGAGTGAGTGAGAAACATTGATTGGAGTGAAATTTGTGTATATTTTAAACACATTAGATAATATTCGCATAATTATAGGGAAGAACAACGAAATTTGGCCCGTACGTCCAATATGAATATCTTCCAAAAACATGCCTTTCCGTACACCAAAAGGTTGTCGTTCTCCACCCATATGACATAAAGGTTGCCTGGTTAGGTGTCTGACAATTGTAGATGCAAAACTGTGTTCGCTAATTTCAGATAGACACGCAGATCAAAAATATGTCCATGTTATAAAAGGATTCATGGCCCTAAAGCGTAAGGCATATCGACAAACGGATGGCGCAAATAGACACAATTTCGAGTTGTCTACAAGGTTGGTGCTACGAGATACACCCTGTACTTATGAGCGAAATTGAGTTAGAAATTTTGAATGCCGTGAAATATGTGTACAGCTTGACATATTCATTTACTGTTTGCATACGGGTACTCATGTGGGAGCAAGGGTCATGAAAATAAGTCGCATACAGCTACCGGATGACCAATGAGTGCACCGAATGTGATGATTTCATTTATTTAATAAGTATCACGTACCATAAAATATGCAGTTAAAAATTGCAGACCTCGACTTCGAGATTCACTGCCACTAAACGGTACATGATATCAACAAACGCTTTGCGCCATAAAACGCCCCCTTTATCGCTCTACATGTTTGTTTCTAAACCATTTCCTAGTATCTCCCATATTAAGGGGGTAAATTGAGTTCAAATTTTGAATAGGGTGAAATTTGGGTGCATTTTTAACATTTTACATTACATTTAGCCTACTTATGTATAAGCTAGAATCATGAAATTTGGAACACATATGTCCCTTTATCGTGCCAATGTGCGCACACAACGTGATGATCCTATCATTCTTATAAGTGTGTCAAACAATAAAATATACTTGTAAAAATCACCAAATTTACGAACAATCCAGAAATACGGCCAAATTTAACGTATAAGGGAGAGAGATACGACAAAATGTCACAGGACCAAAGTTGTAGATCACTCCGAATTGAAGGGACGTTGTGCCATCCGTTTTGTGATACGACTTACCGTTTAGCCAAAAAATAGCTCAAAAGGAATGTCTGCGCAGTCATTAAAATTGCCTCCATATTTCGATATCTTTGGGGTTAAAAAGTGAAAAATTTGAACACATTGGAATTTTTCCGTCGGTTAGGGACCAAAAGCTATAATTTCACCAAATTTCAATTGTCTACCTCGTCTCGCAGGTTGTGCCGCCATCTTGATTTTGGGGATGGGGGATAAAAATGAGGAAATTTCCGAAAATTTTTAAGCCCACGGAACCTATAGGTTATCGTTTTGGATATACTATACGACTGTGTTCTTATGCTGAGCCCAAAATTTGAGCCCCCCCAGCGTGCCCCCTTCAGGGAATTTTGAGAATTTCCGATTTTTCTAGGGATCCTGGGGTCATCAGTTTCCCTCGTACCAAGTTTCAAATTTCTGAGATTTCTGGAAGTGCCTCATTAATTCACGTCTTTTTTCATTTTTAAATATTTATATATACATCGCTCCAGCCCGACTTGCTTTTATATATATAGATAGATAGATAGATAGATAGATGACGGATAAGCATGACCACGTTGAAAAGTGCAGACTTCCACTTCGAGATTCATATCTCCTAAACGGTTTATGATATTAAGAAACGGTTTGCGCCATCAGACGCCTCATTTATCGCTCTACATGTTTGTTTCTAAACCATTTCCTCGTATCTCCCATATTAAGGGGGTAAATTCAGTTCAAGTTTTGAATCGGGTGAAATTTGGGTGCATTTTTAACATTTTACATTACATTTTGCCTACTTATGTATAAGCTAGAATCATGAAATTTGGTACACATATGTCCCTTAATCGTGCCAATGTGCGCACACAACGTGATGATCCTATCATTCTTATAAGTGTGTCAAACAATAAAATATACTTGTAAAAATCACCAAATTTACGAACAATCCAGAAATACGGCCAAATTTAACGTATAAGGGAGAGAGATACGACAAAATGTCACAGGACCAAAGTTGTAGATCACTCCGAATTGAAGGGACATTGTGCCATCCGCTTTGTGATACGACTTACCGTTTAGCCAAAAAATAGCTCAAAAGGATTGTCTGCGCAGTCATTAAAATTGCCTCCATATTTCGATATCTTTGGGGTTAAAAAGTGAAAAATTTGAACACATTGGAATTTTCCCGTCGGTTAGGGACCAAAAGCTATAATTTCACCAAATTTCAATTGTCTACCTCGTCTCGCAGGTTGTGCCGCCATCTTGATTTGGGGGGATGGGGGATAAAAATGAGGAAACTTCCGAAAATTTTTAAGCCCACGGAACCTATAGGTTATCGTTTTGGATATACTATACGACTGTGTTCTTATGCTGAGCCCAAAATTTGAGCCCCCCCAGCGTGCCCCCTTCAGGGAATTTTGAGAATTTCCGATTTTTCTAGGGATCCTGGGGTCATCAGTTTCCCTCGTACCAAGTTTCAAATTTCTGAGATTTCTGGAAGTGCCTCATTAATTCACGTCTTTTTTCATTTTTAAATATTTATATATACATCGCTCCAGCCCGACTTGCTTTTATATATATAGATGACGGATAAGCATGAGCACGTTGAAAAGTGCAGACTTCCACTTCGAGATTCATATCTCCTAAACGGTTTATGATATTAAGAAACGGTTTGCGCCATCAGACGCCTCATTTATCGCTCTACATGTTTGTTTCTAAACCATTTCCTCGTATCTCCCATATTAAGGGGGTAAATCAGTTCAAGTTTTGAATCGGGTGAAATTTGGGTGCATTTTTAACATTTTACATTACATTTTGCCTACTTATGTATAAGCTAGAATCATGAAATTTGGTACACATATGTCCCTTAATCGTGCCAATGTGCGCACACAACGTGATGATCCTATCATTCTTATAAGTGTGTCAAACAATAAAATATACTTGTAAAAATCACCAAATTTACGAACAATCCAGAAATACGGCCAAATTTAACGTATAAGGGAGAGAGATACGACAAAATGTCACAGGACCAAAGTTGTAGATCACTCCGAATTGAAGGGACATTGTGCCATCCGTTTTGTGATACGACTTACCGTTTAGCCAAAAAATAGCTCAAAAGGAATGTCTGCGCAGTCATTAAAATTGCCTCCATATTTCGATATCTTTGGGGTTAAAAAGTGAAAAATTTGAACACATTGGAATTTTCCCGTCGGTTAGGGACCAAAAGCTATAATTTCACCAAATTTCAATTGTCTACCTCGTCTCGCAGGTTGTGCCGCCATCTTGATTTTGGGGATGGGGGATAAAAATGAGGAAATTTCCGAAAATTTTTAAGCCCACGGAACCTATAGGTTATCGTTTTGGATATACTATACGACTGTGTTCTTATGCTGAGCCCAAAATTTGAGCCCCCCCCAGCGTGCCCCCTTCAGGGAATTTTGAGAATTTCCGATTTTTCTAGGGATCCTGGGGTCATCAGTTTCCCTCGTACCAAGTTTCAAATTTCTGAGATTTCTGGAAGTGCCTCATTAATTCACGTCTTTTTTCATTTTTAAATATTTATATATACATCGCTCCAGCCCGACTTGCTTTTATATATATAGATAGATGACGGATAAGCATGACCACGTTGAAAAGTGCATACTTCCATTTCGAGATTCATATCTCCTAAACGGTTTATGATATTAAGAAACGGTTTGCGCCATCAGACGCCTCATTTATCGCTCTACATGTTTGTTTCTAAACCATTTCCTAGTAACTCCCATATTAAGGGGGTAAATTGAGTTCAAGTTTTGAATAGGGTGAAATTTGGGTGCATTTTTAACATTTTACATTACATTTTGCCTACTTATGTATAAGCTAGAATCATGAAATTTGGTACACATATGTCCCTTAATCGTGCCAATGTGCGCACACAACGTGATGATCCTATCATTCTTATAAGTGTGTCAAACAATAAAATATACTTGTAAAAATCACCAAATTTACGAACAATCCAGAAATACGGCCAAATTTAACGTATAAGGGAGAGAGATACGACAAAATGTCACAGGACCAAAGTTGTAGATCACTCCGAATTGAAGGGACATTGTGCCATCCGTTTTGTGATACGACTTACCGTTTAGCCAAAAAATAGCTCAAAAGGAATGTCTGCGCAGTCATTAAAATTGCCTCCATATTTCGATATCTTTGGGGTTAAAAAGTGAAAAATTTGAACACATTGGAATTTTCCCGTCGGTTAGGGACCAAAAGCTATAATTTCACCAAATTTCAATTGTCTACCTCGTCTCGCAGGTTGTGCCGCCATCTTGATTTTGGGGATGGGGGATAAAAATGAGGAAATTTCCGAAAATTTTTAAGCCCACGGAACCTATAGGTTATCGTTTTGGATATACTATACGACTGTGTTCTTATGCTGAGCCCAAAATTTGAGCCCCCCCAGCGTGCCCCCTTCAGGGAATTTTGAGAATTTCCGATTTTTCTAGGGATCCTGGGGTCATCAGTTTCCCTCGTACCAACTTTCAAATTTCTGAGATTTCTGGAAGTGCCTCATTAATTCACGTCTTTTTTCATTTTTAAATATTTATATATACATCGCTACAGCCCGGATAAGCATGAGCACGTTGAAAAGTGCAGACTTCCACTTCGAGATTCATATCTCCTAAACGGTTTATGATATTAAGAAACGGTTTGCGCCATCAGACGCCTCATTTATCGCTCTACATGTTTGTTTCTAAACCATTTCCTCGTATCTCCCATATTAAGGGGGTAAATTCAGTTCAAGTTTTGAATCGGGTGAAATTTGGGTGCATTTTTAACATTTTACATTACATTTAGCCTACTTATGTATAAGCTAGAATCATGAAATTTGGTACACATATGTCCCTTTATCGTGCCAATGTGCGCACACAACGTGATGATCCTATCATTCTTATAAGTGTGTCAAACAATAAAATATACTTGTAAAAATCACCAAATTTACGAACAATCCAGAAATACGGCCAAATTTAACGTATAAGGGAGAGAGATACGACAAAATGTCACAGGACCAAAGTTGTAGATCACTCCGAATTGAAGCGACGTTGTGCCATCCGTTTTGTGATACGACTTACCGTTTAGCCAAAAAATAGCTCAAAAGGAATGTCTGCGCAGTCATTAAAATTGCCTCCATATTTCGATATCTTTGGGGTTAAAAAGTGAAAAATTTGAACACATTGGAATTTTTCCGTCGGTTAGGGACCAAAAGCTATAATTTCACCAAATTTCAATTGTCTACCTCGTCTCGCAGGTTGTGCCGCCATCTTGATTTTGGGGATGGGGGATAAAAATGAGGAAATTTCCGAAAATTTTTAAGCCCACGGAACCTATAGGTTATCGTTTTGGATATACTATACGACTGTGTTCTTATGCTGAGCCCAAAATTTGAGCCCCCCCAGCGTGCCCCCTTCAGGGAATTTTGAGAATTTCCGATTTTTCTAGGGATCCTGGGGTCATCAGTTTCCCTCGTACCAAGTTTCAAATTTCTGAGATTTCTGGAAGTGCCTCATTAATTCACGTCTTTTTTCATTTTTAAATATTTATATATACATCGCTCCAGCCCGACTTGCTTTTATATATATAGAAACAATTCGAGGTTGGGGGCACGGGGGGAGATATAACAATAATAGGATAATATAGGCAAAATATCGAAATTGTCGTATAAGGACGAGACGAAGCTCAATTTAATCATCTTGACGCAAAGAAAAAAACGCGGTAAACCCTTCGGGCCAGAAAACCATGATTTCAGGCCCTAAAACCAACCGTTATGGAGATACTAGCAAATGTACCCGTGCTTCGCTACGGTATTCTACATTGTATACGGATATCGACGTAAATACTGTGCGTGCAGCAAATGAGATTGTTTTAAAATTGCATGTCTCTTAGCCTTATCCGAGAAATAGCATGGGGAGGTCCACATACGTTGTTTCCAATGTAAAGTGAGGGTTGCGGAGTTGTGATGATAACGCCAGGCTCACTTGCCTACTGCCATTCACAATCGAGTTGGCAAGTTTACATTATAATTGCAGGCCCCAATGCCTACTGCGCGGTCACAATCGATTTGGGGAGTTTCAGTTACAATGGCAGACCCATTTCCTACTTTCAGACAGGTTACAGTTGAGGAGTTTTTATTATAATACCAGGCAACTTCCCTACCACCAGTCAAAATTGAGTTGTGCAGTTATCATTATAATGACAGTCCCTTTTTACTGCTGCTAGCCAGCTTACTGCCAGTCACACAGAATTAGTGAGTTTCCATGAAAATAGCAGGCCACAATGCCTAATGCTAGTCAAATTTTAAATTGGAACATTTGTTTATAATGGCGGGCACCCTGGCCTAGAGCCAAACACAATAGAGTAGGGGACTTTCGAACAAAACTGCATGATCCCTTGCCTTCTGCAAGACAAATCGAAAAGTGAATTATTCATTAAAATGGTAGGCCCTCCTTACTAATGCCAGTTACACAGGAGTTGGAGAAGGACCCCATTCCTACTGCCAGCAGTCAAAGTCGGTGTAGGGAGTACTGATTACAATAGCAGACACATCCTTTCTCGATCTCTACAAATCGACATCAATGAATATATATACAGATGGACATACGAAAGTATATGAATGTTTACAATATTGCAGACCTTCATTTACAGATTAACTGCTGCTAAACGGTACGTCATATCGACAAAGGATTGTACCGTAAGGCGCAGTATTTAGCGATCTAAATGGCTGGTCCTATGATATTTTCTCGCATCTAATCTATTCATGGGTCAGATTGAATCAAAAACGTTGAATAGGTTGAAATTTGTGTAAGAATATCTTACATTTCCATTACTTTTCGGATAATTATGTGGCATAGCATTTGGCTCACATATGGGTACTGGGTGGGCCAATGTTCGTGTAGAGTTTGATCATACTATCTTTCCTGTAAGTGATTGAAATTATGCACATGAGAAGAAAAGGTTTAGAAATTAATTTCCATTAAGGCAGGTAGATTTCCATAAAGTTTGGTTGTGTGTATTTAGAGGGAGTGCAAAATCACGGTTTCGGTTTCGTATAAACCCCCAATTAGTCAGGGATTTAGAAACAATATTTGCCCTAAAACCTCCCCAAAGGACAGGTGGATTCTAAATATGAAGTTTGGTGGAAATATATCCAGTAGTTTTCAAGTTAGAGAAAGACAAACAGACCAACAAACAAAGAAACAAACAAACAAACTAACTAACTAACTAACAGACACCAAGGAAACCTTCCCCTGGACAGATGGATGCTATATATAAAATTTGGTTCAAATATCTTGTTAGTTTTCAAGTTGTAAGAAGTACGCTTTACACGCACCCGCTGGGATTTGTACCGAAAAACGGTCCGTTAATGATATATCCCTTACTAAATCCTGTTATCGAAAAGATGCACATGAGAAAAAAAGGTTTAGAAATTCATTTTCATTAAGGCAGGTTGATTTCCATTAAGTTCGGTTGTGTATACTTTGAGGGAGTGCAAAATCACGGTTTCGGTTTCGTAAAAATCCCCACTCAGTTCAGGGATTTAGAAACGATATTTGAGCTAAAACCTACCCAAGGAGAGGTGGATACTAAATATGAAGTTTGGTGGAAACATATCCAGTAGTTTTCAAGTTATAGAAGGACAGACAAACAGACAAACAGACAAACAGACAAACAGACACCAAAGATAAAAATGATGCAGATGGTCATTATTACACCTGAAACGGATAACTGTACGGAAATTTCGCCAAAATCAATGTACAGACACACGGTCGTTACGCTTTTTTTTTTTTTGCGCTAAAACCTACCCAAGGACAGGTGGATTCTAAATATGAAGTTTGGTGGAAATATATCCAGTAGTTTTCAAGTTATAGAAGGACAGACAAACAGACAAACAGACAAACAAACAGACAAACGGACACCAAAACTAAAAATGATGCAGATGGTCATAATTACAGGTGAAACGGATAACTGTACGGAAATTTCGCCAAAATAATCAATGTACAGACACACGGTCGTTACGATTTAATTTATATAGATGACGGATAAGCATGAGCACGTTGAAAAGTGCAGACTTCCACTTCGAGATTCATATCTCCTAAACGGTTTATGATATTAAGAAACGGTTTGCGCCATCAGACGCCACATTTATCGCTCTACATGTTTGTTTCTAAACCATTTCCTCGTATCTCCCATATTAAGGGGGTAAATTGAGATCAAATTTTGAATAGGGTGAAATTTGGGTGCATTTTTAACATTTTACATTACATTTTGCCTACTTATGTATAAGCTAGAATCATGAAATTTGGTACACACATGTCCCTTAATCGTGCCAATGTGCGCACACAACGTGATGATCCTATCATTCTTATAAGTGTGTCAAACAATGAAATATACTTGTAAAAATCACCAAATTTACGAACAATCCAGAAATACGGCCAAATTTAACGTATAAGGGAGAGAGATACGACAAAATGTCACAGGACCAAAGTTGTAGATCACTCCGAATTGAAGGGACATTGTACTTCCGTTTTGTGATACGACTTACCGTTTAGCCAAAAAATAGCTCAAAAGGAATGTCTGCACAGTCATTAAAATTGCCTCCATATTTCGATATCTTTGGGGGGTAAAAAGTGAAAAATTTGAACATCTTGGAATTTTCCCGTCGGTTAGGGACCAAAAGATATAATTTTACCAAATTTCAATTGTCTACTTCGTCTGGCAGGTTGTGCCGCCATTTGATTTGGGGGGATAGGTAATAAAAATGAGGAAATTCTCGAAAATTTTTAAGCCCACGAAACCTATAGGTTATCGTTTTGGATATACTATACGACTGTGTTCTAATGCTGAGCCCAAAATTTGAGCCCCCCCCAGCGTGCCCCCTTCAGGGAATTTTGAGAATTTCCGATTTTTCTAGGGATCCTGAGGTCATCAGTTTCCTCCGTACCAAGTTTCAAATTTCTGAGATTTCTGGAAGTGCCTCATTAATTCACGTCTTTTTTTCATTTTTAAATATTTATATATACATCGCTCCAGCCCGACTTGCTTTTATATATATAGATGACGGATAAGCATGAGCACTTTGAAAAGTGCAGACTTCCACTTCGAGATTCATATCTCCTAAACGGTTTATGATATTAATAAACGGTTTGCGCCATCAGACGCCTCATTTATTGCTCTACATGTTTGTTTCTAAACCATTTCCTCGTATCTCCCATATTAAGGGGGTAAATTGAGATCAAATTTGAATAGGGTGAAATTTGGGTGCATTTTTAACATTTTACATTACTTTTTGCCTACTTATGTATAAGCTAGAATCATGAAATTTGGTACACACATGTCCCTTAATCGTGCCAATGTGCGCACACAACGTGATGATCCTATCATTCTTATAAGTGTGTCAAACAATGAAATATACTTGTAAAATACTTGTGCCATCCGTTTTGTGATACGACTTACCGTTTAGCCAAAAAATAGCTCAAAAGGAATGTCTGCACAGTCATTAAAATTGCCTCCATATTTCGATATCTTTGGGGGGTAAAAAGTGAAAAATTTGAACATGTTGGAATTTTCCCGTCGGTTAGGGACCAAAAGCTATAATTTCACCAAATTTCAATTGTCTACTTCGTCTGGCAGGTTGTGCCGCCATTTTGATTTGGGGGGATAGGGGATAAAAATGAGGAAATTCTCGAAAATTTTTAAGCCCACGAAACCTATAGGTTATCGTTTTGGATATACTATACGAATGTGTTCTTATGCTGAGCCCAAAATTTGAGCTCCCCCAGCGTGCCCCCTTCAGGGAATTTTGAGAATTTCCGATTTTTCTAGGGATCCTGGGGTCATCAGTTTCCTCCGTACAAAGTTTCAAATTTCTGAGATTTCTGGAAGTGCCTCATTAATTCACGTCTTTTTTCATTTTTAAATATTTATATATACATCGCTCCAGCCCGACTTGCTTTTATATATATAGATAGATGACGGATAAGCATGAGCACGTTGAAAAGTGCAGACTTCCACTTCGAGATTCATATCTCCTAAACGGTTTATGATATTAAGAAATGGTTTGCGCCATCAGACGCCTCATTTATCGCTCTACATGTTTGTTTCTAAACCATTTCCTCGTATCTCCCATATTAAGGGGGTAAATTGAGATCAAAGTTTGAATAGGGTGAAATTTGGGTGCATTTTTAACATTTTACATTACTTTTTGCCTACTTATGTATAAGCTAGAATCATGAAATTTGGTACACACATGTCCCTTAATCGTGCCAATGTGCGCACACAACGTGATGATCCTATCATTTTTATAAGTGTGTCAAACAATGAAATATACTTGTAAAAATCACCAAATTTACGAACAATCCAGAAATACGGCCAAATTTAACGTATAAGGGAGAGAGATACGACAAAATGTCACAGGACCAAAGTTGTAGATCACTCCGAATTGAAGGGACATTGTGCCATCCGTTTTGTGATACGACTTACCGTTTAGCCAAAAAATAGCTCAAAAGGAATGTCTGCACAGTCATTAAAATTGCCTCCATATTTCGATATCCTTGGGGGTAAAAAGTGAAAAATTTTAACATCTTGGAATTTTCCCGTCGGTTAGGGTTCAAAAGCTATAATTTCACCAAATTTCAATTGTCTACCTCGTCTCGCAGGTTGTGCCGCCATCTTGATTTGGGGGATGGGGGATAAAAATGAGGAAATTCCCGAAAATTTTTAAGCCCACGAAACCTATAGGTTATCGTTTTGGATATACTATACGACTGTGTTCTTATACTGAGCCCAAAATTTGAGCCCCCCCAGCGTGCCCCCTTCAGGGAATTTTGAGAATTTCCGATTTTTCTAGGGATCCTGGGGTCATCAGGTTCCCTCGTACCAAGTTTCAAATTTCTGAGATTTCTGGAAGTGCCTCATTAATTCACGTCTTTTTTCATTTTTAAATATTTATATATACATCGCTCCAGCCCGACTTGCTTTTATATATATAGATGACGGATAAGCATGAGCACGTTGGAAAGTGCAGACTTCCACTTCGAGATTCATATCTCCTAAACGGTTTATGATATTACGAAACGGTTTGCGCCATCAGACGCCTCATTTATCGCTCTACATGTTTGTTTCTAAACCATTTCCTCGTATCTCCCATATTAAGGGGGTAAATTGAGTTCAAATTTTGAATAGGGTGAAATTTGGGTGCATTTTTAACATTTTACATTACATTTTGCCTACTTATGTATAAGCTAGAATCATGAAATTTGGTACACATATGTCCCTTAATTGTGCCAATGTGCGCACACAACGTGATGATCCTATCATTGTTATAAGTGTGTCAAAGAATAAAATATACTTGTAAAAATCACCAAATTTACGAACAATCCAGAAATACGGCCAAAATTAACGTATAAGGGAGAGAGATACGACAAAATGTCACAGGACCAAAGTTGTAGATCACTCCGAGTTGAAGGGACGTTGTGCCATCCGTTTTGTGATACGACTTACCGTTTAGCCAAAAAATAGCTCAGAAAGAATGTCTGCACAGTCATTAAAATTGCCTCCATATTTCGATATCCTTGGGGGTAAAAAGTGAAAAATTTGAACATCTTGGAATTTTCCCGTCGGTTAGGGTTCAAAAGCTATAATTTCACCAAATTTCAATTGTCTACCTCGTCTCGCAGGTTGTGCCGCCATCTTGATTTGGGGGATGGGGGATAAAAATGAGGAAATTCCCGAAAATTTTTAAGCCCACGAAACCTATAGGTTATCGTTTTGGATATACTATACGACTGTGTTCTTATACTGAGCCCAAAATATGAGCCCCCCCAGCGTGCCCCCTTCAGGGAATTTTGAGAATTTCCGATTTTTCTAGGGATCCTGGGTCATCAGGTTCCCTCGTACCAAGTTTCAAATTTCTGAGATTTCTGGATGTGCCTCATTAATTCACGTCTTTTTTCATTTTTAAATATTTATATATACATCGCTCCAGCCCGACTTGCTTTTATATATATAGATGACGGATAAGCATGAGCACGTTGGAAAGTGCAGACTTCCACTTCGAGATTCATATCTCCTAAACGGTTTATGATATTACGAAACGGTTTGCGCCATCAGACGCCTCATTTATCGCTCTACATGTTTGTTTCTAAACCATTTCCTCGTATCTCCCATATTAAGGGGGTAAATTGAGTTCAAATTTTGAATAGGGTGAAATTTGGGTGCATTTTTAACATTTTACATTACATTTTGCCTACTTATGTATAAGCTAGAATCATGAAATTTGGTACACATATGTCCCTTAATCGTGCAAATGTGCGCACACAACGTGATGATCCTATCATTGTTATATGTGTGTCAAAGAATAAAATGTACTTGTAAAAATCACCAAATTTACGAACAATCCAGAAATACGGCCAAATTTAACGTATAAGGGAGAGAGATACGACAAAATGTCACAGGACCAAAGTTGTAGATCACTCCGAATTGAAGGGACGTTGTGCCATCCCTTTTGTGATACGACTTACCGTTTAGAAAAAAAATAGCTCAGAAGGAATGTCTGCACAGTCATTAAAATTGCCTCCATATTTCGATATCCTTGGGGGTAAAAAGTGAAAAATTTGAACATCTTGGAATTTTCCCGTCGGTTAGGGTTCAAAAGCTATAATTTCACCAAATTTCAATTGTCTACCTCGTCTCGCAGGTTGTGCCGCCATCTTGATGTGGGGGATGGGGGATAAAAATGAGGAAATTCCCGAAAATTTTTAAGCCCACGAAACCTATAGGTTATCGTTTTGGATATACTATACGACTGTGTTCTTATACTGAGCCCAAAATTTGAGCCCCCCCAGCGTGCCCTCTTCAGGGAATTTTGAGAATTTCCGATTTTTCTAGGGATCCTGGGGTCATCAGTTTCCCTCGTACCAAGTTTCAAATTTCTGAGATTTCTGGAAGTGCCTCATTAATTCACGTCTTTTTTCATTTTTATATATTTATATATACATCGCTCCAGCCCGACTTGCTTTTATATATATAGATGACGGATAAGCATGAGCACGTTGGAAAGTGCAGACTTCCACTTCGAGATTCATATCTCCTAAACGGTTTATGATATTACGAAACGGTTTGCGCCATCAGACGCCTCATTTATCGCTCTACATGTTTGTTTCTAAACCATTTCCTCGTATCTCCCATATTAAGGGGGTAAATTGAGTTCAAATTTTGAATAGGGTGAAATTTGGGTGCATTTTTAACACTTTACATTACATTTTGCCTACTTATGTATAAGCTAGAATCATGAAATTTGGTACACATATGTCCCTTAATCGTGCCAATGTGCGCACACAACGTGATGATCCTATCATTCTTATAAGTGTGTCAAACAATAAAATATACTTGTAAAAATCACCAAATTTACGAACAATCCAGAAATACGGCCAAATTTAACGTATAAGGCAGAGAGATACGACAAAATGTCACAGGACCAAAGTTGTAGATCACTCCGAATTGAAGGGACGTTGTGCCATCCCTTTTGTGATACGACTTACCGTTTAGCCAAAAAATAGCTCAAAAGGAATGTCTGCACAGTCATTAAAATTGCCTCCATATTTCGATATCCTTGGGGGTAAAAAGTGAAAAATTTGAACATCTTGGAATTTTCCCGTCGGTTAGAGACCAAAAGCTATAATTTCACCAAATTTCAATTGTCTACCTCGTCTCGCAGGTTGTGCCGCCATCTTGATTTGGGGGGATGGGGGATAAAAATGAGGAAATTCCCGAAAATTTTTAAGCCCACGAAACCTATAGGTTATCGTTTTGGATATACTATACGACTGTGTTCTTATACTGAGCCCAAAATTTGAGCCCCCCCAGCGTGCCCCCTTCAGGGAATTTTGAGAATTTCCGATTTTTCTAGGGATCCTGGGGTCATCAGGTTCCCTCGTACCAAGTTTCAAATTTCTGAGATTTCTGGAAGTGCCTCATTAATTCACGTCTTTTTTCATTTTTAAATATTTATATATACATCGCTCCAGCCCGACTTGCTTTTATATATATAGATGACGGATAAGCATGAGCACGTTGGAAAGTGCAGACTTCCACTTCGAGATTCATATCTCCTAAACGGTTTATGATATTACGAAACGGTTTGCGCCATCAGACGCCTCATTTATCGCTCTACATGTTTGTTTCTAAACCATTTCCTCGTATCTCCCATATTAAGGGGGTAAATTGAGTTCAAATTTTGAATAGGGTGAAATTTGGGTGCATTTTTAACATTTTACATTACATTTTGCCTACTTATGTATAAGCTAGAATCATGAAATTTGGTACACATATGTCCCTTAATTGTGCCAATGTGCGCACACAACGTGATGATCCTATCATTGTTATAAGTGTGTCAAAGAATAAAATATACTTGTAAAAATCACCAAATTTACGAACAATCCAGAAATACGGCCAAAATTAACGTATAAGGGAGAGAGATACGACAAAATGTCACAGGACCAAAGTTGTAGATCACTCCGAGTTGAAGGGACGTTGTGCCATCCGTTTTGTGATACGACTTACCGTTTAGCCAAAAAATAGCTCAGAAAGAATGTCTGCACAGTCATTAAAATTGCCTCCATATTTCGATATCCTTGGGGGTAAAAAGTGAAAAATTTGAACATCTTGGAATTTTCCCGTCGGTTAGGGTTCAAAAGCTATAATTTCACCAAATTTCAATTGTCTACCTCGTCTCGCAGGTTGTGCCGCCATCTTGATTTGGGGGATGGGGGATAAAAATGAGGAAATTCCCGAAAATTTTTAAGCCCACGAAACCTATAGGTTATCGTTTTGGATATACTATACGACTGTGTTCTTATACTGAGCCCAAAATATGAGCCCCCCCAGCGTGCCCCCTTCAGGGAATTTTGAGAATTTCCGATTTTTCTAGGGATCCTGGGTCATCAGGTTCCCTCGTACCAAGTTTCAAATTTCTGAGATTTCTGGATGTGCCTCATTAATTCACGTCTTTTTTCATTTTTAAATATTTATATATACATCGCTCCAGCCCGACTTGCTTTTATATATATAGATGACGGATAAGCATGAGCACGTTGGAAAGTGCAGACTTCCACTTCGAGATTCATATCTCCTAAACGGTTTATGATATTACGAAACGGTTTGCGCCATCAGACGCCTCATTTATCGCTCTACATGTTTGTTTCTAAACCATTTCCTCGTATCTCCCATATTAAGGGGGTAAATTGAGTTCAAATTTTGAATAGGGTGAAATTTGGGTGCATTTTTAACATTTTACATTACATTTTGCCTACTTATGTATAAGCTAGAATCATGAAATTTGGTACACATATGTCCCTTAATCGTGCAAATGTGCGCACACAACGTGATGATCCTATCATTGTTATATGTGTGTCAAAGAATAAAATATACTTGTAAAAATCACCAAATTTACGAACAATCCAGAAATACGGCCAAATTTAACGTATAAGGGAGAGAGATACGACAAAATGTCACAGGACCAAAGTTGTAGATCACTCCGAATTGAAGGGACGTTGTGCCATCCCTTTTGTGATACGACTTACCGTTTAGAAAAAAAATAGCTCAGAAGGAATGTCTGCACAGTCATTAAAATTGCCTCCATATTTCGATATCCTTGGGGGTAAAAAGTGAAAAATTTGAACATCTTGGAATTTTCCCGTCGGTTAGGGTTCAAAAGCTATAATTTCACCAAATTTCAATTGTCTACCTCGTCTCGCAGGTTGTGCCGCCATCTTGATGTGGGGGATGGGGGATAAAAATGAGGAAATTCCCGAAAATTTTTAAGCCCACGAAACCTATAGGTTATCGTTTTGGATATACTATACGACTGTGTTCTTATACTGAGCCCAAAATTTGAGCCCCCCCAGCGTGCCCTCTTCAGGGAATTTTGAGAATTTCCGATTTTTCTAGGGATCCTGGGGTCATCAGTTTCCCTCGTACCAAGTTTCAAATTTCTGAGATTTCTGGAAGTGCCTCATTAATTCACGTCTTTTTTCATTTTTATATATTTATATATACATCGCTCCAGCCCGACTTGCTTTTATATATATAGATGACGGATAAGCATGAGCACGTTGGAAAGTGCAGACTTCCACTTCGAGATTCATATCTCCTAAACGGTTTATGATATTACGAAACGGTTTGCGCCATCAGACGCCTCATTTATCGCTCTACATGTTTGTTTCTAAACCATTTCCTCGTATCTCCCATATTAAGGGGGTAAATTGAGTTCAAATTTTGAATAGGGTGAAATTTGGGTGCATTTTTAACACTTTACATTACATTTTGCCTACTTATGTATAAGCTAGAATCATGAAATTTGGTACACATATGTCCCTTAATCGTGCCAATGTGCGCACACAACGTGATGATCCTATCATTCTTATAAGTGTGTCAAACAATAAAATATACTTGTAAAAATCACCAAATTTACGAACAATCCAGAAATACGGCCAAATTTAACGTATAAGGCAGAGAGATACGACAAAATGTCACAGGACCAAAGTTGTAGATCACTCCGAATTGAAGGGACGTTGTGCCATCCCTTTTGTGATACGACTTACCGTTTAGCCAAAAAATAGCTCAAAAGGAATGTCTGCACAGTCATTAAAATTGCCTCCATATTTCGATATCCTTGGGGGTAAAAAGTGAAAAATTTGAACATCTTGGAATTTTCCCGTCGGTTAGAGACCAAAAGCTATAATTTCACCAAATTTCAATTGTCTACCTCGTCTCGCAGGTTGTGCCGCCATCTTGATTTGGGGGGATGGGGGATAAAAATGAGGAAATTCCCGAAAATTTTTAAGCCCACGAAACCTATAGGTTATCGTTTTCGATATACTATACGACTGTGTTCTTATACTGAGCCCAAAATTTGAGCCCCCCCAGCGTGCCCCCTTCAGGGAATTTTGAGAATTTCCGATTTTTCTAGGGATCCTGGGGTCATCAGTTTCCCTCGTACCAAGTTTCAAATTTCTGAGATTTCTGGAAGTGCCTCATTAATTCACGTCTTTTTTCATTTTTAAATATTTATATATACATCGCTCCAGCCCGACTTGCTTTTATATATATAGAAGACGCCTCATTTATCGCTCTACATGTTTGTTTCTAAACCATTTCCTCGTATCTCCCATATTAAGGGGGTAAATTGAGTTCAAATTTTGAATAGGGTGAAATTTGGGTGCATTTTTAACATTTTACATTACATTTTGCCTACTTATGTATAAGCTAGAATCATGAAATTTGGTACACATATGTCCCTTAATTGTGCCAATGTGCGCACACAACGTGATGATCCTATCATTGTTATAAGTGTGTCAAAGAATAAAATATACTTGTAAAAATCACCAAATTTACGAACAATCCAGAAATACGGCCAAAATTAACGTATAAGGGAGAGAGATACGACAAAATGTCACAGGACCAAAGTTGTAGATCACTCCGAGTTGAAGGGACGTTGTGCCATCCGTTTTGTGATACGACTTACCGTTTAGCCAAAAAATAGCTCAGAAAGAATGTCTGCACAGTCATTAAAATTGCCTCCATATTTCGATATCCTTGGGGGTAAAAAGTGAAAAATTTGAACATCTTGGAATTTTCCCGTCGGTTAGGGTTCAAAAGCTATAATTTCACCAAATTTCAATTGTCTACCTCGTCTCGCAGGTTGTGCCGCCATCTTGATTTGGGGGATGGGGGATAAAAATGAGGAAATTCCCGAAAATTTTTAAGCCCACGAAACCTATAGGTTATCGTTTTGGATATACTATACGACTGTGTTCTTATACTGAGCCCAAAATTTGAGCCCCCCCAGCGTGCCCCCTTCAGGGAATTTTGAGAATTTCCGATTTTTCTAGGGATCCTGGGGTCATCAGGTTCCCTCGTACCAAGTTTCAAATTTCTGAGATTTCTGGAAGTGCCTCATTAATTCACGTCTTTTTTCATTTTTAAATATTTATATATACATCGCTCCAGCCCGACTTGCTTTTATATATATAGATGACGGATAAGCATGAGCACGTTGGAAAGTGCAGACTTCCACTTCGAGATTCATATCTCCTAAACGGTTTATGATATTACGAAACGGTTTGCGCCATCAGACGCCTCATTTATCGCTCTACATGTTTGTTTCTAAACCATTTCCTCGTATCTCCCATATTAAGGGGGTAAATTGAGTTCAAATTTTGAATAGGGTGAAATTTGGGTGCATTTTTAACATTTTACATTACATTTTGCCTACTTATGTATAAGCTAGAATCATGAAATTTGGTACACATATGTCCCTTAATTGTGCCAATGTGCGCACACAACGTGATGATCCTATCATTGTTATAAGTGTGTCAAAGAATAAAATATACTTGTAAAAATCACCAAATTTACGAACAATCCAGAAATACGGCCAAAATTAACGTATAAGGGAGAGAGATACGACAAAATGTCACAGGACCAAAGTTGTAGATCACTCCGAGTTGAAGGGACGTTGTGCCATCCGTTTTGTGATACGACTTACCGTTTAGCCAAAAAATAGCTCAGAAAGAATGTCTGCACAGTCATTAAAATTGCCTCCATATTTCGATATCCTTGGGGGTAAAAAGTGAAAAATTTGAACATCTTGGAATTTTCCCGTCGGTTAGGGTTCAAAAGCTATAATTTCACCAAATTTCAATTGTCTACCTCGTCTCGCAGGTTGTGCCGCCATCTTGATTTGGGGGATGGGGGATAAAAATGAGGAAATTCCCGAAAATTTTTAAGCCCACGAAACCTATAGGTTATCGTTTTGGATATACTATACGACTGTGTTCTTATACTGAGCCCAAAATATGAGCCCCCCCAGCGTGCCCCCTTCAGGGAATTTTGAGAATTTCCGATTTTTCTAGGGATCCTGGGTCATCAGGTTCCCTCGTACCAAGTTTCAAATTTCTGAGATTTCTGGATGTGCCTCATTAATTCACGTCTTTTTTCATTTTTAAATATTTATATATACATCGCTCCAGCCCGACTTGCTTTTATATATATAGATGACGGATAAGCATGAGCACGTTGGAAAGTGCAGACTTCCACTTCGAGATTCATATCTCCTAAACGGTTTATGATATTACGAAACGGTTTGCGCCATCAGACGCCTCATTTATCGCTCTACATGTTTGTTTCTAAACCATTTCCTCATATCTCCCATATTAAGGGGGTAAATTGAGTTCAAATTTTGAATAGGGTGAAATTTGGGTGCATTTTTAACATTTTACATTACATTTTGCCTACTTATGTATAAGCTAGAATCATGAAATTTGGTACACATATGTCCCTTAATCGTGCAAATGTGCGCACACAACGTGATGATCCTATCATTGTTATATGTGTGTCAAAGAATAAAATGTACTTGTAAAAATCACCAAATTTACGAACAATCCAGAAATACGGCCAAATTTAACGTATAAGGGAGAGAGATACGACAAAATGTCACAGGACCAAAGTTGTAGATCACTCCGAATTGAAGGGACGTTGTGCCATCCCTTTTGTGATACGACTTACCGTTTAGAAAAAAAATAGCTCAGAAGGAATGTCTGCACAGTCATTAAAATTGCCTCCATATTTCGATATCCTTGGGGGTAAAAAGTGAAAAATTTGAACATCTTGGAATTTTCCCGTCGGTTAGGGTTCAAAAGCTATAATTTCACCAAATTTCAATTGTCTACCTCGTCTCGCAGGTTGTGCCGCCATCTTGATGTGGGGGATGGGGGATAAAAATGAGGAAATTCCCGAAAATTTTTAAGCCCACGAAACCTATAGGTTATCGTTTTGGATATACTATACGACTGTGTTCTTATACTGAGCCCAAAATTTGAGCCCCCCCAGCGTGCCCTCTTCAGGGAATTTTGAGAATTTCCGATTTTTCTAGGGATCCTGGGGTCATCAGTTTCCCTCGTACCAAGTTTCAAATTTCTGAGATTTCTGGAAGTGCCTCATTAATTCACGTCTTTTTTCATTTTTATATATTTATATATACATCGCTCCAGCCCGACTTGCTTTTATATATATAGATGACGGATAAGCATGAGCACGTTGGAAAGTGCAGACTTCCACTTCGAGATTCATATCTCCTAAACGGTTTATGATATTACGAAACGGTTTGCGCCATCAGACGCCTCATTTATCGCTCTACATGTTTGTTTCTAAACCATTTCCTCGTATCTCCCATATTAAGGGGGTAAATTGAGTTCAAATTTTGAATAGGGTGAAATTTGGGTGCATTTTTAACACTTTACATTACATTTTGCCTACTTATGTATAAGCTAGAATCATGAAATTTGGTACACATATGTCCCTTAATCGTGCCAATGTGCGCACACAACGTGATGATCCTATCATTCTTATAAGTGTGTCAAACAATAAAATATACTTGTAAAAATCACCAAATTTACGAACAATCCAGAAATACGGCCAAATTTAACGTATAAGGCAGAGAGATACGACAAAATGTCACAGGACCAAAGTTGTAGATCACTCCGAATTGAAGGGACGTTGTGCCATCCCTTTTGTGATACGACTTACCGTTTAGCCAAAAAATAGCTCAAAAGGAATGTCTGCACAGTCATTAAAATTGCCTCCATATTTCGATATCCTTGGGGGTAAAAAGTGAAAAATTTGAACATCTTGGAATTTTCCCGTCGGTTAGAGACCAAAAGCTATAATTTCACCAAATTTCAATTGTCTACCTCGTCTCGCAGGTTGTGCCGCCATCTTGATTTGGGGGGATGGGGGATAAAAATGAGGAAATTCCCGAAAATTTTTAAGCCCACGAAACCTATAGGTTATCGTTTTGGATATACTATACGACTGTGTTCTTATACTGAGCCCAAAATTTGAGCCCCCCCAGCGTGCCCCCTTCAGGGAATTTTGAGAATTTCCGATTTTTCTAGGGATCCTGGGGTCATCAGGTTCCCTCGTACCAAGTTTCAAATTTCTGAGATTTCTGGAAGTGCCTCATTAATTCACGTCTTTTTTCATTTTTAAATATTTATATATACATCGCTCCAGCCCGACTTGCTTTTATATATATAGATGACGGATAAGCATGAGCACGTTGGAAAGTGCAGACTTCCACTTCGAGATTCATATCTCCTAAACGGTTTATGATATTACGAAACGGTTTGCGCCATCAGACGCCTCATTTATCGCTCTACATGTTTGTTTCTAAACCATTTCCTCGTATCTCCCATATTAAGGGGGTAAATTGAGTTCAAATTTTGAATAGGGTGAAATTTGGGTGCATTTTTAACATTTTACATTACATTTTGCCTACTTATGTATAAGCTAGAATCATGAAATTTGGTACACATATGTCCCTTAATTGTGCCAATGTGCGCACACAACGTGATGATCCTATCATTGTTATAAGTGTGTCAAAGAATAAAATATACTTGTAAAAATCACCAAATTTACGAACAATCCAGAAATACGGCCAAAATTAACGTATAAGGGAGAGAGATACGACAAAATGTCACAGGACCAAAGTTGTAGATCACTCCGAGTTGAAGGGACGTTGTGCCATCCGTTTTGTGATACGACTTACCGTTTAGCCAAAAAATAGCTCAGAAAGAATGTCTGCACAGTCATTAAAATTGCCTCCATATTTCGATATCCTTGGGGGTAAAAAGTGAAAAATTTGAACATCTTGGAATTTTCCCGTCGGTTAGGGTTCAAAAGCTATAATTTCACCAAATTTCAATTGTCTACCTCGTCTCGCAGGTTGTGCCGCCATCTTGATTTGGGGGATGGGGGATAAAAATGAGGAAATTCCCGAAAATTTTTAAGCCCACGAAACCTATAGGTTATCGTTTTGGATATACTATACGACTGTGTTCTTATACTGAGCCCAAAATATGAGCCCCCCCAGCGTGCCCCCTTCAGGGAATTTTGAGAATTTCCGATTTTTCTAGGGATCCTGGGTCATCAGGTTCCCTCGTACCAAGTTTCAAATTTCTGAGATTTCTGGATGTGCCTCATTAATTCACGTCTTTTTTCATTTTTAAATATTTATATATACATCGCTCCAGCCCGACTTGCTTTTATATATATAGATGACGGATAAGCATGAGCACGTTGGAAAGTGCAGACTTCCACTTCGAGATTCATATCTCCTAAACGGTTTATGATATTACGAAACGGTTTGCGCCATCAGACGCCTCATTTATCGCTCTACATGTTTGTTTCTAAACCATTTCCTCGTATCTCCCATATTAAGGGGGTAAATTGAGTTCAAATTTTGAATAGGGTGAAATTTGGGTGCATTTTTAACATTTTACATTACATTTTGCCTACTTATGTATAAGCTAGAATCATGAAATTTGGTACACATATGTCCCTTAATCGTGCAAATGTGCGCACACAACGTGATGATCCTATCATTGTTATATGTGTGTCAAAGAATAAAATATACTTGTAAAAATCACCAAATTTACGAACAATCCAGAAATACGGCCAAATTTAACGTATAAGGGAGAGAGATACGACAAAATGTCACAGGACCAAAGTTGTAGATCACTCCGAATTGAAGGGACGTTGTGCCATCCCTTTTGTGATACGACTTACCGTTTAGAAAAAAAATAGCTCAGAAGGAATGTCTGCACAGTCATTAAAATTGCCTCCATATTTCGATATCCTTGGGGGTAAAAAGTGAAAAATTTGAACATCTTGGAATTTTCCCGTCGGTTAGGGTTCAAAAGCTATAATTTCACCAAATTTCAATTGTCTACCTCGTCTCGCAGGTTGTGCCGCCATCTTGATGTGGGGGATGGGGGATAAAAATGAGGAAATTCCCGAAAATTTTTAAGCCCACGAAACCTATAGGTTATCGTTTTGGATATACTATACGACTGTGTTCTTATACTGAGCCCAAAATTTGAGCCCCCCCAGCGTGCCCTCTTCAGGGAATTTTGAGAATTTCCGATTTTTCTAGGGATCCTGGGGTCATCAGTTTCCCTCGTACCAAGTTTCAAATTTCTGAGATTTCTGGAAGTGCCTCATTAATTCACGTCTTTTTTCATTTTTATATATTTATATATACATCGCTCCAGCCCGACTTGCTTTTATATATATAGATGACGGATAAGCATGAGCACGTTGGAAAGTGCAGACTTCCACTTCGAGATTCATATCTCCTAAACGGTTTATGATATTACGAAACGGTTTGCGCCATCAGACGCCTCATTTATCGCTCTACATGTTTGTTTCTAAACCATTTCCTCGTATCTCCCATATTAAGGGGGTAAATTGAGTTCAAATTTTGAATAGGGTGAAATTTGGGTGCATTTTTAACACTTTACATTACATTTTGCCTACTTATGTATAAGCTAGAATCATGAAATTTGGTACACATATGTCCCTTAATCGTGCCAATGTGCGCACACAACGTGATGATCCTATCATTCTTATAAGTGTGTCAAACAATAAAATATACTTGTAAAAATCACCAAATTTACGAACAATCCAGAAATACGGCCAAATTTAACGTATAAGGCAGAGAGATACGACAAAATGTCACAGGACCAAAGTTGTAGATCACTCCGAATTGAAGGGACGTTGTGCCATCCCTTTTGTGATACGACTTACCGTTTAGCCAAAAAATAGCTCAAAAGGAATGTCTGCACAGTCATTAAAATTGCCTCCATATTTCGATATCCTTGGGGGTAAAAAGTGAAAAATTTGAACATCTTGGAATTTTCCCGTCGGTTAGAGACCAAAAGCTATAATTTCACCAAATTTCAATTGTCTACCTCGTCTCGCAGGTTGTGCCGCCATCTTGATTTGGGGGGATGGGGGATAAAAATGAGGAAATTCCCGAAAATTTTTAAGCCCACGAAACCTATAGGTTATCGTTTTCGATATACTATACGACTGTGTTCTTATACTGAGCCCAAAATTTGAGCCCCCCCAGCGTGCCCCCTTCAGGGAATTTTGAGAATTTCCGATTTTTCTAGGGATCCTGGGGTCATCAGTTTCCCTCGTACCAAGTTTCAAATTTCTGAGATTTCTGGAAGTGCCTCATTAATTCACGTCTTTTTTCATTTTTAAATATTTATATATACATCGCTCCAGCCCGACTTGCTTTTATATATATAGAAGACGCCTCATTTATCGCTCTACATGTTTGTTTCTAAACCATTTCCTCGTATCTCCCATATTAAGGGGGTAAATTGAGTTCAAATTTTGAATAGGGTGAAATTTGGGTGCATTTTTAACATTTTACATTACATTTTGCCTACTTATGTATAAGCTAGAATCATGAAATTTGGTACACATATGTCCCTTAATTGTGCCAATGTGCGCACACAACGTGATGATCCTATCATTGTTATAAGTGTGTCAAAGAATAAAATATACTTGTAAAAATCACCAAATTTACGAACAATCCAGAAATACGGCCAAAATTAACGTATAAGGGAGAGAGATACGACAAAATGTCACAGGACCAAAGTTGTAGATCACTCCGAGTTGAAGGGACGTTGTGCCATCCGTTTTGTGATACGACTTACCGTTTAGCCAAAAAATAGCTCAGAAAGAATGTCTGCACAGTCATTAAAATTGCCTCCATATTTCGATATCCTTGGGGGTAAAAAGTGAAAAATTTGAACATCTTGGAATTTTCCCGTCGGTTAGGGTTCAAAAGCTATAATTTCACCAAATTTCAATTGTCTACCTCGTCTCGCAGGTTGTGCCGCCATCTTGATTTGGGGGATGGGGGATAAAAATGAGGAAATTCCCGAAAATTTTTAAGCCCACGAAACCTATAGGTTATCGTTTTGGATATACTATACGACTGTGTTCTTATACTGAGCCCAAAATTTGAGCCCCCCCAGCGTGCCCCCTTCAGGGAATTTTGAGAATTTCCGATTTTTCTAGGGATCCTGGGGTCATCAGGTTCCCTCGTACCAAGTTTCAAATTTCTGAGATTTCTGGATGTGCCTCATTAATTCACGTCTTTTTTCATTTTTAAATATTTATATATACATCGCTCCAGCCCGACTTGCTTTTTTTATATATATAGATGACGGATAAGCATGAGCACGTTGGAAAGTGCAGACTTCCACTTCGAGATTCATATCTCCTAAACGGTTTATGATATTACGAAACGGTTTGCGCCATCAGACGCCTCATTTATCGCTCTACATGTTTGTTTCTAAACCATTTCCTCGTATCTCCCATATTAAGGGGGTAAATTGAGATCAAAGTTTGAATAGGGTGAAATTTGGGTGCATTTTTAACATTTTACATTACTTTTTGCCTACTTATGTATAAGCTAGAATCATGAAATTTGGTACACACATGTCCCTTAATCGTGCCAATGTGCGCACACAACGTGATGATCCTATCATTTTTATAAGTGTGTCAAACAATGAAATATACTTGTAAAAATCACCAAATTTACGAACAATCCAGAAATACGGCCAAATTTAACGTATAAGGGAGAGAGATACGACAAAATGTCACAGGACCAAAGTTGTAGATCACTCCGAATTGAAGGGACATTGTGCCATCCGTTTTGTGATACGACTTACCGTTTAGCCAAAAAATAGCTCAAAAGGAATGTCTGCACAGTCATTAAAATTGCCTCCATATTTCGATATCCTTGGGGGTAAAAAGTGAAAAATTTTAACATCTTGGAATTTTCCCGTCGGTTAGGGTTCAAAAGCTATAATTTCACCAAATTTCAATTGTCTACCTCGTCTCGCAGGTTGTGCCGCCATCTTGATTTGGGGGATGGGGGATAAAAATGAGGAAATTCCCGAAAATTTTTAAGCCCACGAAACCTATAGGTTATCGTTTTGGATATACTATACGACTGTGTTCTTATACTGAGCCCAAAATTTGAGCCCCCCCAGCGTGCCCCCTTCAGGGAATTTTGAGAATTTCCGATTTTTCTAGGGATCCTGGGGTCATCAGGTTCCCTCGTACCAAGTTTCAAATTTCTGACATTTCTGGAAGTGCCTCATTAATTCACGTCTTTTTTCATTTTTAAATATTTATATATACATCGCTCCAGCCCGACTTGCTTTTATACATATAGATGACGGATAAGCATGAGCACGTTGGAAAGTGCAGACTTCCACTTCGAGATTCATATCTCCTAAACGGTTTATGATATTACGAAACGGTTTGCGCCATCAGACGCCTCATTTATCGCTCTACATGTTTGTTTCTAAACCATTTCCTCGTATCTCCCATATTAAGGGGGTAAATTGAGTTCAAATTTTGAATAGGGTGAAATTTGGGTGCATTTTTAACATTTTACATTACATTTTGCCTACTTATGTATAAGCTAGAATCATGAAATTTGGTACACATATGTCCCTTAATTGTGCCAATGTGCGCACACAACGTGATGATCCTATCATTGTTATAAGTGTGTCAAAGAATAAAATATACTTGTAAAAATCACCAAATTTACGAACAATCCAGAAATACGGCCAAAATTAACGTATAAGGGAGAGAGATACGACAAAATGTCACAGGACCAAAGTTGTAGATCACTCCGAGTTGAAGGGACGTTGTGCCATCCGTTTTGTGATACGACTTACCGTTTAGCCAAAAAATAGCTCAGAATGAATGTCTGCACAGTCATTAAAATTGCCTCCATATTTCGATATCCTTGGGGGTAAAAAGTGAAAAATTTGAACATCTTGGAATTTTCCCGTCGGTTAGGGTTCAAAAGCTATAATTTCACCAAATTTCAATTGTCTACCTCGTCTCGCAGGTTGTGCCGCCATCTTGATTTGGGGGATGGGGGATAAAAATGAGGAAATTCCCGAAAATTTTTAAGCCCACGAAACCTATAGGTTATCGTTTTGGATATACTATACGACTGTGTTCTTATACTGAGCCCAAAATTTGAGCCCCCCCAGCGTGCCCCCTTCAGGGAATTTTGAGAATTTCCGATTTTTCTAGGGATCCTGGGTCATCAGGTTCCCTCGTACCAAGTTTCAAATTTCTGAGATTTCTGGATGTGCCTCATTAATTCACGTCTTTTTTCATTTTTAAATATTTATATATACATCGCTCCAGCCCGACTTGCTTTTATATATATAGATGACGGATAAGCATGAGCACGTTGGAAAGTGCAGACTTCCACTTCGAGATTCATATCTCCTAAACGGTTTATGATATTACGAAACGGTTTGCGCCATCAGACGCCTCATTTATCGCTCTACATGTTTGTTTCTAAACCATTTCCTCGTATCTCCCATATTAAGGGGGTAAATTGAGTTCAAATTTTGAATAGGGTGAAATTTGGGTGCATTTTTAACATTTTACATTACATTTTGCCTACTTATGTATAAGCTAGAATCATGAAATTTGGTACACATATGTCCCTTAATCGTGCAAATGTGCGCACACAACGTGATGATCCTATCATTGTTATATGTGTGTCAAAGAATAAAATATACTTGTAAAAATCACCAAATTTACGAACAATCCAGAAATACGGCCAAATTTAACGTATAAGGGAGAGAGATACGACAAAATGTCACAGGACCAAAGTTGTAGATCACTCCGAATTGAAGGGACGTTGTGCCATCCCTTTTGTGATACGACTTACCGTTTAGCCAAAAAATAGCTCAGAAGGAATGTCTGCACAGTCATTAAAATTGCCTCCATATTTCGATATCCTTGGGGGTAAAAAGTGAAAAATTTGAACATCTTGGAATTTTCCCGTCGGTTAGGGTTCAAAAGCTATAATTTCACCAAATTTCAATTGTCTACCTCGTCTCGCAGGTTGTGCCGCCATCTTGATGTGGGGGATGGGGGATAAAAATGAGGAAATTCCCGAAAATTTTTAAGCCCACGAAACCTATAGGTTATCGTTTTGGATATACTATACGACTGTGTTCTTATACTGAGCCCAAAATTTGAGCCCCCCCAGCGTGCCCTCTTCAGGGAATTTTGAGAATTTCCGATTTTTCTAGGGATCCTGGGGTCATCAGTTTCCCTCGTACCAAGTTTCAAATTTCTGAGATTTCTGGAAGTGCCTCATTAATTCACGTCTTTTTTCATTTTTATATATTTATATATACATCGCTCCAGCCCGACTTGCTTTTATATATATAGATGACGGATAAGCATGAGCACGTTGGAAAGTGCAGACTTCCACTTCGAGATTCATATCTCCTAAACGGTTTATGATATTACGAAACGGTTTGCGCCATCAGACGCCTCATTTATCGCTCTACATGTTTGTTTCTAAACCATTTCCTCGTATCTCCCATATTAAGGGGGTAAATTGAGTTCAAATTTTGAATAGGGTGAAATTTGGGTGCATTTTTAACACTTTACATTACATTTTGCCTACTTATGTATAAGCTAGAATCATGAAATTTGGTACACATATGTCCCTTAATCGTGCCAATGTGCGCACACAACGTGATGATCCTATCATTCTTATAAGTGTGTCAAACAATAAAATATACTTGTAAAAATCACCAAATTTACGAACAATCCAGAAATACGGCCAAATTTAACGTATAAGGCAGAGAGATACGACAAAATGTCACAGGACCAAAGTTGTAGATCACTCCGAATTGAAGGGACGTTGTGCCATCCCTTTTGTGATACGACTTACCGTTTAGCCAAAAAATAGCTCAAAAGGAATGTCTGCACAGTCATTAAAATTGCCTCCATATTTCGATATCCTTGGGGGTAAAAAGTGAAAAATTTGAACATCTTGGAATTTTCCCGTCGGTTAGAGACCAAAAGCTATAATTTCACCAAATTTCAATTGTCTACCTCGTCTCGCAGGTTGTGCCGCCATCTTGATTTGGGGGGATGGGGGATAAAAATGAGGAAATTCCCGAAAATTTTTAAGCCCACGAAACCTATAGGTTATCGTTTTCGATATACTATACGACTGTGTTCTTATACTGAGCCCAAAATTTGAGCCCCCCCAGCGTGCCCCCTTCAGGGAATTTTGAGAATTTCCGATTTTTCTAGGGATCCTGGGGTCATCAGTTTCCCTCGTACCAAGTTTCAAATTTCTGAGATTTCTGGAAGTGCCTCATTAATTCACGTCTTTTTTCATTTTTAAATATTTATATATACATCGCTCCAGCCCGACTTGCTTTTATATATATAGAAGACGCCTCATTTATCGCTCTACATGTTTGTTTCTAAACCATTTCCTCGTATCTCCCATATTAAGGGGGTAAATTGAGTTCAAATTTTGAATAGGGTGAAATTTGGGTGCATTTTTAACATTTTACATTACATTTTGCCTACTTATGTATAAGCTAGAATCATGAAATTTGGTACACATATGTCCCTTAATTGTGCCAATGTGCGCACACAACGTGATGATCCTATCATTGTTATAAGTGTGTCAAAGAATAAAATATACTTGTAAAAATCACCAAATTTACGAACAATCCAGAAATACGGCCAAAATTAACGTATAAGGGAGAGAGATACGACAAAATGTCACAGGACCAAAGTTGTAGATCACTCCGAGTTGAAGGGACGTTGTGCCATCCGTTTTGTGATACGACTTACCGTTTAGCCAAAAAATAGCTCAGAAAGAATGTCTGCACAGTCATTAAAATTGCCTCCATATTTCGATATCCTTGGGGGTAAAAAGTGAAAAATTTGAACATCTTGGAATTTTCCCGTCGGTTAGGGTTCAAAAGCTATAATTTCACCAAATTTCAATTGTCTACCTCGTCTCGCAGGTTGTGCCGCCATCTTGATTTGGGGGATGGGGGATAAAAATGAGGAAATTCCCGAAAATTTTTAAGCCCACGAAACCTATAGGTTATCGTTTTGGATATACTATACGACTGTGTTCTTATACTGAGCCCAAAATTTGAGCCCCCCCAGCGTGCCCCCTTCAGGGAATTTTGAGAATTTCCGATTTTTCTAGGGATCCTGGGGTCATCAGGTTCCCTCGTACCAAGTTTCAAATTTCTGAGATTTCTGGATGTGCCTCATTAATTCACGTCTTTTTTCATTTTTAAATATTTATATATACATCGCTCCAGCCCGACTTGCTTTTTTTATATATATAGATGACGGATAAGCATGAGCACGTTGGAAAGTGCAGACTTCCACTTCGAGATTCATATCTCCTAAACGGTTTATGATATTACGAAACGGTTTGCGCCATCAGACGCCTCATTTATCGCTCTACATGTTTGTTTCTAAACCATTTCCTCGTATCTCCCATATTAAGGGGGTAAATTGAGTTCAAATTTTGAATAGGGTGAAATTTGGGTGCATTTTTAACATTTTACATTACATTTTGCCTACTTATGTATAAGCTAGAATCATGAAATTTGGTACACATATGTCCCTTAATCGTGCCAATGTGCGCACACAACATGATGATCCTATCATTGTTATATGTGTGTCAAAGAATAAAATATACTTGTAAAAATCTTCAAATTTACGAACAATCCAGAAATACGGCCAAATTTAACGTATAAGGGAGAGAGATACGACAAAATGTCACAGGACCAAAGTTGTAGATCACTCCGAATTGAAGGGACGTTGTGCCATCCGTTTTGTGATACGACTTACCGTTTAGCCAAAAAATAGCTCAGAAGGAATGTCTGCACAGTCATTAAAATTGCCTCCATATTTCGATATCCTTGGGGGTAAAAAGTGAAAAATTTGAACATCTTGGAATTTTCCCGTCGGTTAGGGTTCAAAAGCTATAATTTCACCAAATTTCAATTGTCTACCTCGTCTCGCAGGTTGTGCCGCCATCTTGATGTGGGGGGATGGGGGATAAAAATGAGGAAATTCCCGAAAATTTTTAAGCCCACGAAACCTATAGGTTATCGTTTTGGATATACTATACGACTGTGTTCTTATACTGAGCCCAAAATTTGAGCCCCCCCAGCGTGCCCTCTTCAGGGAATTTTGAGAATTTCCGATTTTTCTAGGGATCCTGGGGTCATCAGTTTCCCTCGTACCAAGTTTCAAATTTCTGAGATTTCTGGAAGTGCCTCATTAATTCACGTCTTTTTTCATTTTTATATATTTATATATACATCGCTCCAGCCCGACTTGCTTTTATATATATAGATTGGCACCACACTACCACTGCTCTAGGAATCGGATAAAGTAATGAACTGCAGTAGCCATGGCAACGTCAGCTCCAGGATTCTACAGCAGCGAAATTATCTACAATAAATCACAAAAACCTAACATGTTACAGACATGAAAATTGATATTTGGAATCGCCTTTAAAAATAAAAGAACACAAATATTCGTTTTCAGAAAATCCACTTAAGGGGGAGGGGGTGAAAAGAAGTGAGGAAGGAGTTGAATGATTTACATGAGGATACATATATCTCAAAAAATTAAGATTTTTTTCTTTTGCTATTTGCTTTACGTCGCACTGACACAGATAGGTCTTATGGTGACGATGGGATAGGATAGGCCTAGGAATTGGAAGGAAGCGGCCGAGGCCTTAATTAAGGTACAGCCCCGGCATTTGCCTGGTGTGAAAATGGGAAACCATGGAAAACCTTCTTCAGGGCTGCCGACAGTGGGGCTCGAACCCACTATCTCCCGATTACTGGATACTGGCCGCACTTGAGCGACTGCAGCTATCGAGCTCGGTGAATTAAGATGTTACAGATTTTAAAAATGGTACTTGGAATCTCCTTTAAAAATGATCATACTCGTTTTGAAAATCCACTTAAGGGCGGTGAAAAGAATAAAAAGCGGGTGAATTTTTGAAATGAGTATCTTCTTCTTCTATCGCTTTACTCACACCTGTGGGGTTGCGGATGTGAACTGTGTCGCACATGTGGATTTTACCCTGTTTTACGGCTGAATGCCCTTCCTGACGGCAACCGTACGAGTAGGGATGCAATCTATACTTCTATACTAATATTATAAAGAGGAAAATTTTGTATATTTGTTTCTAACGGATAGACTCAAAAACTACTGAACCAATTTTAAAATTACTTCACTTATAGAAAGCTACATTGCCAATGAGTAACATGGGCTGTATTTTATTTTCAAAACAATTCGAGGGGGGTGACGGGGGGAGATAAAACATATTAAAACAACAGGCAAATATAGGCGAAATCGAATTTGTCGTACAAGGACGAGACATAGCTCTTTTAAGCCCCTTGACGCAAAGAAAAAAACTCGGTAAACCCTTCGGGCCAGAAAACCATGTTTTGAGGCCCTAAAACCAACCGTTATGGAAACATTGGAACCACACTACCCCTGCTCTAGGAATCGGATAAAGAAACGAAAAGCCGTAACCATGGCAACATCAACTCCAGGATTCGACAGTAGCTAGATTACGCATGTAGGTTTGGGCATAGCTGCCAACCAAAATTGATACACATATGACTTACTATATGGAAAAAATAAACTGTTGTGTAAGAAACTCATAGCACTCCTTTGGGCGGGGATGGAATGGGAGTGAAGTATAAAAATAATAACCCCGGAGATCTCCGTAGTACAGCGACCAGCGGTTGCCGACGGGCCTCCGTTTTTACGTACTGACTTAGGTTTCAGCATTTTGCGGAGTCTGTTACTAATAGTTTAAAGTATTTTCTATCAAATCATGGAGTAGCAGGATCACTGATGTTATTAGTGCCGATATTTTGGTCCACTTTTACGATCATTGTAACCATGAAAACAACCTATATACTGTACACAATAATTCAATGACTTGAAAAAATTTCTCAAAATTTATACTCACATTCATTATATGACGTGCGACATGAGTGACAAGCCCTCAGAATTATAATTCTCGATAATTATACTAGTTTCTTTTATGCATCGCGTATTTCCTTGATCATTTGTAATAGTTACGAAATGTCGGATCAAACAAATACTTTCAACAATATTTATATTTGTGGTACTATCTAGCGGAAGTATATTTACACTAAACCAGCAGTTTTGTGAAGGGAGGGAATGAAGGAAAAACATGGTTGCAAAAGATCTTAGAGGTCGACGCTTATTACGAACTGATATTTAGAGGCCCTCATGGAGAAGAAAAGAAGAAGATACACTATTATTCCAAACATGACAAATATCTACGTACTTAATTAAATACACCACTGATATGAATATCTAATGATGTCGCTCACTCCGATAGTAGGAGTAACTAAAGCCAGTTTCTGATAACCCATACGAAGAACGGGTACTTCTGCTAGTGAGTTATATAGAAGAATGAGGGGAAAAGGAAATTCTTAATTTTTACAATCAGCTTTACGTCACACCGACCCCAATAGGTCTCATAGTGACGATGCGATAGGAAAGGGCTAGGCGTACGGCCCTGGTGCAAAAATGGGAAACCACGGAAAAGCTTCTTTAGGGCTGACACTATTTCTCGAATGCAAGTTGATAGCTACATGACCCAAACCGCACAACTATATGCTCAGTGAAAAATAAACTATAAAATTATTGAAGGAAATGAAGTCTCGCCAGGTCTCCAATGCCCTAATTTCGCGGACACTCAAGAAAATTGTGTGATGGCCTACGTAGATACTGCAGCCAATAATGAACATATGGAAAACCAGGAGGGGAGGAGCTCTGGAGAGGTGGGTAGGGTTAAGGCGCTGGACATAAGAGACTCCATTGTTAGGCACGTGCAGAAAACGTGTGGAGGAAAGGGAACCGTGGTAGAGTGTTATAAAGGAATTAGGTTATGGAAGAGGATGAGGAAAGTAGTAGGGTATGGAGAAGGGGATAATTTTCCACGTTGGCACCAACAATGTAGCAGGAATAGGTACTACCTTAGCTGGGGATGAAGGGATCTGGTTATGACAGCAAGGGAGAAGTTTAAGAGAGAGGAGATTGTTATCAGTGGAATGTTGCATAGGATGGATACTGACTGGGGTCTGATCGAGGATTTGAAAATGGATACGAGGGAAACTGGGTGAGTGTTTTGTAGATCCTAAAGGACGGGAACGAGGTAGCGATTTTCACTTAGATAGCCTCCACTTGAACCGGAGGTTTGTTTAAAGGGTTTAAAGGGAGGCATATTGAAGGTAATGGGTGCACTAGCGAGCGGTGATGAGAGTACAGGGAGCTGGAATTCATGTAAGGATGGCAAAGTTGAGAGTATTAAACTGTAGAAGTACTGTAAGGAAAGGAATAGAATCAATTTTTATATCTTTTTCTTCTGCCACACGTGGGGGGTCACGGGTTTGAACTCTATCAAACATGGGGATATGTTTATATTTTTACGGCCGGATGCCCTACGTGACGCCAATCCTATGTGGAGGGATGTATTCACTATTGCGTGTTTTTATAGTGGTTGGTTTTGGGGTGTGTGATCTGGATATGAAGATGGGAGTGTTTGGACGAACACAAACACCCAGTACTCGAGACAAAAGTATTAATCTCCGATCATGCCGGGACCCTCTGAATCCTATAAACGCGATTCGGTATATACATTTCGGAGACCCTCAAGAAAATTATATGATGGCCTACGTATGTACTCCAGCTGTCAGGGAAGGGAAAGCAAGAGAAGAGTTAATGAGGTGTGTAGGGTTGAGGTTCTGGATATGAGGGACTGCACTGTTAGGCCCGTGGAGAAAATGTGTTGAGGAAAGGGAACTATGGTATAGTGTAATATAGGAATTAGGTTAAGGAAGAGGATGAGGTTCAACTTGTAGGATTACAACAAGTTAAAGCAGCCATTTTAGATTCAGGAGGTCAAGAGGACTGCATTGATATTGATCTGTTCAAGGCTTTTCATAGGGTAGATCACGGAAGACTACTTACGAAAATGAGGGCTACTGGACTGGACTGCACATAAGATTGACTGAATTTCTAGAAAACAAATCTCAGAGAATTATACACACTGTATAAATTTCGAATATTGTAATAGGAGTGGAATCATGCCTGAGATTTTACTCATTAATGATATTAATTAATAATGTTATTCGCTTTACGTCCCACTAAGTACTTTTACGGTTTCCGGAGACGCCGAGGTGCCGGAATGTAGTCCCACATGAGTTAAATTACGTGCCAGTAAATCTACCGACACGATGCTGGCGTATTTGAGCACCTTCAAATACCACCGAACTGAACCAGGATCGAACCTGCCAAGTTGGGGTCAGAAGACCAGCGCCTCAACCGTCTGAGCCACTCAGCCCGGCTTAATGATATTATGGATGCGGAATATTTTCACCGGAACTGAAGTGTTTATAGTAGAGACAGGGCAGATGTACTACGAGGGCGGCTATTCACACTGGTGAAAAACAAATTTGTAACCTACGAAAAAAATGAAGGGTGAGCGACATGAAATTCTAGCTGTAACGTTTACCTCTAAAGATAAGGGCAACTTTTTGTTTTTTTGGGGTGGCCTTGACGCAGAATTATTTAATGTGCGGGAAACGACACAGAAAATAACGTGGTTGTAGTGGGTGATCTCAGTTTACCAAATATTAGCTGGGAAGGTAATGAGAAGGACAGAAAGCATGACCAACAAAATATGGTACGCCTAAATAAGTTAATGTAAGAAGGACAGCTGAACCAGAAAGTGTTGGAACTGACTACAGAGAAGTATATTCTTGACGTGATGCTGATAAAACCAGACGAGCTCTGTAGAGAAATTTAACACTAGAACAACGGAAGAGGTCAAAATGACACCCACCTTCAATTTTCCTTTAATAACGTGCGCACTCTCGTATCATTTCTCTTCAAATATCTTGACTTTTCATCGTTTTTCATGCCGTTCACGGTGATGTATCGCACCCAGCAAAATATTTACATTTTCATTGATTTCTGATATGGCATACCCTGGACAGCGGAAGGGGTCATTTGACACTTGTATAATATTCCTTATTACAGCAGTTTGCATTGTCAGACAGCAGTGTGTATCCGGCCGTTATTGTTGAGCTCTTACTGTCGGATGAGCCGGGCTGAGTGGCTCAGACGGCTTTCTGACCCCAACTTGGCAGGTTCGATCCTGGCTCAGTCCGGTGGTATTTGAAGGTGCTCAAATACGTCAGACTCGTGTCTGTAGATTTACTGGCACGTAAAAGAAATCCTGCGAGACAAAATTCCGGCACCTTAGCGTCTCCGAAAATCGTAAGATAGTAGTTAGTGGGACGTAAAGCAAATAACATTATTACTGTCAGATTAGTGTTCCAGTTAGCGGGGTTATTGAATTCGTCTCATCATTTAGAAAGTGTTCCACTTATAGGCATGTGGTGCTACGATTGTCTTTCTGCTGACGAAGTGTCTCGTATGCTAGAAAATTCAGACGTTGAGTCTGAAGATGAACTATCCGATTCAGATGGTGATTTTTTGCTTGAGACAACAGAGACAAGTGAGCATGAAGGTCACAAGAATTATCCGCAGGAGAAGTTGAAAATGCTAACCTACCCCATCTCCGAACTCGCCCCAGATGTCTCAGTCTCAGTTAGGTGTTTCATCACTGACGATGGTTGCCCAAGACGGAACCGAGTGGGAGATCTTGGATTCGAACTCTTCATCTGGAAGGCGGGCTTCACTGAACGTCCTGAGGGAGCGGGGAGGTCCCATAACATATTCTTACCACCGAGTTTACGACTCTGCCATTAGTGCCTTTCGTCTCTTCTTTGATTAATCGACGCTTCGTCTAATGAAACGACGTACAGAATCAAACGCTCAGAAAGAACTTCACGGACTGGACCGTGTCACTCGAGGAGTTGGAGGCTATGATTGCCATCATGTATACCCGCGGTGTCCTTTGTTCAAAAGGTGTGTCTGTGGTAGACAGCAAAACATGAAGGACACAGTGTCAAGAGTTAGATTTCGAGAGCTTCTCAGATTCCTTCGTTTCGACGAGAATTTAACCTGAGCTGAGCGCCTGCCACCTAACAGGTTTGCTCTTGTCTCTAAAATCTGGAAAAAAATCGTGGAAAATTGCTTTCACTGTTACCATCCAAGTGAAAATATTACAGTCGATGAACAATTACTTCCCAGCAAAACTAGGTGCAGGTTTACCCAATTTATGACAAACAAGCCCGAGTGGTCGACCAAATGCCCCGTAAGTATACCACCAAGGATGCATGCAGGAAGTGGCCAATGCATGACTTTTACAATATCCTAGACCTAACAGCTAGCAATGCTTGGGTCATTTACGAGCAAGTAACGGGTAGGAAGATGAAGCGAAAGAAGTTCATCCTCCAGCTGGCAGGTGAAATAAGAAGGTGGGAAGAGCAAGGGCAACAACAACAACAACAACAAGAGGAGGAGGCTATGGGACCGTGTCCATCTAAAAAGAGGAAGAAGTGCCCAGTTGGTCTGTGTAAAAGCAACAAGTCTAGCGATGCCTGCAGCAAGTGTCTCAAAGCAGTGTGAGGAAAATGTGCATGAAAAGTAGTTGTGTGTGCAAAATGTGTTTAGCGTGTTTCTAATTTGCCTAAAGAATTACTGAAAATGTATAATTGTTGCAATGTGTATAACTGATTAAGAAAAGGTGTTCAGTGGGTTAATTTTGTGAATACTCCTTAGAGAAGCATGGTGCAGTTGTGTGTGATTATTCATGTGTCCGTCAGTAATATAAAAGGTCCATACACTAATGTCATGTCCTTATGTGTAAAAGAAAGTTGTGGAAATCCAGTAGAAGAAAATACATGTTTTATTGTGTTTTATTTTGAACGTTCCCAAGCATTTTTTATGATGGGTCAAAATGACCCCTTACCGCTGTTCTAGGAATGTCAGATTCTCCGCCGTTCTAGTAGTGATACACGGTATAAATTATCACGAAGCTACTGCTATTGTAGTAAAAATACATGCGAGATAAAGGAAGTTTTTAAAAGTAGGACTATTAGGCGGTACCATACGGTTGATAAAAACAGGGATGAAAGAGTTAAAAAAGTAATGATGATGGGTGGAAAATGATAAATACAAATGTAAAGAGACTATTGGGTTGATTTAAAGCAATTGTTGAAGAGTGTGAAAACATATAGGCTATTTGCTTTTAAAGATGATAAGAAATGGTAAAGACCCACTACATTAAAACAAAGAAATAAAGATATTTATAAAGAGGAGCAGATTAGAAAGAAAGCTAGGAATGACTGTGGGGGTAAAGAGAGACTGAAAACACTTCCTATGAAATTAAATTCAGAGAAGATATTAGTTAAAGAAAACGCGATGGCAAGTATAATTTGCAGTCATATGGATTTTATTGAAAAATGGAAGGTTAAAGTTCAAACAGGCTCCAGGGAAAACATTCTAAGAATCACTTATGAACAAGGGGAGTGTACAGTATATGTGAGGACTTACAAACAGCAGAGTTATTTAGTCAACAGTACGTAAAAATAGAGGAAGTGACTAATACTGGGGAAGTACTGGAATTTTCTGGTGGCAAAAGATATTTACAAAAATGTATAAAAATTTTAAACTAGAAAAGATGCTGGAATTGATAAGATTTCTGTGGATGCGCTAAAGGCAAATTGTTCTTATGTAGTATCATATCTTAAAGGAGAACACAACACAAAAACACATATTTCGTTATTCCTTGCTAAATATGTATTATGGGAATGTAATAACAATGCCGTTAATCACGTGCCTCTATGTCCAATCATTCTCAAGTTATGTGTGGAAGTAGTAACTGGTCGTGATGTCACTGCGCTGTAGAGTCTACCTGGCAGCCTTGACGCTGGGATTAACTCGCGCAGTCTTTTCCCGCACTCCATCTGCCACTGCCGTGTTCTTCTGTTGCCAGTGTTAGTGGGCTTATTTTTATTTATAATGGATGTAAATATCATTCGTCCGTATCAGCCAGAACGAACGACGTTTGCTGATGTCCATTCAGATAGCGATCTTGACATGGATATGCTAAACACTACATGCCGTGCCGGCGAATTTGGTGTAAATGGATACGGATGACGAAAGTGTATGCTGTTGTGAATTAGACAATGTAAAAGCAGTGAAATCTGACAAATTTATGTGTATAACAAGAAATCCCTCGTTTACAAGGCTTATTTTAGACCGTGAAATTTTGACAATGACAATGACAAGAGCTTAAAAACAAAGAACATGGCAAGGAAACGTTTACTGGCAGCTTTAAATCCAACAAAAAGAACTTGGCCTTTTATTTGTTACAAACAGTTCACTTCGTGGGTAAATTCATGAACTGCGATTGGTAAAGAGCAGAGATGTCATACAATCATAAGGAACACATTTCCGGAACCCGATGGCACCTATGTGGGCTTCAAGCTGCAAAATGAAAAAATGAAATTAAAACAGTAGAATTATGTAAGATATTAGGAGCGTATTTCAAACGAAGGTTGTGATAACTTTCTAGGCTTCCGGTGTGAACGTAGTGTTTTATATGTTCTACATCTTTTAAAAAAGATTTGTCTAAAACTATTTTCTTCAAGGCTTCATATGAACTTGAATTTCCTTTAATTCAAATTTTCTTTCTCTCTTCCTCATCCGTTAATATATCGTGCTCACAGGATTTCCATTTACCGTTTTCTAACCACTTATGCTCATTTTTTACGTGGTGCAAAATTGACGTAAATTTATCGATTAACACAGAACTGTTTCCATTACAAGTTTGTGCTGACCACCATAAATGATTATTTATACTGGTCCTCCACGCTTGTACCCAACTGCTAAACCTTCGAGGTGACTTACTTCGATTTGGAAACATATGGAAATATATTTCTTTCTCTCTACGTTTTCGGTTTCTACTCGTTGTGTTGTTACAGCCGTACACACTACAGGAAGGCATTTCGACAAACAGTCACCGCACTATTATAATAAACAACATCAAGTAAACGGAAGAGCGGCTGAGCGCGTACTGCAATAATCCACTGGATGGCTCGCTCAGCGCTTACAGCGCAGTGACGTCACAGCTACTCGTGTTTCCTTAGTTCACCGGCCTGCGGAGCGGCGCACAGCAAATGCAAATATATAGTTGAACACTGTCCGATACACTCTTTGATTCTGAGGCAACTTGATTTTTGTGTTGTGTACTCCTTTAAGTACTGTACCTACAGTATTTGATTAATGTTTGCATGAGAGTAAAGAACTGGAATAACAGATAAGGCTTTTTTTTCGGATGATGTAATAAATAAGATGCGGGATTGTGGGCGATTGCAAAGGGATCTCAACAATGTTTTGAGATGGACACCAAGTAATGTTATCATGGTAAAAGGGGTGTAATGTTACGTTCTAAACTCCACCAAGAGTAAACGTTCCCTCAGTTTTTATTACCGTGCTTATGGAGTGGATCATGGGGATCACTCTAAGAGCCTAAGTGTTAATATAGGCCTATGCAGAACTCTTCATTGGGGTAATCACATAAACAGGATTGTAAATAAAAGTTACATATCTTTTCATATGGTTAGGAGGATATTTAGGGGTTGTAGTAAGAATGTGAAGAAGAAGGCGGATAAGTTACAATAATTAAAGTATTGTTAATGTGTGGGATCTTCACCAGGATTACTTGATTCGGGAACTGGAAATGACTCAAACGAAAGAACACTATTTGTTCTCAGTGATATCAGACAAAAAATAATGTTAAGAATATGTTGCAAACTTTGGGCTGGGAAGACTTGCGAGTAAGGAGACAAGTTAATCGACTAACCGGTATTTTTCGAGCTATCAGTTGAAAGACGGGATTGAATTTCATTACTAGACGAATAAGCTTTAATAGAGATATTAAAAGCATGAAAGATCTTAATCTATACAAATAAAGTTGTAGGGGACCCCTGTCTTTAATTTCGTTTATTTTGCCAATTTTTTAGATATTTATCCGTTTTAGGTCAACTCAAGATCGCATCAGTGGCTTTTAGCCTTCGTGTCTGTCTGTCTGTTTGTCTGTTTGTCTATTTTTCTGTTTGTGTGTTTCTTCCTTCCACCATCACAGCGAAACGGCTAGATATATCTCGACCAAACTTCATATAGAAAGTATACTCATCCAGGAGCAGGTTTTGGTTTGCATACGATTTAAAATGCATATGGAGGTTCATAGGGAGATCAAAGTAATTATTTGATATTTTCTCAAATACTATTGATTTCCTTTAAAATCTATAGACTGTATGTGAAACGTCTCTTAATTTAAAATAATTTGTTGTCCGTATGATTTCGCTTGTTCTTCAAATGACGGAGAAAATTACTATTTTCTGCCAGCTTTGTGCTCTGCGTTGGATGACGGACACAGGTTCAGACCGGCAAAGAACCTACCGGTTATCATGGCAACGTATCTGACTGCTTGCAACCAGGGAAGTAACGTAATGCCATTTTCGTCATTTTTCCTGTAAATTTGTGGTTGTTCGTTGGGCAGAAGGCGGGAGAGACGTCAAGGTGGATTCTGCTGGATATTTTCGGAATACCGTTGGAGATTACAATCGTCTTCGAATAGCTCTAAGGGTGACTGAAAATATTTCAACAGCACCGTGGATTGTGGCCCATTATTTCAAACTCTAGGTGTTTTCTGGCATTTGCTATAAGTTTATTGTATTTCTCTTCTACTTCAGTTTTTTGCTTTAATTTCTTGCCTTTACCTTACCTTTGTAGGTTTAAGTAACAGCACCATAAGACATCTTATCTGATTACGTAAGAATCCCCGCGCCTAAATTTCTCCTTTGTTACCGCTTTCTTAAATCCGTAACTCAGATCATCACAGTTTAGTGAGGGACATTTCATATTCCAAAACATCCACTTGGTATTTACATATTTGTCCTATCCGGATGTCCTCAGTTATGGTTCTATCTTCAATATTAATGTCACCTTTATTAACAGTATTACTTTATTCCTTAATTTCTCCCTATAAATGCGAGTGCTAATCCCGACAACTGTACACTTTCCTTTCAGAAAACATTCAAAGATGTTCAAATGTGTAGCTTTTGGCCCCGAAAAATATCGAAATATGAAGGCATTTTAATGACAATGCAGACCTTCGTTTCGGGGTAAATGGTGGCTAAACGGTAAGTCGTATCCCAAAACAGATAGCACAATCGCTGCTAAAATTGGAGAGATGTACAATTTTGGTCCTATGACATTTTGTCGTATCACTATCCCTTATATTTAGATACAGCTGATTTCTCGATTATAATCAAATCTCCCCAACTCGATTATGACTTGCATTAGGAAAAGGACCCTGTCTTTATAATCTCCATTGCGAATGGCAGTAGGTAATTGAGCCTGCCGTCATAGTAGAAACTCCCCAACTCGATTGTGAATGGCAGTAGAAAACGTGGCCTGCCATTATCATCAAAACTCCCGAACGCGCACCTTATATAGGAAACAACGTATGAGGTTGTCCCCGTGGTGTTTCTCGAATAATGCTAAGAGACATACAATTCAATATAAGCATACTCACTTCGTGTAGAGTAATTTACGTAGAAATCCGTATGTGATGTAGATTACCGTAGTGAGGCACGGGTACTTTCGCTAGTATGAAGATAAAGTAGGAATTTAGAAGGACAAATTGGGGAGATATTCGTTTATTGGAAGACGTATGGGGGTTCGGAATTAATTATCAAGTACTAAGTTTGATGTTAGAATAATCTCCAACTTCTTTGAGGTCATTTAAGAAAAGACTAGGTAAACAATTGATAGGGCATCTGCCACCTGGGTGGCAAAACTAATGCAGACGAGTTGATTGATTTATTTGAATCTTCTAAGCCTTTAAAATTCACAGTTCTAGCCCTTCGGCAAGCAACTCAATCTTAGGGATATGAGCTACGAATTTTAGGTGAATAAAATATAATAATGTACGAGAGTATATTCTTTATTTTTTTCCAAAGAATTACAATCTTTCTTTTAATCGTTATCCGGTCGATTACACTAGCAGTTTGCCTTTATCTAGCACTACGAACTTTAATGTATTTATGTCTGGGAATTATTTTTAAAAAATACATTGCAAGTGGGAAATATCCCGGTGACAATGATCGCGCAGAGTAATGTAATATTAAAGTAAAGTAAACATAATTACTCAACAACAACAACAAAAACAACAACAACAAACAAACAAACAAGAGTACAACAAGCAAATCCATGGAAAGAAAATATTACAAGAAGTACTACTAGTTTAACATTCGAAATCTAGCGTCATCATATACAAATTCACACACAACTTAAGTATTACCAGTGCTTAACACTACGGCTTACAATACTATACGTTGAACTTACTACTAGCTTAACATTGTTGTTGTTTGAGTCATAAGTCCATAGACTGGTTTGATGCAGCTCTCCATGTCACCCTATCCTGTGCTAACCTTTTCATTTCTACGTAACTATTGCATCCTACATCTGCTCTAATCTGCTTGTCATATTCATACCTTGGTCTACCCCTACCGTTCTTACCACCTACACTTCCTTCAAAAACCAACTGAACAAGTCCTGGGTGTCTTAAGATGTGTCCTATCATTCTATCTCTTCTTCTCGTCAAATTTAGCCAAATCGATCTCCTCTCACCAATTCGATTCAGTATCTCTTCATTCGTGATTCCATCTATCCATCTCACCTTCAGCATTCTTCTGTAACACCACATTTCAAAAGCTTCTATTCTCTTTCTTTCTGAGCTAGTTATCGTCCATGTTTCACTTCCAGACAATGCCAGGCTCCACACGAAAGTCTTCAAAAACATCTTTCTAATTCCGATATCAATGTTTGAAGTGAGCAGATTTCTTTTCTTAAGAAAGCTCTTCCTTGCTTGTGCTAGTCTGCATTTTATGTCCTCCTTACTTCTGCCATCGTTAGTTATTTTACTACCCAAGTAACAATATTCATCTACTTCCTTTAAGACTTCACTTCCTAATCTAATATTTCCTACTTCACCTGCCTTCGTTCGACTGCACTCCATTACTTTTGTTTTGGACTGATTTATTTTCATCTTGTACTCCTTACCCAAGACTTCATCCATACCATTCAGCAACTTCTCGAGATCTTCTGCAGTCTCAGATAAAATAACAATATCATCGGCAAATCTCAAGGTTTTGATTTCCTCTCCTTGGACTGTGATTCCCTTTCCAAATTTCTCTTTGATTTCCTTTACTGCCTGTTCTATGTAAACATTGAAAATGAGAGGGGACAAACTGCAGCCTTGCCTCACTCCTTTCTGGATTGCTGCTTCTTTTTCAAAGCCCCCGATTCTTATCACTGCAGACTGATTTTTATACAGATTGTAGATAATTCTCCGTTCTCGGTATCTGATCCCTATCATCTTCAGAATCATAAATAGCTTGGTCCAATCAACATTATCGAATGCCTTTTCTAGATCTACGAATGCCATGTACGTGGGCTTGTCCTTCTTGATTCGATCCTCTAAGATCAGACGTAAAGTCAGGATTGCTTCACGTGTTCCTACATTTCTTCTGAAGCCAAACTGATCTTCTCCCAACTCAGCTTCAACTTGTTTTTCCATTCTTCTGTAAATAATACGTGTTAAAATTTTGCAGGCATGAGATACTAAACTAATGGTGCGGTAGTTTTCACACCTGTCAGCACCGACTTTCTTGGGAATAGGTTTAACAACATTCTGCCGAAAATCGGATGGGACTTCTCCTGTCTCATACATCTTGCACACTAAATGAAATAACCTTGCCATGCTGGTTTCTCCTAAGGCAGTCAGTAATTCAGAGGGAATGTCATCAATTCCAGGTGCCTTGTTCCTATTGAAATCACTCAAAGCTCTGTCGAACTCTGATTTAAAAATCGAGTCTCCCATTTCATCAGCATCAATAGCCTCTTCATGTTCCAGAACCAAATTATCTACATCTTTACCTTGATCCAACTGTTGGATATGCTCCTACCATCTTTCTGCTTTGTCTTCTTTCCCTAGAAGTGGCTTTCCATCTGAGCTCTTAATATTCATACACCTAGATTTCCTTTCTCCAAAGGTTTCCTTGATTTTCCTGTATGCAGCATCTACCTTTCCCAGGACCATACAGCCTTCGACATCCTTGCACTTCACCTTCCGCCATTCTTTCTTAGCTACCTTGCACTTTCTATCCACTTGATTCTTTAATCGCCTGTATTCTTTTCTGCCCTCTTCATTTCTAGCATTCTTGTATTTTCGTCGTTCATCAATCAGGTCTAGTATCTCCTGAGTTATCCATTGATTCTTAGTTGATCTTTCCTTCCTTCCTAACATTTCTTCAGCAGCCCTACTGACTTCATTTTTCATGACTCTCCACTCTTACTCTATAGTGTTTCCTTCAGCTTTTTCATTTAGTCCTTGTGCAACATGTTCCTTGAAACAATCCCTCATACTCTTTTCTTTCAACTTGTCTAGATCCCATCTTTTTGCATTCTTTCCTTTCTTCAATTTCTTCAACTTCAGATGGCATTTCATGACCAACAATTTGTGGTCAGAGTCCATGTCTGCTCCTGGGAAAGTTTTGCAATCCAACACCTGGTTTCTGAATCTCTGCCTAATCATAATGAAGTCTATTTGATACCTTCCAGTGTCTCCAGGTCTCGTCCACGTATACAGCCGTCGTTTGTGGTGTTCGAACCAAGTATTGGCAAGGACTAAATTATGATCAGTGCAGAATTCAACCAGCCGACTTCCTCTTTCGTTCCTTTGTCCCAATCCAAATTCTCCTACTGTACTACCTTCTCTTCCTTGGCCTACCACTGCATTCCAGTCTCCCATCACAATTAGATTCCCGTCACCTTTTACATATTGTATTAAATTTATCTATTCATATATTCTTTCGATTTCTTCATGATCCGTTGAACTAGTAGGCATATAGACCTGCACTATTGTGGTGGGCATTGGTATGGTGTCTATCTTGACGACAATAATTCTTTCACTATGCTGGTCGTAGTAGCTTATCCGCTGCCCTATTTTCTTATTCATTATTAAACCAACTCCTGCATTTCCCCTGTTTGATTTTGTGTTGATAATCCGGTAGTCGCCTGACCAAAAATCTTGTTCTTCCTGCCAACGTACTTCACTTATACCAACTACATCTAACGTTAGCCTATCCATCTCCCTTTTCAGATTCTCTAACCTACCACAACGATTCAAACTTCTAACATTCCACGCTCCGACTCGCAGAATGTCAGTATACATCTTCCTGATGATCGCCCCCTCTCGTGTAGTCCCCACTCGGAGATCCGAATGGGGGACTAGTTTACCTCCGGAATATTTTACCCAGCAGGAAGCCATCATCAGTACATCATTCATACAGAGAGAACTGCATGTCCTCGGGAGTTGGTTACTGCTGTAGTTTCCCGTTGCTTTCAGCCGTGTAGCAGTATCAACACAGCTAAGCCATGTTGAGTATTATTACAAGGCCGTATCAGTCAATCAACTAGATTGCCGCCCTTGCAACTACCGAAAGGCTGCTACCCCCCTTTCGATGAACCATTCGTTAGTCTGGTCTCTCAACAGATACCCATCCGATATGGTTGCACCTGCGGCTCGGCTATCTGCATCATTGGGACACGCAAGCCTCCCCACCGCGACAAGGTCACATGGTTCGCAGAACAAGTGATAATAAAGTAAAGTTAAAAATATTTGTAATTACCCAACAACAACAACATCAACCACAACATGAGTACAACAAGCAATTCCCTGGAATGGGAATACCACAAGAAAAAACTCTTAGTTTCAGAATCCAAATCAAGCCGAAAATCACAAATTCAGTGTCTGTGATTTACAACGTTTACTTTTCACTTTACGCTAGCACTAATGGTCTCCTTAAATGACTTGATACCAGAAGAGAATCTATCAAAGACTGCTGCAGGTAATTTATTCCAATCCTTTATGGTCCTGTTAACGAAGGAAAACTTGCCAACGTCCGTATGTTGGTTTCTGGCCCTAATTTTATGCTTATGATCATTTCTCGATAAGTATGAGGGAGGTTCCAACCTATTCCTAATACTAATCAATGCAGAGTTTCACTAAAGCCCTTATAACTATATTTGGTGTGGACATTTTGAACCAAGGAACACATTACAGAAATAATTAAGTAAATAAGATAATTTGGCTAGGATTTGAATAAAAAATAAAACGAGTAAAGAAACAAGCGATTTTAGGCTGATTTTTCCGAAACGTGTTTAGACCGGAAATGATCTTCGAAATTTGCTTTTTTAAAAAGTTTGATATAGCTACCAAAGACTCACAATTTCCGGGCTCTTTAGCCATTGCTCAATTTTACGTTTTTCGTAGTATGGTCCCCCCAGTCCTCCTACTTTGTCTGCTGAGAGGTGTTTTCAACATTAAAACTAATCAACACAATCGTTCAGTTATTAGATGAATTGTGGTCTGTGTCTTCCGCTGCCCATCATCTCCGCTTGTTTGCCTTATTTCTGCAATCGTAAGAGCACTAACCCATCAACGACGGATACGATAGCTATTATAATCTATGAACGGCGTTTCTCGATGACGACAGTCCATTGTTTCGTAAGAAGCAGTTAGTTAATGTTGATTACACTTTTTTTTTTAAATCGTTTGGAATGATAATAAATCTTTTATTGCATACAATGTAGCAGAAACAAAAAAACAGAATTATAATCAATCCTTGGGTTAAATGTAGATTTTCTTTCTGCTAGTGGCTTTTACGTCGCACCAACACAGACAGGTCTGATGGCGATGATGCGATAGGAAAGGGCTAGGAGTAGGAAGGAAGCTGCCGTGGCCTTAATTAAGGTACAGCCCCAGCATGTGTCTGCTGTGAAAATGGGAAACCACGGTAAAATATCTTCAGGCTTGCCGACAGTGGGATTCGAACCCACTAACTCCCGGATGCAAGTTCACAACTGCGCGCTCCTAACCGCACGGCCAACTCGCTCGTAACAAACGTAGTTTATTACGGCTTGGTTGCCAGCCTCGTCCTCCAGTACTTACCTTTCTTATTGCATAAATAACTAATGGCTCGTTAACTAACTAGATAACTTCTATTGTCTTCATATCTCTTGTGAATTACTCTGTATTCAAATAAGCTTATATTTTGAAGACATGGTGTTGCTCTTGTGAACATTGCAAAGAAGTTAAGTTTTTATTCTTCATTTTCCCTCCGGGATTTTTAGCTTCATCAAAAATATGATGCTAAGGTAATGACTAACTCGTTGACCGTATTTGAGTGATACTATACATCCTCCATGTGAGGTCCGTACGCCTGACAGAGAAGTTACAGCAGGCCTTGAAAAACCGGTACGCCGGCAATAAAGAAGCGAGAGCGCGAAGACAATGGTAACACAGTGTGATGACTGCGCCCTATTTATACTGCTGATGTGATGTGAAGTAAAGTGAGCAATCGAACGTCTGTATCAAGCGAAGGTCATAGCTTCACTTAGTGAAGTAAACGAATAGTGAAGAGTGCTTCTTAGCAACGTTAATGATGTTACAACTACGGCTTCAAACAAGTGCCAGTTACAGTACTTGTATCGAAACTGCATTCGTGAGCTCTGTGAATGATGTCTGTATTTCGAATGACATTTAAAGATTTTCTTAAGATATTCTGTGACTTTCTACTCACGCATATTAGGAGGGACATTTGTAATGTTTTATGGAAGTCTTTATAATAATAGATTCCACAAAACCACCGTGTACACCCAATTCACGTAAAACGAGACTATTAACCCTCAAACACACGCGTATAGGGTGGAATCCACCCCAGGTCATTTTATTTCCTAGTGAAATGTACAAATAACTTTCCTGTGCTCTCCCCGCTCTTATATCTTTCTGGATGGATCCCCGCAGAAAGAGTCATTCTTACATAATCTATCTTAAAATCTGCAATTAATACAGTAATTCTTTTTTTACAATGCAATGATATGTGGGGCGGAAAGCACCCCAACGCGTGTGTCTGCGTTCTAAGATTTGGCGCGTGTGCTTGAGGGTTAAAAATACTCCACATAGGCTACAGAGGTTGATGTTCGTTTCTCTAATACAAGATGATGAGACGTGCAGTAAATTAATTTCTTTGGATATGTTAGGTTTGGAACAGCAAAAAACCTGTACATATCACATTTGCTAAACTTTATAGTTATGTGGGTAACATTACACTTACTGGCTTTCCAGCTACAGTAAACACAACGCTTTGGTGATTGCGGCTTTTGCTGTTGAAGTCGCTGTTGTAGGAGGAGATTTTTCTCTTGTAATTGCTGTAGCTGCTGTCGTAATTGCTCCATACTGAAGGCGGTAACTAGCGTGTGAATAGCACTGACTTTATGTAGAAAACTGTATCACACGATATCAATCACGTCGGGGTCACCAAAAGTTGTGTTTACTGTAGCTAGCACGTCAGAAAGTGAAGTGATTTCCACAGTTTTAATTAATCTAGAGACTAAAAATCAGTAGCGTAGCCAGGATCGACCAATTGGGAGGGGGGGGGGGGGGGGGAGGGGTAGTGTCATAGTTACCAAATGATGGTAGAACACAATGAAGGTGCTTGCATGACTTGTCATTACAAGGGCACTGATATAAGTGAATTACAGATCTGATGGTTCTAGAATTATGTCCGTGAATGTTTATTAGGTTTATTATTTATTGTCAGTTTCTGTGTATTTTATTTGTATAAAAATTCCATGGGGGTGTTGTTATAACCCCCTTAACACACCCTGGCTACGCCCCTCCTCAAAATACAGTAAATAAAAGAATAAGAAATAAGAAAGTCCCGTGCTATTGACTTACATAATAACTTTCGGTTACCGAGCTCGATAGCTGCAGTCGCTTAAGTGCGCCCAGTATCCAGTATTCGGGAGATAGTGGGTTCGATCCCCACTGTCAGTCAGCAGCCCTGAAAATGGTTTTCCGTGGTTTCACATTTTCACACGGGGCAAATGCTGGGGCTGTACCCTAATTAAGGCCACGGCCGCTTCCATCCCACCCCGAGCCCCTTCCTGTTCCATCGTCGCCATGAGACCTATCTGTGTCGATGAGACGTAAAGCAACTTGTAAAAAACAACTTCCGGTTCACCTGCATCCGATGGATCTGATGACACTAAAGTCATTCTAAATATTCTAAATAATAATGCTGTTGTTTTTTCGTCCCAATAACCACTTTTACGGTTTTCGGAGACGCCTATTTGTAGAAATTTTGTCCCTCAGGACATCTTTCACGTGCCAGTAAATCTACCGACACGGGGCTGACGTATTTGAGCACCTTCAAATACCACAGTATTGATCCAGGGTCGATCCTGCCAACTTGGGCTCAGAAAGCCAGCGCTTTAAGCATCTGAAACATTCACCCCTGCTGCTCTAATTCTTCTCTCAGGACTCGTTAGATCTTGAAAAGTCATTGCAGTTGCAGCTGGAGTTGAATGGGAGCTCTCCTCTACAGTCGTTTGAAACGCGAGTTCAGCTGGGTTGTTTTCTTAGCCTTCTGACTTCACATTTATTAATATTTCAGGTGATGTTCAACTACTCATTTCAATCCTGAGTTTCTCACGATGTCGGGATTACTACCTTCAAAAGTAATCAGTGCATAGTCGATCATTTGGAACGCCTCGGCCACGATTGTTGTGGGTTTGCTATTCGGTTGAACTTCATGATAACTGGTTCTTGCACTGAATTTCATGGTTCAATATTTATATGAGATTTATTTATAAGATCATCGTTGATTAAAGTGCAAAAAGGAAATGTACGCGAGAATACGCGAACGCACAAGAGCTTCAGCGTCTGGACAGTAGTTGGTTCACATTAAAATAATGCATATTAGAAAATGGCACTCGAAACACGCGAACGCATCGAAGCTTATGCGATTATACTTCGCGTATGTCCAAAAGAAAAGATAACGAAATGCCATGAAGTGGAGTCTAGGAAGAGCAGTGGGACATAGACAATCTTCTGAGATGGACAGCGCACAGTGGTATGACGGTAAACGGAATGAAAGTCAGGTTGTAAGTTTCTTTCTTTCTTTCTTTCTTTCTTTCTTTCTTTCTTTCTTTCTTTCTTTCTTTCTTTCCTTTCTTTCTTTCTTAATTTGCTTACCCTCCAGGGTTGGTTTTTCCTCGGACTCAGCGAGGGATTCCGCCTCTACCGCCTCAAGGGCAGTGTCCTGAAGCGTTAAACATCGGGTCGGGGCATACAACTGGGTAGGAGGTCCAGTACCTCGCCCAGACGGCCTCACCTGCTATGCTGTACAGGGGCCTTGTGGGGGGGGGGGAATGGGTTGTTAGGAAGGAACAGACAAGTAAAAGGGAAGGAATAGGCCGTGGCCTTAAGTTAGGTACCATCCCGGCATTTGCCAAGAGAAGAAGTGGGAAACCACGGAAAACCACTTCGAGGATGGCTGAGGTGGGAATCGAACGCACCTCTACTCAGTTGACCTCCCGAGGCTGAGCGGATCCTGTTTCTGCCCGCGAACCACTTTTTAAATTTCGTGGCAGAGCCGGGAATCGAATCCGGATCTCCGGGGATGGCAGCTAATCACACTAACCACTACACCAGAGAGGCGGACCAAGAGGAAACGTCCTCTCAGTTTTACTGGGTTGATGGGGTCACTGTAACTATAACTATAACTGTAACTACCTAGGTGTTAACATAAATAATAGTCCGTCTCCATGGCTAAATGGGTAGTATGCTGGCCTTTGGTTTGGGGGACGTCGGTTCGATTCCAGCTTGGGTCTGTTATTTTAATTTTCATCAGTCAATTCCTCTGGCATGGGGGCTGGGTGTTTTTGCCGTCTTCAGAATTAGGATTTATTTTAGGTAGGGCCCATTCTCACAGACGCGCAGGTCGCCTGTACGGCGTCAACTCGAAAGACCTGTACCAGGCCTCTCTGGAGGCCACACACTGTCTTAATACAAGGAATGTTTTTCATTGGGTTAATGCGTTAATCGCGTCAACGAGGTTAAGAAAGTTTACAGATCTCCTCACTTGGCTACGAGAATACTGAGGTGTAGTAAGGATGTAAGTCTATGGTAAGACCCCAACTAGAGTACGGTTCCGATGTATGGGACCCACAGCAGGACTGATGATGGGCTATCACTCGCTGACGACTATGATTGTCTTCTTCAAAACTAATTCCTTCCAAGACATTACGGCGCCATACTGGACGATCAAGTATAGTAGCTTCCCAGCTGTCAGTTTTTAATTTGAAATTACTTCGGAATGAGGAGATAAAGGCTAATTTAGGAATGAACTCGATGGATGAAGCTGTACGCATAAACCGGCTTCGGTGGTGGGGTCATGTGAGGCGAATGGAGGAGGATAGGTTACCTAGGAGAATAATGGACTCTGTTATGGAGGGTAAGAGAAGTAGAGGGAGAACAAGACGACGATGGTTAGACTATGTTTCTAACGATTTAAAGATAAGAAGTATAGAACTAAATGAGGCCACAACACTAGTTGCAAATCGAGGATTGTGGCGACGTTTAGTAAATTCTCAGGGGCTTGCAGACTGAACGCTGAAAGGCATAACAGTCTATAATGATAATGTATGTATGTGTGTATGTACTTCATGTTGGTCTTTTACCGGGTGAGTTGGCCGTGCGGTTAGGGGAGCGCGGCTGTGAACCTGCAGCCGGGAGATAGTGGGTTCGATTCCCACTGTCGGCAGCCCTGAAGGCGGTTTTCCGTCGTTTCTCATTTTCACATCAGGCAAATGCTGGGGCTGTACCTTAATTAAGGTCACGGCCGCTTCCTTAGAACTCCTAGGCCTATCCCATCGTTGTCATAAGACCTATCTGTGTCGGTGCGATGTAAAGCCACTAGCAAAAAGGAAATGTTGGTCTTAGGTGTATCTTCGTACCGCTTCTGCGGTCTTCCATGCCATCTTTGACCATCTTTTAGCTGGGAATATACAGTTCGTCTTGGCAGACGCAATTCAGGCACGCGAACAATGTGGCCTGTCCAACGCAGTTGGTGTTTGATGATTATGGCTCAGTACTACTGTAGTTTGCTTCTTCTAGAACACTGATGTTACTGCGCCGATCTTGCCATTCCGCTCTCAGGGCTCAGGCAGCTCTGGTGATATTTTTCCAGGTATCGTATGTGCCTCCTGTAGGTAGTCTATGCTTAACACCCATATGTAAGAGATTTATAACAATAGCTTGGTACACATGCAACTTGGTCTGAGCACTAATATTACGATTATCAAAGACCCTTTCCTGAAGGCGCACAAAAGCGAGGCGATGTTGGATTTCGGAAGGACTAGTTGATACGAGAATTGGAAAAGATCCAGAGGAAAGGAGCACTACTTGTTCTGGGTGATTCCCAACAAAGGAGTATTGTTACGAAAGTCTTGTAAACTTTGGGCCAGGAAGACTTTGGAGTGAGGAGACTAGAAGCCCGACTAAGTGGAATGTTCCGAGCTGTCAGTGGAGAGATGGCGTGGAGTTACATTAGCAGACGAAAAAACATGAAATATGAAGATAAAGTTGGAATTCAAGACGACAAATTGGGGCAAGTATTCATTTATAAGACGATGAGTAAGGGTTTGAATACTTTATCATGAGAAATGTTGGATAACTTTCCAAGTTCTCTCTAAACGTTTAAGAAAAGGCTAGGAAATCAATTAATAGGAAATCTGCCACTTAGACGACATCCCTAAATGCAACCCATTGATTGATTGAACTGACAGGCAAGAAGTTAGTCATTGCATCCAGGAGGTAGTGGGTTTGAACCCCAATGTCGGCAGCCCCGAAGATGGTTTTCCGTGGATTCCTATTTTCAGACCAGGCAAATGCTGGGGATGCACCTTAATTAAGGCCACGGCCGCTTCCTTCCCATTCCTAGGCCTTTCCTGTCCCATCGTCGCCATAAGACCTATCTGTGTCGGTGCGACGTAAAGCAAATAGCACATAGTATGCATGAGTTATTAAAATATTAAAATAGGTTCGTTCCATGCGAGGAGTGTGCTCAACAGCCTCGCTTTATCGAAAGACCATCTGCAACCTGTATTTCTGAGAAGTCTGATATGGCTTTTGTAAATAATTTAGGCTACAATCGTGAATGAAGCGTTCCATTGGAGTGAGAAATAGCGTATTATTATTATTATTATTATTATTATTATTATTATTATTATTATTATTATTATTATTATTAATGTTGTTTTTGCTCATGATAAAATTATATCCGTGTGGTTACTACAAGTACCACCACGGTATGCAACCCACCTCTCACGTGACAGCCAGCCGTCCCGAGTGGAGCAACCAGCGCCTACTCCCTAGAGCAACTATTGATGATATCTGCCTTAGCCTACGTGTACCTTAATTAAAGTCACGGTCGCTTCCTTCCCAGTAATAGCTATACCCTATCCCATCGTCACCATAGGACCTATCTGAGTCAGTGTGACGGCAAACCAGTACCTTCCTTCTTGCTTTAAATTCCTCTCATCAAATCACCAGCACAGCTCACGGCCCGGTTACTCTCTTACCAGGCACTTCGCAAATTTTCTTTGTTAGTGCCCAGATTACGGATATGGAAGTGCCTTCGTGGCCTATAGATATGTGGCTTTGCTTTGCTTTACTTTACGATGAGTGTTAGAAGATTTTGGCTGGAGACTACTGAATGCAGCGTGGCAATCTATAGAAGAGATCATGAGCAATAACAGATTCTAAGAGAAGGAAAATGAAAGCCCCTGAAATGTCTTCTTAAAGAATAATGTTGAGGGTAAGATAGGTAGAGTGGATAACAAACTGAGAGATAATTGAATTGGTGAGGGGAGAACAATTGGCGAAATTTGCGCAGGGGAGAAGAGAGATTGTCGTGGAAGAGTCAACACTTGTTCAGTTGAAGTGGGAGGGAAGTGTAAGCTAAGACATGAACATGACTAACAGATTAGAGTAGTTGATGATGATGATGCTTGTTGTTTAAAGGGGCCTAACATCTAGGTCATCGGCCCCTAGATTAGAGTAGTTGTAGGACGGTATAGTCACACAGAGATGAAGCATGTATGATGTAGCTCAGGAGAGGGTGACTTAGACAGCTGCAACAAACCCATCTTAGGACTGATGACTCGACAACATGAGTCTGTTGACTGTAATTAGCCAAGTGTCTTAACAAGAATCAATAACACCAGTATCCTTTTGCGGGAGAAGTAAAAAGTTAGAGTGTTCGCCTCAGAAGGGCAACACCGATGGCAAACTGCCCCAGGAAACTTGTGGGACATTGAAGCCTTGGCCTACTCATCCAATTCTGAAGCATCCTTGATGAGAATGGCAGGTAGTTCCCGTCAGGTCGGGGAGGTGGTCACCAGTACGTAAGCGTTAATGTTTATGGCTTTCGAACAAGTGAAAGCACGTGTATGAAGTAAAGGTAGACAAATCTGCTCTAAAACTGACTTTATGCACAATTAACCTCCTTACGTGCCTAGTTGATTGTACAATTATCTTGGTCGAAGGTGCTAAGTTACCTATATATAGTAGAGAAGTTGAGGACTGGGCCAGTCGTCGCATCAGTCGTCATGGCTCGTTTGCTCATCGTCGGTTGTGTGTTGGTGGCATTGAGAGCAGTGGTAAGAACCTCTTAGCTTCACTTTCGGTTAAGAACAATATAATATTTGCCATTACTGTCTAGTCTTCGAGAACAGATTAAAAATACACCAATTTGGAGTTGAGCCTCCCAAGCTCGGCTATATCTTTCTTCAGACTAGGACAGAGATGTACGAATTTGAGGCTTGTGAGACAAATATATAATAATAATAATAATAATAATAATAATAATAATAATAATAATAATAATAATAATAATAATAATAATAATAATAGCTTTACGTCCCAATAGCTACATTTTCGTTTTTCGGAGACGCCGAGGTGCCTAAATTTAGTCCCGCAGGAGTTCTTTTATGTGCCAGTAAATCTACCGACACGAGGCTGATATATTTAAAGACCTTCAAATACCAGAGGAACCAGGATGAAACCTTACAAATTGGGGTCAGAAGGCCAGCGCCTCAACCGTCTGCGCCACTCATCCCGGCAAAAAATATTTCATATATTTGATTGCTAGTCATTAGGTCTAGGGAACGTTTTATATGTACAGGATGAGTCACCCTTTTTCTCTATACATACCATATATTTTCTGCACAGGACTGTGGTAAATAAATAATACTAATTATATATTTGATTAGGTAATTCTCATCTCTGTTCTCCAGTGATTTCATCTCGTTTTCAGAAATTCATGTTTTCTGACTCCAAAATGTCTGTTTATGTATTGACTAGTAAGGTTCCTGTGTTACTGCTACAGTCATGAACTGAAGGTTCTTTTTTATTTTTAACTTTGGAGCCTGTAGAATACACTCCCGTTGATCTTAAGATCATGAGGTACCTACGTTTGTTCTTCTTATGCCAGGCCCTCTGTTTTATTTTTCCTATCTTATACTTTTAGTCAACATTTATTCTATTCTAACCCATATTTTAAAATTTTAAGTTGATGGACCAGGAAGAGTTAAAGCATTTAATAAGAGGAAAGTTTGAGAATCAGCTGATATTCCGATTTTCAAATTAAATATTTACTAGATATATGCCGATAAGTCCCTCTTTATAGTTTACAATTTTTACAGATGTCACAAAAATACCTACTGAATCATACTATGGTCTTGGAAATATCTGCAATAGTGAAACAAAGAATATTTTTCCACTCCTATTATAGCATACTATTGTGGCGTATTTATTGGGATAAAATAAGTAATATATTACTTTAACCTTTTCCATCCCATGCCCGAGTTAACTAGGATGTCAACATTTCTCCCGCTGTCCCAAACACGAGTTAACCCGGATTTAAAGCAATGCGCTCTTGTTCAATTCCGAGTTCAGTCCAACGCTGTCGACATATTTTGTTCAGACGACGGACGACTCATGAATCGCCTTACCGTTTGTTGACGATAATTATGTGCCTTGTGTTTTTCTTTCACAGCTGTCTTCTGAGATGGGTGCACGGGAGTGTAAAGAAAGCATAACGAAAGATTATATTTTAGAAATTCTAGGCAATGATGATGAGTCTGATTTTTTATGAATATAGTGGAGATAAGTTTCAGTGAAACAAGCTGTTGACATTTATCACCCCAAGTTCTTTCAAGTTTTTGGAAAAGTGCTAGGAGAAAACTATTGCTAATATTGTCGTTCCATGACTTTTCAGTAGCTGTGTAAATAGCTTCTGTTTTCGACCAAACCGCATCCCACATGTACCCCAAACCTATCTTCTCCAAATATCCTTTCATTTTTTCTAGCTAACATCCCTTATACATGCTCTTCAATTGTTGATTGTACGCGGCTTGCAACAATTTCCCGCCGTCTCCTCTTTTCAAAATCATCCAGTATTTAACTATTCTTGTCACACACTCAACTTCTGTATCTTCCCCACATAGTAATTCCACCCCTGCATTAGCTGTGCACTGCGGGAGTCGCATCACCGACTTACGGAAATTACAAATGATTCGTCTTAATTCCACTATTTTCTCATCCAACCCCCTTACTTCAGTCCCATACATTATCCTACCAAAACCACCGATCTTAAAACTAGCCTCAATGTTATGTAACTGATACCCGAAAATTTAGCCAACAAGTTTTTGACTGATGCTAGGGCGGCAAAACCGTTGCTTCTCGCTCGACTTATTTGATGGTCCGAAGTCCCTTTTCGGTTAATAATAACTCATAAATATTCCATCTTACTTGTTCCAGCCTTTCTCTCTGCACGACCCATTTCTCATCTTCCTTTTTTCCTTTGTGTACCTGGGCTACTAGCACTTTCGATTTATTTCCGTTAATTTTCAAGGCCCATTTCTTTGCGAAATCCGACACCGCACTTAAGTCCCTTTGCATCCCTCTTGACGTAAGTGTCATTAATATCACATCATCAGCAAAAATTAATCCCGGTATCTCCAACCCATTAATCACCGGAACGGCCCAATTGCTTCCCCCATGTCCATCCAGAATATAGTAAATAAATAAAATAAACGATATTGGCGATAATTTACACCCTTGCTTTAAACCCACCTTTGACTCTAGTGGTCTGCTCAACCTATCGTCACCCAATTTTACACAGCACGTAACCACTTTATATATCGCCTCCACTGCCCTTAACATCTTTTCCGACACCCCAAACCTACCCAGTTTCTCTAATAGAGCCCTTCTATTCACCCTATCAAATGCCTTTTCAAAGTCAATTGTCGCTACATACACCTTACCTCTTAGCAAGCTCATATACTTCTCTAAAACCGTCTTCACTATCATTATATTGTCCACTGTTCTTTTCTTTTTTCTAAACCCCCCTTGGTAATTCTTCTTATCACTCCCAAAGTTTCTTCTCTTGTGATTTCGTTGTCTAGTTCGTAAATTGCCACTCTTCTATTTCTCCAAATTTCTTCATTGCTGGCCTCACTCAAACATATTTCCCCCTTCCCCCCCCCCCCGAGTAATTCCCGCAAGTAGCTAACCCACTGTACATCCTCAATTCTCGTTTTCTCTAGACTCCTTCCACCCTTAATTATTCTATTTATCCTTCTCCAAACTTTATCAGTGTTGTTCAACTTACATTCTTTATTTATGGCTTCAGTCTGTTCCTCTAACCACGCCTTTTTTACCTCACTCTTTTTGAAATTTTTCCTTATCTTACAATAAACCTCTCTTTCTAAGCTCCCACCTTTTTTCTAAAGTCCCCTAACGCTCCCAGCATCCTCTTTCGTATACCTTCACACTCTATATTAAACCATACTTCTTCCTCTTTCTTTTTTCTTCTTCCACCATTATCTATATGAGCTATCATCTTTATTAGATGTAACAGCAATTCCAAGGCTTTATCGATCTTATTCTCCTCTAACGCCCTTTTCCATCCATATTTCAGTAAGAGTACTTCTTCTTTTGCTACCCTGTCCCAATCTCTTTCCACTTTCTCTGTCCATTTGTACTTATTATACCCTCTTGCTAGTTCGTCCTTCAGCTTAACTTCTTTCCTTATATTCTTCTCTTCACCCCTTTTTAACACAACTCACACTGCTAAATGGTGTGTTTCAATCCAGTCTTCTACTGCCATCCTTATAATATCCTCTAACACTCCCCTCCGAGCTTAAAACCGTATCTATCACCCTAACCCATTGCCCTCAGACATAGGTCAATTTACCCGTACTGTCACCCTCTTTCCATCCATTCAGAATATATAAATTCCCCGCTGCTATAACTGTTTATAGTTTTATCCTCACTTCTTCTACTTCTCAACATGCCACTCCCGTCTTCCCTACTATATACTGAACTCTGTTCCCCTATTCTCGCGTTCCAATCTCCAAATAGCAGCATGTCCTCTTCTTCTGCAAACCTCTCCCTTATCATACTAATCTCCACCAACAGCTCTTCAAAAAATGCTTATTTGTGTATACGGAACTATAAGGATGGCAATACACGAACGCTAGGATTATTCTCTTCATCCTTCCCTCTACCCATCCCATATTAAATCTCATCCATATAACTTCCTGCATATCTGTCTCGATATCTTCTACTAGTTCACTGATCTCTTCTTTAATTAATACTACCATTCCTCTTAGGGGGCTTCCCTTATTCCTCTCCTTTCTTCTATATTTATGTTTAATCAAGAAGCCCTTCCATGAAATCTCTTTCCCTGCTTCCGAACACGTCTCCAAGAGTGCCACAACATCGAAACTTTCTACTACTTTTCTAACCTTTTATTTCCTATTTTGTTTCTTATCCCCTCTATATTCACACATTCCATTTTCTAATAGAGTTATAACTTATCCTCCCTCCCTTCTAAATTACCTTCCTTATTCTTACTCCTTGCAGCTCTCACCACATCATTCCCTGTTTCGATACCTCCTTTTCTAAACATCCTTTGCCGTTCCATGTCCTCCGTATCATCCCCCTTGCACACTTTACCCCACAAGTCTTTTAGGCTCCTACTTCTTCCTTTGTTCATAACATCTTTACCTTTTTGTCAATCACTCTTCTCATGTTCTTTCTTGCTCTCTAAACCACTACACACTGCACTCGCCGGTTCTTGCTGCTCTCCCTCACTCGCCCCTTCACTGCTCTGTTCTTCTGTATCCACATTGCGTTGCCAACTTCAACATGGGCTGATCTCCACTCCTTCCTCCACTTCACCCCTAGTTGTTTCTGCTTCCTGCCTTCCATCTTGCACTGCCATCACTCCCTCCTCGGAACTGACGTGTTCGTCTATCTCTTTCAGCTTCGCCACTGGGTGCTCTCTAACCCGTCTCCTATTCGTCACCACTAGTCTCTGACCTCTTATGCGGGCTTTTAGCCCTTGCTGCCTCGCTCTCCAAAGATGCCTATTCAGAATCTTCATGTTTTCCACACCTTCTTTTCCCATGTCCCTCCTCACCCACACTTTCTGACCCTTGCAAGTTACTGCCGTTTCTTAGCACAATTTCTGCCATTAGGGAAAAGAAAAACTGTACCCTAATTGGTCTCTGTCCTTTTGCTTTGCCCACTCTCTTCACATCGTATATGCCCACTTCACTGAAATTTATCTTCATCCTATGTCGTATGACCTCTACCACCTTATAGATTAAATCAACCTTTCCTTCTTTCTCACCTTTCTTCCACACCATATATAAATATGGCTTTTTCATTCTCTCCTGCCTGTACCCCTCTACTTCCTTCTTCATCATCATCAGCTTCCCTCTTAATAACTCTATCTCTTTCTCATTGTTGCACGCTCTCTTGTTCGATTCCTCAGCCTTCGTTTCTAACCATTTCTTCATGTTCCATATTTCCTTTCTCTGTTCTTCCATCATGTCCTTTATTTCTTGCACCTCATCCCATTGACAATTTTCTTCAATTACTTCCTTCACCGCCACCTTCAGTGCAGCCATATCTTCCATGCTGAGTTTGCCACTGGTATTTGGGCCTGGTTTAAATTCCACCCCCGCCCCCCCCAATGACCAGAAGCACAGCTAACACTGCTGCTACCAGCACCGCTTCACCCCATTTTACCTCCTCTTTTCCTTTTGCCAGTCCATTCTTGGACTCCTTCCTCTGCTTCAGCTGCCACCTCCCAATCGCGGCCCGCTACTGCTCGATACCAATCATATTTACGGCACGCACTGTACAAAGTGACCTCGCTCCTCGCTTGCTCAGGCCAGCCTGTATTATGGCGTATTTAGGGGGATAAAATAAGTAATATATTACCTTAATATTGCTGCTATTGACGTCGGTATGTAAGATAACTTACCTCCCTAAAGAGTTATTAAAAATATGGTTTATTGACAAGCCACTAAGTTTAAACATATTCTTCATACTTTACGGAGGACGTTTCTCAATGACGACTTCCTGTTCTTTCGTAACCGCGATGAAAATATTTGTCAGAAAAAATATTCTATGTTACGTTCTAATTTATTTACTCAATCTGATTTATGGTGTGAATCTATTTTTATTTCGGAGAATGTGACAATGAAAGAACGGTTACAAGCAATTTGTGAGTTAATCAAGTACGCCATCCTCGTGTCAATAAATTTACTTGCAAGTAAAAGAACTCCTGTGGGGCAAAGTTCCGACAGCTCAGCGTCTCATATAAACCTGAATTGTAGTTAGTGATACTTATGTTATTTTCATAAATGGTTGACAGAACTTCTGCCATAAAAATTGTTCTTCAAACAAGTTTTTGTAAGTGATTATTGCATAGGCTAACAATTATCCCTGTCCTAATATATCTCAGAGAAATACAACGGTTAAAAACTTTATCATGAATTTTGGGAAATATTTAAACTCAAATTACCATTTCCGTGAGAAAGATCTGGGTATAACTGACCAGGTTCTCCCCTTGTTCCTTAGAATACACACAGCATTTAACTAATAAAGTTATTAATAACACCCATTAAAATACTGACATCTGTTTTCATATTCTTAAATAGTATTATGGGGCTCAGTAAGAGTAATGATGTATTTATAAATATTTGAAGTGTGCCGTCCAGTATCGGTGACTGTAGTTTATAGTAATTCCGCTTTGTGTGTGTATGTTACAGGATGCACAGGAGAGAAGCGTAGTGCCTTCCCCTCGGATGTTGCCTCTGCCACAAAGTACGTAAATGATTTAAGAGGTAAATATACACCAATATAAAGGATGGTTCAGTATGAACGTCCACCTCAGATACCTCCAGTTCGTCCAAGATATCGACATTCAATTTTCATTTTCTAAAATAATAATAAGATGCCAGTGATAAAAGAAATATGTTCCAATTTTCCATCGGAGTGTCGATACCAACTTTGTTTTTTTAAATGGAATTTTATATGCTTTATCCTCTAGCACTGTAAACTTATCACCATCCCTATGGGATCAAATCAGTGTTCCAAACTACCCGCTTTCAAAATTAGTCACTCAGCAGCAGGAGGTCATGGGGGGGGGGGGGAGTGTAGGTACATATACTCATGGGTAAAATGGTCACTGAAGGAAACCGAATAGGGCTGTGAGGGGTTATTTTGTTGAAGCTGAATCTCCTTTATATGACCGTGTGTATAACAAGACCACAGTATTAATGCACTGCAGATAACTATGCATTAGTGCAAAGTAAATATTCCTCAGAGTATCCACAGGAAAAACTTCGCGGATTCTGTTAAGTGGCCCTATGATGGGTTGTATATTGCTTTTAATAAACTGTTTGTTATGTTCCGAATTTCATCAGTAGTCTATATACATGCCTAAATATTTACTGACCGAGCTCCATAACTGCAGTCCCTTAAGTGCGGCCAGTATCCAGTAATCGGGAGATAGTGGGTTCGAGCCCCACTGTCGGCAGCCCTGAAGATGGTTTTCCGTGGTTTCCCATTTTTACACCAGGCAAATGCCGGGGCTGTACCTTAATTAAGGCCACGGCCGATTCCTTCCACTTCCTAGGCCTTTCCTATCCCATCGTCGCAATAAGACCTATCTGTGTCGGTGCGACGTAAAGCAAATAGGAAAAAAAAATTACTGTAGTAATATTTTCTTATAAGTTCATTATTAAGAACGAGGGAATTATGTGGGATTACTACTATCTGCGCAATTTTTAGCGATAGATTTACACTCTTAGTGCTGAATCGGTCGACCTCAGCAATCTTCCAAATTCGTACTGGCAACCTTTGAAACACAAACTATGATTCGCTTATGCATTGCTATGCGACATCTGGCGTACACTTTACGTACTAGTACTGTTGTTATTTACACAACAAAGCTAAACTATAGAATTCACTATAGGAATAAGATTCGCATCGAGAAATGTTATATAATGTGTGTGTGATACAGTTGTTGGCTTAAGATAACAAAGGTTTAGAATATTCATATCGATCGATCATATTATCGATTAAATTCAGATTTCATTTCCATTCAGTTGGCAGTAGTAACGGAACCGGAAGTGCTCCCTCCTTGCTCCTCAAACTCGTACACAAATCTATAGCTAAAAAGTGAGCAGATAGTAGTGTATCACAAGCTTTTTGGAATAACAGGAAGACTTCCGGTTCCGTTACTACTGCCAACTGAATGGAAATGAAATCTGAATTTAATCGACAACGCGGCAATGCAGACTGATCCTTCTTCATGTTATGTAAAAGAGGAATGATTCCCCCTGGAATAAAGTAAGCCACTGTCATATGAAAATAAAAAGAAAGTTTGCCCTCAAGATCAAGATCAAATATTAAGTTAATAAAAGCAATAAATAGTATTGGTTTCAGAACAGAACCCTGAAGAACACCGTACTTAACATTCCTTAAAGTTGAATCCATATCATTTACGCTGTGAAACTGTTTCTTATCTTCAAGTTACATCGTAGTGAGTACAAGTACATTTTGTGAATAAATGGCAATGAACTTGGAAAATTTGTAACAAAAGTTCATTTCATGGCTTTTATGCCGTTAACCATTCAGTATCCGCCAATAAAATTATACGCTAAGAAAAGAGCTTGTTAATACAAATACTATGGTGAAAGAATTACGAAGCTATCTTCATCCAGTCAATTATTATGCGACGATGAAATGAATAACGGCGCAGCTCCGATGGTTCTCGGTGGCACTTACACCATTTCATCTCGTCACGTAACCACGAAAGGCATACCTTCAGATCAATCAATCAATCAATCAATCAATCAATCAATCAATCAATCAATCAATCAATCAATCAATCAATCAATCAATCAATCAATCAATCAATCAATCAATCAATCAATCAATCAATCAATCAATCAATCAATCAATCAATCAATCAATCAATCAATCAATCAATCAATCAATCAATCAATCAATCGTTGCTGATCTCTATTTTTAGGCTGTTGCCTAGGTGGCCGGACCCTTGTCAGCCTCCAACTCTACACGGATGAACGTATTCACTATTGCTTGTTTCTGGGGTGGTTGGTAGTGTGGTGTGTAGTATGTGCTGCAGATGAAGAGATGTGAAATAATCCGAGCACAAACAATCATTCCCCGAGCAAGGAGGCTATTTCTAGCCGGATGCAGCCCTTGTTAGGCAGACCCTCCGTTGAGGGTTGGTGGCATCTGCCTAGTGTAGGTAACTGCGTGCTTTGTGGTGGAGGATAGTGTTATGTGTGGTGTGTGAGTTGCAGGGATGTTGGGGACAACACAAACACCCAGCCCCCGAGTAATGGAATTAACCAATGAAGGTTAAAATCGCCAACCCAGCCGGTAATCGACCCCGGTACGCTCTGAACCGAAGGCCACTACGCTGGTCATTCAGCCAAGGAGCAGGACTGGTTAATAAACCCACATGTTTCTGGAATAATGTTAGAGAGAGTGAACCGGGAAATTCAGGCACTGTATTGCAGACCTCAATACCTTTCTCACCCAGCTGGAAGTGACAGTGTAACCATAAGGCGATTTTCAAGACTTAGAACTGTCCTTCATACTTTTTTGTCGAACAATAGTTGAACTAGTTTAGTTGTGTAATGTGTGCAAATTTTATTCAAAAAATAACTTTGTCAATTATTTTACCAAACTTCTTTGATGGCTTAATTTCAGCCGAACATCTTTGCCTCTTGGAAGATATTTGCCCAATATTTCGAATCCTAGTATCAGTTACAATACAAAGGAAAATGTTTAGCACTGCCTGAGGTACGTACCAAAGCCAATTCACAGGAAGAACCTGTCTTTTTCACAATTCCTTAATGGTGTTTAGATGCTCTGTACCGAGCGGAATGGCCGCGCGTGTTAACGCCCTACGGCTATCGAACCAAGCTGTGCATTCGGGAGACGACTGAGTTCGAACCACTCCGTAGGTAGTTTTGAGAATTGTTTACTGTAGTTTCCAATTTTCACTTCCTGATAAATGCCGGGGCAGTTCCTATTCATAGGCCAACTCATTCATTTCATTTTTATTAGCTTCTCTACTGAGCCTGGCATCAGGAAAGGAATCTGTCCATAAAAACATGCCATATAAATTCATCTGACCACGTCTATGAACCCGTACATCGGAAACCTGACAAAGGTGGTATACATACATACAATGGGCGATCAAAAAGTTTCCGTTCGACGGTTGTACAGTCCTGTATCGGGATGCCAATGAGGCAAAATCTCTGTGAGCATTGAGTCACTCATCCCACCGACGCACAGGGTTGAAGATCCCCGTGTGGTGAAACATCGTGTCCTGCTGCGTGAGAAAGTCCGTAACTGCCTGCTGCACATTCACGTCCGACAGGAAGTGTCGACCCTTCAAGGCCTTTTTGAGGGGACCGAGGGCGCGATAATCGCATGGAGAGAAATCAGAACTAATCGCCTCATCTACCGACCGCTTGTTGTTGTCCGTAATGGATGAGGCTGGCCTACCAGATCGACCGGCGTTTTGTATCGAAACGCGACTGCATGGAACTTGTAGCACCTTTCTACAACGGTGTTTTTCGACAGACATGCTGCCCATATACAGTCTTCATTCTCCGATTGTCCACCGATGTTTGTCCAAGAACAGAATAACAGCACGTTGGTCCTGTTTGGACGCATATGGTAGTAACGTCGCCATAGTTCACGTGGCCTCATTTAACGCACGCATCTCGGGACAACACGACTGCCACACTAATCCCTTTGCCTGAATGTCCGTGCTTATATACCCGCATCGGAGTCGCGCTACGTTGCATGTCCGCTGCAGCAAAGCACTCAAACGGAAACTTTTTGATCACGCCTTATATATTCAGATGCTTTGTAATCTCACTGTTGTGAGCTACGTTCCTGGCAGAGCTATCAACACGATGTATTGTTGCCAACCTGGACGCAGCGAGACAGAAACACTTGTTCATGTGTTAGTCTTTTGTTGGAGAAGGGAGATACAGTCGTCAAGACTGTACTCTGTAGCCTTATATGCAACTTTGAAGCTTTCTTCAAATAGTGTGTTTTTGTAGATATGTTATAGGTGTTATATTTATTGTTCGACAGACTGAAAACCTTTGAAGTTACATTAACACAGTCGACACTGAAATATATGGCTTCTCCTTCTTCGGATAATATGTCCAGTAATTGTATTAACTTAGTCCTTCTTCCAATTTTCAGATATCCTCAACAAAATCGTAGATTTCGCTGAAAATGTCGGGAATACGGCGCTTGATGAAGCCACCAGAGCAGTAATGGAGGGAACTATGACTGCAGGACAATTTATGAAGTTCGTGCCGACTCTCGGATCGGGAATTACCCGTGTAATAGACAATATCATATTTGGAAGACCGTTTTCGACATCAACAACGACCACAAGCACAACCACTGCTTCACCTTACAATTCTTCTTACGCATTGTTTGAGTATTGGAGAAGAAATTGAATACTGGGTTGACGTTACTGTACTTCTAATGTAATTTCAAAAATAAAAGTATCACCAGTCCTTAATAACAACATGGCTTTTCTTGAGACAGCAAATAAATACATGCACGAAAAATTAAAGTTAATAAATAATATCATATAACATTGAAAGTAATTAAGTGAGACTTCCTTTAAAAAAATGCTATTTGCTCGGGGCATCGACGTAGAAAGATCTTTTCTCCTACTTGCACCATATGTGAGGAACCTGCGTGTATTTTGTAAATGGCGGAAGTGTAAAGTTTTGAATGTGAGGAAAGGAACATTAAGGACGACACAAATACCCAGTCCCCACGCCAGGGATATTAATCATTTGCAATTAAAAACCCCTGACCACCGGGTGAGTTGGCCGTGCGGTTAGGGTCGCGCAGCTGTGAGCTTTCATCTGGGAGATCGCGGGTTCTAACCCCACTGTCGGCAGCCCTGAAGATGGTTTCCCGTATTTTTCCATTTTCACACCAGGCAAATGCTGGGGCTGTACCTTAATTAAGGCCACGGCCACTTTCTTCCCACACCTAGGCATTTCCTGTCCCATCGTCGCCATAAGACCTATCTGTGTCGGTGCGACGTAAAACAAATAGCAAAAAAAGAAAGGCCCCTGACCCGTCCCGGAATCAAACCCGAGTCCGCCGGTTGACAGGCGGACGCGTTGCTCCCTACACCGCGGGGCCAGACAGTGCGACTTCCTGGTCAGTACATTTAACCTAAAGTTCTGTAACAAGGTATCTGAAGGTTGCAGGATTTGAACACAACCTATTTCCGATTAGAAAATAATCCTTTGTGTTTTGCGCTAATGAAACAAACTGCAGCTCATAATAATTACACAGATCACCTATTCCCAAATTTATTGCACTCATGACCCCTTTTCCAAGAATAAAATTATTGGCGACGGCAACCTTCAGTCACTTCGTTGCTTTAGTAACTAATCGGCAACTTCAGGCGCACATTTTAGTACAATGTCAATTAGTACAATATAAAATATTATCAGCAAAGCGTATGAAACGTTCAAAGGTCATGAGACATTTTAAAGAAAGTGTATAACTAACATACAACCAGACATCGAGCAGAAAAAAGTAATAGTAAGCAGTGGCAAAGCGTGAGGTAAATAAGGAGGTAGACAGATATTTTTAAAGCTATTTCATCATATTATCAATATTAATGACTCTGAAACTAAGGAAAATCCTATAACAAACGACTGTATATCCCTACGTGCACTCCTTTTATTTCTGCGTCAGTTATTCAGAGAGTTCTACGGAGCAAAATACCGATTTAATTGAGAGATGACCTTCAGTACCTCTCATACAGAAATAATCACCAAACAAGGTCATTAACTAATTCCTTGCAAAGTTTCCGTGCCTATCACACTACTTCAACTCAGAATAATATTTTTTCACGGTCATAACAGCCCGAGAATGATAATTTCATCGGGTAGGAGAAGGATGAGGAAGCTGAAAACCTTGCTCTCTCAGCAATTCTGCATGACGTGAAAAACGAGAGAAGAATGTGTGGAAGACAGATAAATTGCATATGAACGATTTCATCTCTTTTATAGTTTTCGCAACATGAAGAAGAACCAATTTGAGTTGATGAGCGTAACAATGTACGAAGATGGCATGAGGATAAGACTGTCTGACAATTGCCTGGACACCTCCTTTATGACCAGACATTACTGTAGCTCCGTCATACATCTGACATACGAGTCTGGTATCATCAAAGTTCCATTTTTTCAGAACTGTGATGTCCGACTCGTTGGCTGAATGGTCAGCGTACTGGCCTTCGGTTAAGAGTTCGATTCCCGGCCGGGTCGGGGATTTTAACCTTGATTGGTTAATTCCAATGGCCCGGGGGCTGGGTGTTTGTGATGTCCTCAACATCCCTGCAACTCACACACCACACATAACACTAACCTCCACCACAATAACACGCAGTTACCTACACATGGCCTATCACTTTATTATATGACACTAGCACACGCATACCCTATTAGCCACCTTGCTGTCACGTCTCACACCACATTCGTAACTTACTGTAACTGTTCGTTTCCATTATAATGCCGTACCGTAACAAATATTGGCGGGGAAGAAAATGCATATACTTGAAGGATTTTGGTGCTATCATTCATTTATTAGGTGTAAGTTTGCTATGTTTCGTATTTGAATATTATTACATCAGTATTTGATTTTTAGACTGTCTTATAATAAAGTAAAGTAAAAAAAATACATTTAAAGTATGGCTGAGATGGTAGCCAATCAGAGCACCTTTACAACTGAGGTCCAAATACTAGCCAATGAGAGCAAAAAGAGACGCTGGTAAGTCTGTCTACTGGGCGGAGCAATCTCGCTATAGGAAAGTAATAGTTCCACCGTCAGCACCTACAGATAGCGTTAGTGTTGCTCTATCTGAAAGCTTTGAAAATCAAAGGGAAAATACACAGAATGGACAGCGTCTACTTTTGTCTACGTGCTTCATGTAACTGACGCGAGCCCGTGCATTGCCGAAGTGAGTCGAAAATAAGTAAAGCGTGGAATACAATAATATCTTGTATTTGGAAAATAATTAATGTTCTATAAAAAGAATTGAATTTACTAGACAGTCTCTCGTTCACAAAATTTTAAGGGTACACGCTGTCTACCCTGTCTCCCCTGACGCTTCACCCCTGATAGTAAGCGGGGTTATACTTCTCTTTGATGAAATGAAATGGTGTATGGCTTTTAGTGCCGGGAGTGTCCGAGGATATGTTCGGCTCGCCAGGCGCAGGTCTTTTGATTTGACACCCATAGGCGACCTGCGCATCGTGATGAATCGAATCCGGGACCCTTGTGACCAAAGGCCAGCATGCTAACCATTTAGCCATGGAGCCGGACTTCTCTTTGATTATTGTGGTGTGTAATGATTAATAGCTTGCATTCGTTCTGTGCACTTCTGTGAAATAGAAATATATATATCTGTAAAATACAACTTTGGACTGTGTAATATAAAACAATAATAATAACCGAGTATTCGGGAGATGTTAGGTTCGAACTCAATAGTCGGCAGCCCTGGAGAAGGTTTTCTTGCGATATCCGATTTTCACCTCAGACAAATTCGGGACTGTACCTTAAGAAATGCTATGGCCACCTCCTTCCCAGTCCCAGCACTTTGCTATCCCATTGTTACCATAAAACCTGCTTGCGTTACTGCGACGTAAAACATAGAAAAAGAACAAATTTATTCAATATGCTGACGAAAATGATATAACTAAGAATTTTTGGTTTATTTAGTCTGTGGAATATCGCTATTCAGATACCACCAGGTCCGCCTCTATGTTGTGGTGGTTAGTGTGATTAGCTGCCACCCCCGGAGGCCCGGGTTTGATTCCCGGCTCCACCACAACATTTGAAAAGTGGTACGAGGGCTGGAACAGGGTCCACTCAGCCTCGGGAGGTCAACTGAGTAGGGGAGGGTTCGATTCCCTCCTCAGCCATTCTGGAAGTGGTTTTCCGTGGTTCCCACTACTCCTCCAGGCAAATGCCGGGATGGTACCAAGCCGCTTCCTTCCCTCTTCCTTCTCTTTCCCTTCCAAACTTCCCATCCCCCTACAAGGCCCCTCTTCAACTGAGCAGGTGAGGACACCTGGGCGAGGTTCTAGTCATCCTCCTCAGTTGTATCCCCCGACCCAGAGTCTGAAGCTCCAGGATACTGCCCTTGAGGCGGTAGAGGTGGGATCCCTCACTGAGTCCGAGGGAAAAACCGACCCTGGAGTGTAAACAAATTAAGAAGCGGAAGAAGAAAATGTATGCCTTCCAACTCAACCAAGTATATAACAATGCAATAGAATTTACACGGAGTGTGACTGTCCTCGATGCAATTTGTTGGTTCCATGGTGCTTGGATAGACGTGTCTAAAGAAACAAATGTGAAATGTTTCGTCATGCAGAATTTGTGTCCTAATCAACTAAAGAGGAACAACCATCTCACATAGATAACGTGTCACTATCTCCCTGAACTCCTCCGCAGTGAATTATCAGATAGGACAGGATGGGATAGGAAAGGGCTGGGAGTGTGAAGGAAACAACCTTGGCCTTAATTAAGTTACAGCCCCGGCATTTGCCGTATGTAAAAATGGAAAACCATGGAATACCATCTTAAGGGCTGCCGACAGAGGAGTTCGAATCCACTATCTCCCGGATGCAAGGTCACAGTTGCGCTCCCCTAACCACACGGCCAACTCGTCTGGTCGAACCGAGTGTAACAGCCTGCCTGAATATTGGCGGGAAGTAGCTGGGGAGTTAAATAACTTTCTTCTTCAGCCTGCCATTCCTCTGGTTCATAAATTTTCTTATACTACTGTACGTAACACACTGATTCATCACAGAATTGAAACTATTAAATCTCTGCTCTGAGGCACTGATTGGAATGAGCAGTCTGCATATTTAACGGAATAATGGCAGAGAAGTGTTCACGGCTGTCTGCGGCCTGGTCATTCTAGTTCTGAAACTTTGTACTGTTACATCGGCACCGTAGTACTGTTCGTCAAAGTGTGGAAACGTGCGGTTTTTCATTTGATAAGAGTATTTTATATGATTGCTTTTAATCGCTACATTATTACTGACGTTTTTGTAATGATCTATGTTGACTTCAGTTAGGAAAACCACAAAGTCAGTCTTTCTGAGAATCCCGTAACGGAGCACGGGTATATCAGCTAGTAAGCTCTGTAGTGTATTAATGAGTTGGAACGTTATGTGTTTGTGTTTAACCAACCAGGAATTATTAGGCTTTATTTGGGTTACACCGGAAAAAGTAATAAATAATGTTATTATCTTTACGTCCCACTATCTATTTTTACGGTTTTCGGAGACGCCGACGTGCCGGAATTTAGTCTCGCAGGAGTTCTTTTACGTGCCAGTAAATCTACCGACACGGGTCTGTCGTGGTTGAGCACCTTCAAATACCATCGGACTGAGCCAGGATCGAACCTGCCAAGTTGGGGCCACAAGGTCAGCGCCGCAGCCGTCTGAACCACTCAGCCCGGCTACGTCGGAAAATTGATTCGGAATGGTCATTTTCAAAAAATCGAAAAATAATACTTTAAGTTAGTGCAATTTTTTTTTACAGTTTTAGTGGGTATGAAATTCAATTTCCGCCTCTGTGGTGTAGTGGTTAGTGCTATTAGCTGCCACCCCCGGAGGCCCGGGTTCGATTTCCGGCTCTGCCAAAAAGTTTGAAAAGTGGTACCAAGTCTGGAAAGGGGTCCACTCAGTCTTGGGAGGTCATCTGAATAGAGGGAGGTTCGACTCCCTCCTCAGCCATCCTCGAACTGGTTTTCCGTAATTTCCCTCTTCTCCTTCAGGCAAATGCCGGGATGGTACCTAACTTAAGCCCACGGCCGCTTCCCTTCCAAACTTCCCATCCCCCCACAAGGCTCCTGTTCAGCATAGCAGGTGAGGCCGCCAGGGCGAGGTACTGGTCATCCTCCCCAGTGTATCCATCGACCCAGAGCCTGAAGCTCCAGGACACTGCCCTTGAGGTTGTAGAGGAGGGATGCCTCGCTGAGTCCGAGGGAAAGCCGAACCTGGAGGGCAAACAGATGGAGAAGAAGAAGATGAAATTCAATGTACTGCATATAAATTCAAAGAACTACTCTTTGTATTATATACAGTATAGTTCAGATTTTTCCTTTCCTGCACTGTACCCCACCCTGTAGATTGGACACCCCTCTACATTGAACAGATTTTTATCGAACCATAGGTGTCCATCTTAGAGGAGTTCCATACGAACAAATGAATACTCAATCAAAAATAAGTATAACAATATACGGGTGTCATTTGAAATTTCGAAGAGAGTGGCTGGGTGTGAGTGGGTGAAACCTAAAATGCAGTTAGCCATAGTTTTAAACAACCCCATCAACATCTATATTAACGTGTTTTCTGTTTAAATTTAATTAAAATTAAATGAATATTTATTTAGGATGGGAAGTTTTGAAACGAAAACCAGGTATAAAAAGAATGTAAAGAAAAAGGAATACTTAAACCTAGAATAACCACAAATAACTATGCAGTGAAGAAATGAACGGAAGTTCCTTAAAAGAAATACAAAATGACAAAAGAAGTAGAAAGTACCGAATAAAAAGGAGAAAGTGTACCGAGCAATATCTTTGAAATATAGAAGAAAAAATATTCGGCTTTATAAATAAGTATATAAAAAACAAACATTATTCCAGAGATATGTGTATGCACCTCAATAATCTGCTGTTTTCGTCAAAGAACAAGTCTAGGATATTCAATCAGCGAGCTGTACAAGGATAATATCTTAAATAAGGGAGAAGTTTTGTGATGTATACGTCTTAATCTGGAGAATCTGGAGACCTAGAAATAGTGTTTACGTACTTTGACTGGTGGAGTATAGAATGTTATGAATTTAAGAAGAATAAACCATATTAAAGGTTTTTTCAGGAATATTAAAGAATGAGCTCGCTTTCTGTCTTTAAGTGATTGAATATTGAACATTGTTCTAAGGATTGATGTTAGAATTTTGTGAGTTTTATCATACAGGTATCTTTAGATTTTGTTTCGCTTTAGCTATATGGAATGAGCGCTCTGTTTATGCAAAGGATGCCATATCACTATGCCATATTCTATTTGCTTCTGACAAGGGCGATATATAATTTAATAATAACTGACAGCTGTGAACTTTGAATTATTAAAAACCTAGTGTGGTATTTTATGTGTCAATAAGTGGTGCAATATGAACCAGGAGTCTGCTCTTACAGTCAGAAATTACACCGAGAACCTTCATGGATGAAACTCAATTTTTACACTACCAATAAAGTACTCAGAGGTGCTGCTATAACGTTGTACAGCCCTTGTAAGGTAGACTGTCTGACGAGAGTGGACTGCGTCACAAGTGTATGGAAAACCGTGTGTTAGTGTGGTGGAAGGTAGTGTTGTGTATGAGTTCCATTAATGTTAGGGTCGGCACAAACACCCAGTTCCCGAGGCGAGGTAATTAATCGTTTAAGAACAAAGTTTATTGACACAGACGGGAATCGAACTTGGTACGCTGAGTGTTGAAGTCCAAGACGTTGACCAGTTAGCCATGGAGCTGGAGTTTGGACTGATGACCTGACATCAAGAGGCTGATATTAGTCAAATTTCTTACACGGATCAAGAACATCAATATTCTTTCACAGGAGAAATTTACAGCTGGTGCGTTCTATCGTACTCACAAGTGCAAAAATTGATAGTAAAATGTCCCAGGAAACTTGTAAAAGAGAGTCTACACATCCTAGACCAAAATGACACGCAGTCCCTATCAGGTCGGTGAGGTGGCGACCAGTACGCGAATGTTAATGTTTATGGCTGTTCAGTAAGAAGTAATAACACGTGTGTGATGTAAAGGAAGAAAAAGTCTACCCTGAAACTAACTTTATGCACAATTAAGCTCCATAGGTGTTGAAGGTTAAATTAATTTAGTCGAAGCTATTAATCTACCTATATATAGTAGAGAAATTGGTAAGCGGGCCTGTTATCACATCAGTCGTTATGGCTCGTCTGCTCATCTTCGGTTGTGTGTTGGTGGCACTGGGAGCAGTGGTAAGAACATCTGAGCTTCACTTCCTATTTAACCTGTCATTACAACAATGGGAAACTTGTCACTATTTTCTTTCGATTATTTGAGAACATATCTTAGCTGAATCACTGACTATCTCTGGTAGTGGTGACTGTCATGAGACCTATGGACCGATCATTGACCCTCAAGGTATTTTCAGTGACCCACTAACTCTTATTCACACACTATTATTCAGAATAAACTATCAGTTAAGCAATATCTGGTTGGGAGACTATAACGAGCTTATTGTCAATATTTCTTTTTCCGAAATTCCTACCCTCCTGTCTACTAGATACTTGATTAAAAATGTGTTTACCGGGCGAGTTAGCCGTGCGGTTAGGGGCATGCTGTTGTGAGCTTGCATGCAGGAGATAATGGATTCGAACCCCTTTATCGGCAGCCCTGAAAATGATTTTCCGTGATTTTCCATTTTCACACCAAGAAAATGCTGGGGCTGTACCATAATTAAGGTCACGGCCGCTCCCTTCCTGCTCTTAACCCTGTCCTATCCCATCGTTGTCCGACTCGTTGGCTGAATGGTCAGCGTACTGGCCTTCGGTTCAGAGGTCCCGGGTTCGATTCCCGGTCCGGTCGGGGATTTTAACCTGCATTGGTTAATTCCAATGGCCCGCGGCTGGGTGTTTGTGCTGTCCTCAACATCCCTGCAACTCACACACCACACACAACACTATCCTCCACCACAATAACACGCAGTTACCTACATATGGCAGATGCCGCCCACCCTCATTGGAGGGTCTGTCTTACAAGGGCTGTACTCGGCTAGAAATAGCCACACGAAATTATTATTATCCCATCGTTGCCATAAGACCTATCTGTGACGGTGCGACGTCAAGAAAATTGTAAAACATATGTGTTTATATAGTGATGTGTGAAGCAGTGCCTATGTTATGTTGCAAGAAATCCAAACAATTAGATCTATTCCTATCTGTACCAGCAATTTTTTGTTTTTCCCGTTCTCGTAGCTTGCTACCTACAACATTATATTCATCCTTTCCGTGAACTGTATCAAAATATGTAGGCTACGTTTTAAACTTTTTGCCTTATAATTTGCCTTTGTTTCCTATTATGTGCACATATGTCAAAAATATGTCCAGTTCAATTCTCGTTTGCTTGGATTTACGTTTGTCTATCGATTTGCAAAGCCGGCCTCGCAGTGTAGCGGTAACGTGCCTGCCTTTTATCCGGAGGCTCCGCATTCGATTCCCGGCCAGATAAGGTATTTTTACCTGGATCTCAGGTCTGGTTCGAGGTTCACTCAATCTACAAGACCGAGTTCGATAGATGTAGTCACTTAAGTGTGGCCAGTATCCAGTAATCGGGACATAGTGGGTTCGAGCCCCACTGTCGGCAGCCCTGAAGATGGTTTTCCGTGGTTTCCCATTTTCACACCAAGCAAATGCTGGGGCTGTACCTTAATTAAGACCATGGCCTCTTCCTTCCAATTCCTAAGCCTTTCCTACCCCATCGTCGCCATAAGACCTGTCTGTGTCGGTGCGACGTAAAGCCAATAGCAATCTACGTGATTACAATTTAGGAGACATTTGACGGTGAGATAACGACCGAGAGGCACGACACCTCGTAATCCGCAGGTCTTGGAGCTGAGCAGCTGTCGCTTGGTAGGCCGTGGTCCTCGGGGACTGTTGCGCCGACTTGTAGTGAGGGGTCTCTTTGTTAAGTGACTTGTCAGAATTTCTAGGAACTCTTACACTAAGCTATACCAGGTGTATCCATAAGTCTTTTCGGGTTTCATTAAAAGATGGCGCCAGTGACAAGTACGCAGCGTATGAATTTGACACATGAAATGTGTCAGTTTGTTCGTCTGATATTAACCTACCAACACACACAAGTTGAGTCCGCCAAACACTAGCTTCTGTGCTGTATCGTTCACCGATCATGTCGACGTTTGTGCTTGAAAAAGAACATTTGCGGCACGCATTGCCTTTCTCATTTAATCAAAAGAAAAATGCTGTTGAATGTCATCGTTTTCTGGTAGAAACGTATGGTGAACACGCTCCATCGATTAGAACATGTGAGACTTGGTTTCGACAATTTGAACGTGGTGATTTCAGCGTGAAAGACAGTGCGCGCTCTTGTGTATTATAAACTCTTGAAGCCCGGCGAAACCGTTAATGCACAACGCTATCGCTAACAAATGGTTAATTTATATCTCGCATTGATCGACAGACGACCGGAATGTACACGACAATGCACCGTCTCACACAGCAGAACCAGTGAAAGACACCTTGAAATCGCTCGGATGGGACATCCATACACACCCGCCGTACTCACCTGACCTGGCGCCATCTATCACCTCTTCGCATCAATTGGGCACGAGCTCGCATAGCAGCACTTCAGCAATTTCGAGGAAGTTGCAAAAGGGCTCGACGAATGATTTGCAGCAGAAGACAAGCAGTTTTTCTGGCAAGGTATTCATCACGTACCTGAAAGATGGGTGAAGTGTGTAGAAGCCGGTGGCCAATATTTTGAATAAACAAAAAGCGAATTATCCTTGAAAATGAAGTGTTCTCTTTACCACAAAAACCGGCAAAAACTTATGCATACATCTGGTACACAGTGTGAAAGGGAATGTTGTACCAAGATCATACGGGATAGCAGACAATGATATTTCCAAGGCATAGGCCTACGTGAAAACCATTCTTTTAATGTTTCCATCATACAATATATACAGTGAAGGTACGTTATAAAACATGTGACGTAGTACAGAGGTTTGTTTCTGCATGCTGTAAGCCACTGAAGTCGCAACACAACACACCTGGACAAAGGTTAGAATCGCAGAATGAAACACACGAACTGGTTGTGTAACTTGATATTTCTGAATGGTCAGCATACTGACGTACTGGCCACATGTTACATTCCCGGCCGCGCCAAGAATTTTTACTGTGTGCAGTGTATTTCTCTGAATCGGGGAAGGGGAGTTTATGTTCGCCTCACACGTATAAATTCACCTCAGCACGTCAATCCACAATATATATAAATACAAATATATAGTAGTAAAATATCGTTGATTTGTTTGAGTCATCAGTCCATAGACCGGGTTGATGCAGCTTTAAATGCCAACCTATCCTGTGCTAGCCTTTTCATTTCTACATAACTGCTGCATCCTACATCTGCTCTAATCTTACTTACTTACTTACTTACTTACTTACGTACTTACTTACTTACTTACTTACTTACTTACTTGCTTGCTTGCTTGCTTGCTTGCTTGCCTGCCTGCTTGCTTGCTTGCTTACTTACTTACTTACTTACTTACTTATCCCGCGCTACAACCCTGTGTGAGCCTTGGCCTCTTCTATGATAGTCCGCCATCTACTTCGATCCTGAGCGGCTGGTCTCCATGGGCGGATGTTCATTGCCCTCAAGTCGGCTTCAACTTCATCGCTTCATCTATTACGGGGCCTTCTTTGTCGCTGTCTTTTACCTACTCGAGATTTAACTACCTTTCTTGGCATTCGATCTTCCTCCAGTCTTTCCACATGGCCAAGCCATCGCAGTCTCTGTGCCTTAATAAATTTAACTATATCCTCCTGGTCTAATATGTTCCGTATTTCAGCATTCGTCCTTATCCTCCAACCATTCTGGTCTTGAATTGGGCCATATATTTGTATAATAATCTTTCTTTCAAATATGCTTAATTTATTTGCGTCATCAACTAAAAGGTTCCAGGCTTCCAGGTTTAGACAATAGACGAGATTTAAATAGTGTAAAATTTGCATAATAGGCCCTGTTTCCAGCTATTATTCTACGATGTATCTCCTCACTTATTCTATTATTGTTTGTCAACATGGTTCCCAAATACTCAAAACTTCGTACATTCTCAAAATTATACCCATTTATTGTCAAAATATCTTGACTTCTTCTGCCCTCTATAACAGTCACATGCATGTACTTAGATTTACTGTCATTCACCTCCGGTCCCATCCGTTTTCCTGCTTCCTGCATTTCAAGAAACATTTCCTTCAAATATCTATCATTCCTGGCCATTAACACTACATCATCTGCATGCGCACAAATTTGTTTAGATTTATATACAATATTTCCGGTATCCATTATTTTTTCAAGGACTTGGTTAATTGCCAGATTAAACAAAGTAGCTGAGAGTGCATTACCTTGTCTGACTCCTGTATTAAGAGCAAACTCATTTCCAATTCTTCCATCCACCATCACCTTTTCCCTAACTTCTCCTAAAGTGATTCTGAACATCCTAATCAGTTTTTGTGGTATTCCTATTGGCTCCATATATTCATATAGCTTATGCTTGTATATACTGGCAAATGCTTGTCTAAAATCTACAAACAACATATGTAGATCTATATTATGCTCATAGCATTTTTCCATCGTTTGACGTACCACGAATATTTGAACTACTGTGCTCCTATTTCGCTTGAATCCACACTGTACTTCATCCAATCTATCTTCAGCATATGGAGTCAGATATTGTAATAACATAATATTGTATAATTAGTGCATTCGTATTTATTTCCCTTCTTAAATATTGGGAAAATTATTCCTGTATTCGACTCATCAGGTATCCGTTCTTCCTCCCAAATCTTAATAATCAGTTCATGTATCTCTCGTAGCATTTCATTTCTACTATTTTTAATCAGTTCACTTGTTATTCCGCCTTCTCCTGCTGCTTTACGGTTATTTAATTTTGCAATAGCATTTTCTACATCTTTCAATGTGGGGGCATTTATCCATTGTTCTGGCCCACTCTACTCCATATGCCTTTCACTTTCTTCCACATCTTCTCTTCCCTTGTTAAGGAGCTCTCGGAAGTATTCGGTCCATATTTCACTTACTTCCTCTTCATTCTGTAATAGCTTACCTTCTTTATTCTTACAGCCATTCAGTCTTGGCTTATGCCCCTTCCTGAAATAATTAATTTCATTATAGAATTCCTTTGTCCTCTTCTGTAACCTTTGTGTCTCTATACTCTCTAGTTTCTTCTTAATCATCTCTCTTTTCTTCTTCTTACAGATGTTATTAGCTTCACGTCTGTATTTCTCATAATTTTCCCTATTTGACCTTGTACCTCTATAACATTTTTTGCTCTTGCTGTATTCTTCTTTCCAATCGCTTCCTCACACTCCATATCAAACCAAATATTTATTTTCTTTTTAGCTATACCCAGTGTTTCTTGTGCCGCATTTTGTATACACCTTTGAACTTTTGCCCACCTTTCCTCTATTCCAGATATTTGTCCAATCGTCTGTAAAGTATTATTCATTTTTGACTGGAATTCTTTTTCCTTCTGGTTGATGTAGTTTTCCAAATTCCATTTCCTTCTTTCCGTAAGTTGTTCCCTCTGTCCTGTTGCCAATTTTTGTCTCACTATTGCTTTTACTAAATAATGATCAGAATCACAGTTTGACCCTCTGCATGTCCTTACGTCAATAATGGATGCTGCATGCCTCGTCGTCACTAGTACATGATCTATTTGATTTACCACTGTGCTTCCTGGCATCTTCCACGTTCCTTTATGTATTTTCTTATGATCAAAGCAGGTGCTTTTAATTATAGTTGCAAACTGTCCCAAGTAAAAACCATTCTCATTTGATTCTTCATGTAGTGTTTATTTCCCGGCTATTGGTCTCGTACACTCTTCCTTTCCCACTTTGGCATTCAAATCTCCTAAAATAATAATCATGTCATATCTTGGTCCTTCTCCAACGGTTTGTACTAACTCATCATAAAATTGTTCCCTCCTTTCCTCATCCGCATCTTCAATTGTGGCATGTGCTGATATAACAGTTATGTTCCTAAACTTCTCCTTAATCCGAAGCTTACATATTCTATCTGAGATCGGTTCAAATCCTATTACACTCTTCTTTAATTTCCCTTGTACTATAAATCCCGTACAGAACTGTCCTGTTCTTTCTTCCGGCCCATTGTAATAAAGTTTATAATCTTTCTTTTCAATATACCCTTGCCTTTCGATCTTATTTCCTGAATCGCTACTAAGTCGTATCCAAATCTTTTTGTTTCACTTACTATTACTTGCATTTTTCCCGGTTTCAATATTGTTCTTACATTCCATGTCGCCATGTTTATATCCGCTTTCCTTACTCATGTCCTTTTCCTAAGCTTTTGTCGTCTTTGATTTCCGTCCGGTTTTCTCGTAGAAGTCTTCTGAACAATGCTTCTTGTACAAGGTGAGGCCGTTAACCCCACGCTAAACCCTATCCACTGGCTGGGGACATTTATTTTGGAGCATCCTACTCCTAGACAGGTTATCTTCACCACGACTGAGGAGTCCCGTCTACCCCGTCTTACGTCCTCAACTAATTAACCTCAGTGAGGATGGGTTGCCTCATCCGCCTTTTCCACCATTCCAAAGGTCTCCTTCTCTGGTGGATCCGCCGTTAAGGTCTTCACCCGTAACCCTGGGCATGGGTTCCACGTTATACCCCGTGGGACTGGGTCCCCACCTGAACTTAGCCATCCTTTTACACCGGCCTACTGGAGTAGAGGATGCCCACCCCCGCAACGTGGATGCGCCAGGCAGGAGTTACTCAAGTGGAGAATAGGGAAGGTGGCCCTATCTCCCTTGAGTCGGGTTAATGGTTGTGTATGGTACCACAACCAAAGGCACATCTGATCTAATCTGCTTCTCATATTCATACCTTGGTCTACCCCTACCGTCCTTACCCCCAACACTTCCCTCAAAAATCAAATGAACACGTCCTTGGCGTCTTAAGGTGTGTCCTATCATTCTGTCTCTCCTTCTCGTCAAATTTAGCCACAACGATCTCCTCTCACCAATTTTACTCAGTATCTCTTCATTCGTGATTCGATATATCCATCTCACCTTCAGCATTCTTCTGTAACACCACATTTTCAAAAGCTTCTATTCTCTTCCTTTCTGAGCTAGTTATCGTCCATGTTTCGCTTCCATACAATGCCACGCTCCACATGAAAGTCTTCAAAAACATTTTTCTAATTCCTATATCAGTGTTCGAAGTGAGCAAGTTTCTTTTCTTAAGAAAGGCTTTCCTTGCTTGTGCTAGCCTGAATTTTATGTCCTCCTTATTTCTACCATCGTTAGTTATTTTACTACCCAAGTTATAATATTCATCTACTTCCTTTAAGACTTCATTCCTTAATGTAGTATTTCCTACATCACCTGACTTCGTTCGACTGCACTCCATTACATTTGCTTTGGACTTATTTATTTTCATCGTGTACTCCCTACCGAAGACTCCGTCCATACCATTCAGCGATTTTTCCAGATCTTCTGCAATCTCAGATAAAATAACAATATCATCGGCAAATCTCAGGGTTTTGATTTTCTCTCATTGGGTCATGATTCCCTTTCCAAATTTTTCCTTGATTTCATTTACTGCCTGATCCATATATATACATTGAAAAGGAGGGAAGACAAACTGCAGCCTTGCTTCACCCCTTTCTGGATTGCTACTTCTTTTTCAAAGCCCTCGATTCTTATCATTGCAGACTGATGTTTGCATAGATTGCAGACAATTCTTCTTTCTCGGTACATGATCCCGATCACCTCCAGGATCTCAAATAATTTGGTCCAATCAACATTTTCAAATGCCTTTCCTAGATCTACGATCGCCATGTAAGTGGGATTGTCCTTTTTTAATACAATCCTCCAAGTTCTGACGTAAAATCAGGATTTCCTCACGTGTTCCTACATTTCTTCCGAAGCCAAATTGATCTTCTCCCCACTCAGTTTCAACTTTTCTTTCAATTCTTCTGTAAAGAGAAAATGAAATGGCGCATGGCTTTTAGTGTCGGGAGTGTCCAAGGATTAGTTCGGCTCGCCAGATGCAGGTCTTTTGATTTGACGCCCATAGGCGACCAGCGCGTCGTGATGAGGATGAAGTGATGATGAAGACGACACGTACACCCAGCCCCAATGCCCGAGAAATTAATCAATTAAGGTTAAAATTCCCGACCCTACCGGGAGTCGAACCCGGGGACCCTGTGTCCGAAGGCTAGCACGCTAACCATTTAGTCATGGAGCCGGACCTTCTTCTGTAAATAATACGTGTTAGACATTTCTCAGGACGCGGGATACTAAACTAACTCTCCGGTAGTTTTCACACATGCCAGCACCGGCTTTCTTGGGAATAGGTATAACAACATTCTACCGAAAATCGGATGGCACTTCTCCTGCTTCATACATCTTGCACACTAAGCGGAATAACTTCGTCATGCTCGTTTCTCCTACAGCAGTCAGTAATACAGGGGGAATGTCATCAATTCCAGGTGCTTTGTCCCTATTTCGGTCTCTCAAAGCTCTGTCGAATTCTGACCTCAAAATTGGGTCTCCCATTTCATCAGCAACAACAGCCTATTCTTGTTCCAGAACCAAATCATTTAAGTCTTTACCTTGATACTGTTGGATATGTTCCTGAAACCTTTGTGCCATGTCTTCTTTCCCTAGAAGTGGTTCCCATCTGACCTCTTAATATTTCCTTTCCTTTTCCTTTCTCCAAAGGTTTCCTTGATTTATCTGCATTCAGCATCTTCCGATCCTAGGACCATACAACCTTCAACATCCTTGCACTTCTCCTTCAGCCATTCTTCCTTAGCTGCCCTGCACTTTCTATCCACTTCATTATTTAATTGCCTTCATTCTTTTCTGCCCTCTTCACTTTTTGCATTCTTGTATTTTCGTCGTGCATCGACAGGTCTAGTATCTCTTGAGTTATCCATTGATTCTTAGTTGATCTTTCATTTCTTCCTAACATCGAATAGCAATTCATTAACAAGTACAAGAAAAATACAAATAGAGGCTGACTATGTTCTAACAAGATGTACAGCTTAAATAAAAAGTAAAGACCTGTTTGCAAACACTCGCAGTGTATCACAGATCCCGACACCAATGCCATCGTTGTTTGACAGTCACCCATTTACAGTGAGTACGTATGTATTTAAAGGCACTCTTCATATACACTCCTCAATTTTACGGCAAAATTTCCTCTTGCATCCTACCTGTGCTAATTGATTGATAGCCCATACAGTGACATAGCAATATCGTGAGAGGGCTCAGAATATAAAATGTCAAACATGCCCATGAACATTACTTGTATTGCAAGATGATAAATAAACAACAGAGCAGAAATTAAAATGCCCACATTTTCACTTTGATTATGTTTTTACCTATTACGAGTAGTAATTGAGAAATTCGTAGTTATTGCAGTACATTTAAACAAATTCGAAATGGCCTCTAAAAACGTTTTGATCAATTTGAAACCGTATATAACAGAAGTTGCACAAAATATAACTTGTAATATTTTGCGACGTGTACAGTTTTACCGTACGATCCATGTTGGGAGAGATATTTATGAATTAGACTGTCATTGCTAAGTACATCAACGACAATCATAGCTGAAATTGGAATTTTCTCAGTTGTCATAGCTGTCGATAGAGGTAGTTGTTGTCGTGATTCCTTTTACAATGTACAAACACACCTGGTCGAAATGCCCTATTGACCAAGGTCGATAGTGACTGGATGGTCTAGATATTGACTACTGTTTTAAGGGAACGCACAACTACGTAACCATCCGTGAGATCCTGCTCACTCCATCCTTGTACACTAGTCTCCAAAAGTTAAGCATGATCACTAAACGTGGCCATACCGCCTGATAGGAAAGCCAGACGGATTGCTGAACAAACGGAGGCTGAATCACACACCATATGTCATACAACTTGTCCAAAAAAACAGTGTAATAAAGGTTCTCATAGCTAAGGTACACCTTTGACAACAACTAACAAAACTTTTCAATGTCTTAAACAAAACATATGCTGTTAATAGGGTATATGGTTACCCCTAACGGCCATACATGCTTCGCAGCGACGTGGCATGCTCTCTATCAGATGGTCCAAGAGCTCTGTGGCAGGCAATCCCATTCCTCCGAAAGGGCAATACGAAGGCCTTGGAGGATACTTGGTGGAGGCTGACGGGATGAAATTCGACACCCCAGGAATTTTCTATAAGATTCAGATCCGCAGACCTCTCTGGCCAGTCTATGCGACGAATGTATTACCCACCAGAAATTCATCCACCAGAGCAGCACGGTGCGGTCGGGCATTATCGCATTAAGAGGATGTTTGGACCAACAGCAGCTCTGAAGATTCGAACATGTGGTCTCAGTACCTCATCCCTGTATCTCCGAGCGTTAACAGTGTTCCTCGGACCACCCATGAAGATGTGCAGGTCCGTACTACCATTCAAAATGATGCCGCTCCACACCATGATTCCACCACCACCATACTGGTCCCGTTCCATGGTGTTCCTGTGGTTGTATCGGCTACCTGGTTCTCTCCAGATTAATGTGCGACGGGAATCGTTCTGCAAACTGAAGCGGGATTCATTTGTGACGAGCACATGCCTCTACTCATTCATGGTCCAGTTTCGATGTTGACGGTCCAAGGTAAAGAAATTCCTTTCTATCACATTCATTTTTAACTACGACAAAAACAGCTTCATGATCACTAATACCATCTATTACTTCAGTTTCTCTATAGAACTCATCTGGTTTTATCAGCACCACATCCAGGATATTTTTCCCTCTGGTTGGTTCCATCACATTCTGAATCAGCTGTCCGTTACATATTAACTTATTTGCCATTTGTTGGTCATGCTTCCTGTCGTTCGCATTTTCTTCCCAGTTGACATCTGGTAAATTCAGATCTCCCGCTGCAATCACATTTCTTTCCTGGTCGTTTCCTACATAGCTGATTACCTTATCAAATAATTCTGAATTCGTGTCAGTGCTACCCTTTCCCCGTCTGTACACTCCAAATATATCAACTTGCGTATTATATTTAGAAGTGAGCCTTACACCTAGAATTTAATGTGTCTCATCTTTAACTTTTTTTTCGTAGCTTACAAATTCTTCTTTCACCGGAATGAATACTCCCCCTCCCACCATTCCTATCCTATCTCTACGATACACACTTCAGTTCCGTGAGAACATTTCTGCAACCATTATATCATTTCTCAGTCATGATTCAACTCCTATTACAATATCTGGTAAATATATATCTGGGCCGATGACCTTCGATGTTAGGCCCCTTTAAACAACAAGCATCATCAAATATATATCTATTAAATTACTCAATTCTATTCCTTTCTTTACAGTACTTCTACAGTTCAACACTAACAATTTTATGTCTTCCCTACTTGATTTCCAGTTCCATGTTCCCTTATCACCGCTCCCTAGGCCACCCCATTTCCCTGAATGTACCTCCCTATTACCCTTCCAAACAAGTTTCCTAACTTATACGTACCACTGCGGTTTAAGTGAAGGCCATCTGAGCGCAGATCCCTATCTCCTACCCACCCATTAGGATCTACATATTTCACTCCCAGTTTCCCACATAAATACTCCATAGTCTCATTTAAATCCCCAATCACCCTCCAGTCAGTATCCCTCCTACACAGTATTCCACTAATAACAATCTCCGCTTTCTTAAACTTACCCGTGCTGCATTTACCAGATCCCACACATCTCCAACTATGTTGGTACTTATATCAGCTTGCCTTACGTTATTGGTACCAACGTGAAACACTGCCACCTTCTCCTTCCCCTCCTCCCTCTCTTCTACTTTCCTCAACATCTGCCTCAACCTAATTCCTGGATAACACTCTACCCTGGTTCCCTTTCCTCCACACACTTTCCCCACATGTCTAACGATGGAATCCCACATGACCGGAGCCTCAACCCTACCCACCTCATTTGATCCCCTCCCCTCCTGGTCAGCCCTATCTTTCCTGATAGCTGCAGAAGCTACTTCCTCCTCCCTTTTCTGATTCCCATGAACCTGTTACACCTGTCTTTTCCTATCCCCTACTTTACATTTCCCTTTCCTACCTTTTCCCTTCCTCCTACTTCCACACACCTGTCCTGAATTCTGATTCTGAATAGAGCCCTTAGCCTGCAATCTCCTTCCTCTTAGAACATTAGACCACCTGTCTTCTACAACTCCATCCCTCTCCTTCCTCTCCCTCCCGTACACCTACTATAACCTGTACATTGTTTGAGGGAGTCCTATCTTCCTTCCTGTCTTCTGTGAGAATCCTAATTATCTCCTTCGAACTCTTCAACTCCTCCCTCATACCCCACAATGCCTCGCCACACCCACAGTTCGTACACTCGAGCTCCTTAGCCATTCCTTACGGAAAAAATAAATATAAAATAACTTATTTGCAAAAAATAAATGAACTGAGGGATATATTGTTTGGGATAGTACTCAAAGATCACACAACAATAAGGTAATTAATATACGACTACACTAGAATACTACTTAGTCGTACACTATTTTCTATCCTACAACCCCTAACAGGATAAAAACTGGTGTTAATTACTGAATATCGAAAGGAATACACAAGAACTACACAATTCCAAACTGAAATTAAGCCTATCCTAATTACAAAAACAGAATTTTAGTAAGAGTTTCTACGGATACCTTCACTACACCAGTACTACACAAATATTTTACAATAATAAAATAAGCACACTGAATTCTGATAGGATATTAGGCTACTCGTATACCACTGTACAGTACACTACAGTAATTTTTAAACTACTTTCAGACGTATCCTAATTACAATACCGGTACCGTATGTCACTACTAAGCACGACCAGAAGTGAAATTTTCAAGAACTACTGTACTCAAAGATTACCAACAAAGTTAAATGCTTAGATAAATTATTATTGGTACTATGCTCTAATAGATACACACAAAAGAAAACACACGACTATAGTAGGCAAGATCGGCACTATCTAAACATACTGTATCTACACCACAATGTATCTACACTACAATTTTCAGCTGAAGTGTGGTTATATGAACTTTTACCGCAGGTAGATTAGTATTATTTTCCCTACTACGCGGGACGGAGAATAAAAGTGTCCTTAAATGCTGAGAATAAGAGGTTGTCTACTATAATTTCTGTCAAAACCCCGCAGGGGGCTTGAAGTGCAATATTATTGGGATATAGGAATTTGATTATTAACTTTTACTCGATGAATAAACGAAGGTGGGAAGTACAAAGTATGCAGAGAACTAAGACTACAAATTATCGGAATAATGAATCAGCTGACTTTGTATTTATTTACACAACTATCATGTGCATGTAGCAACAATCATCAACAATCCAAAAACTGTTAAGTACCGTAATTATCCAGTGAAATTACCGTGAATTCTCTTTAACTTATCTTTAAATCGATGTTTACAGGCTTATCGCGTTATTTAATGCAATAAATTATTACCTTCGTGATAGTTTGAACGGATATCTGTACGAAATATCGGAAAAGTAGCGGCGGAAATTACATTGAGTTACAACTCCTTATGATAATCTGCCTTTGTAAGTATTATACCAAACAACCTACAGATATTTACGAGATATTTCGTAAAAAAAATATTGTTTTAAAAGTTAATATTATTACCTAAAGTATTTGCTAAACCTAAATTCGAAACAAAGTACGCCTAGCTAGCCTACTTAACCTAGAAAACGTAATCTACTGAACACACTAAATGAATTACTTGTTATAAAATTCAAATAAATAACACTACTCCAAATTTCTACCAACAAGCACTAAACACCAGTATATAAATAGCACTAAATGGAACACGCACACACAAAATTTAAATAAGTTTAATAGGTTTTAACTACTTTTTCACTACAATAATGCAAGAGCTCCCTCAACAGCCAACCGTTCACAAGCGCATCCAACAATGCTCCTGCCATTGTTCCCACCTGTTTGTACCAGCAATAATTATCGCTACTTTCGTATTTGTTGCTTCTAACTTATGAATAAGATATCCTGAGTCCACCCAGCTTTAGCTCCCGTAAAGCAAAGCTGGTCTGAAGAAAGACCGATGTAAATATAGTTTCGTCTGGGAGCTGACTTCCTTCTTACAGAATAATGTTGATCGCAACTGTGAACTCACTGCATTAACTTTACTACACCTTGAATTCAATCTCACTATATTACCATCCTGGGAGAACACACAACCTAAATACTTGAAATTATCTACCTGTTCTAGCTTTGTTTCACCAATCTGACACTCGATTCTGTTAAATTTCTTACCTACTGACATCAATTTAGTCTTCGAAAGGCTAAATTTCATACCATACTCATTGCACCTATTTTCAAGATTCAAGATATTAGACTGCAGGCTTTCGGCACAATCTGCCATTAAGACCAAGTCGTCAGCATTAGGCCAGACTGCTTACTATATTTCCACCTAACTGAATCCCTCCCCGCCATTTTATACCTTTCAGCAGATGATCCATATAAACTACGAATAACAAGGGTGAAATATTACAGCCTTGTCTAACACCTGTAAATACTCTGAACCAAAAAATCATTCTACTATCAATTCTCACTGAAGCCCAATTGTCAACATTGATTGATTGATTTTAATAATCTACCTTTAATTCCATAGTCTCCCAGTATGGCGAACATCTTTTCCTTCGGTGTCCTGTCATATGCTTTCTCTAGATCTACGAAACATAAACACAACTGCCTATTCTTCTCGTAGCATTTTTCAGTTACCTGGCGCATACTGAAAATAAGATCTTGACAGCCCCTCTGTGGTCTGAAACCACACTGGTTTTCATCCAACTTCCACTCAACTACTGATCGCACCTTCCCTAAGATGCTAGTGAATACTTTGCCTGGTATACTAATCAATGAGATACCTCGATAGTTGTTGCAATCCTTCCTGTTCCCTTGCTTATAGATAGGTGCACTTACTGCTTTTGTCCAATCTGAAGGTACCTTACCAACACTCCATGCTATGCTTATCACTCTACGTAGCCTTTTCATCCCTGCCTTCCCACTATACTTCACCATCGAAGGTCTAATTTCATCCATTCTTGCTGCTTTATGACAATGAAGTTTATTTACCATCCTTTCCACTTCCTCCAGCGTAATTTCACCCACATCATTTTCCTCCTCCTCCTATTATTATTATTATTATTATTATTATTATTATTATTATTATTATTATTATTATTATTATTATTATATTTAAATACAATGTTTAAAAAATATATCAAGTACTAACTTGTATCCTTTATTTCATTATTCCGCGATTGCATTTATTAAATAAAAACACGTGAAAAGGAGTAAAGTTTTACATGTATGCGGCTTCGTGTGTGTTGCAGGCTGTCAAGGAGAAAAGAGCAGCGCCTTTGCCTTGGTTATTACCTCTATCACATGGTACGTAAATGATTAAACAGGTAAATGTGGGCAGGGCTTACACCACTATACAGTGTGGGACTTGATAGCCGAGTGGCACTGTCACCGGCTTATCACCAAGGTGCCGGGTGAGGGTGGGAATGCGTTCCACCCCAGTCAATTCACGTAGGATTGTGAAATGAAATTCCACGTCTCAGTAGTTTGGATTCCACGTTAATAAGGACGTCCTGTGGCTATGATCGGAAAACTACAACTTTGGTTGCTTGCCTTTCTTCAGTAAAACGAACGTCCCTACATACCTTAAATATTTCGGCATTCTGTTTTCATATTCTTAAATGATGTTAAGGGGGCTATGAAACATAATGTTCCGATATAAACTTTAGTTTAGACAAGTATATTATGCACGTTTTATCCGCAAAAACAGCAATCTTAAATTAGAACAATTCTCCTGTGTACATGATCAACCTTTTTGGATCAGATTAGTGTTTCAATCTATCCTCTTTCGAACCTGGTTCATGTAAGGTGGCGGAGTGCAGGTGTACGCTGGTCGCTAAGTAGGCCTGTACGCAGTCATTTCTTTTCATCTGTTGGCCTCAGTGGTCGACAGCTGAAAGTCTAGTATGATGACGTGAATCATTCAAGGTGGTTTCAGCAGCTTGGATGCTTTATCTGTACGATTATAATTCAGAAAATGTAAGAAATTATTTTTCTCCAAACATACTATAATATTTTAGTGAAATAAGATAAATCAATCAATCAATCAATCAATCAATCAATCAATCAATCAATCAATCAATCAATCAATCAATCAATCAATCAATCAATCAATCAATCAATCAATCAATCAATCAATCAATCAATCAATCAATCAATCAATCAATCAATCAATCAATACTGATATATTTGTAGGGCAGTCGGCCAAGTGGCAAATTGCCTATCTGTTGTTTAAGTCTTTTTTTAAATAACTGCAAAGAATTTGATAATTTATTCAATATCTTCCCTGATAAATTATTCCAATCCCTAACTCATCTTCCTATAAACGAATATTTGCCCCAGTTTGTTCCCCTGAATTCCATATTGTGATCTTCCCTTACTTGTACAGACTTATTCTTAGAATAGAATATTCCGGATCGCCTGGAACTGGGGAGAGAGTAATCATTTATTGCAAGTCATTATTCTGATACATACATAATATTCTTATTATTTTTATATTTATCTACTACGACCTTAAACATTACACTTACACCTAATTACTATTACCACCTCATTTCTAAATTGTAGTTTAAAAAAGGAGGAAACTGCTTATTTTTGCCCTAGGCATTAACAGTGTTTTATTGTCCAGGACAACATTTATCCTACATTTACTCTTAATTGGTGCGAATATTTGTTTGTTATGAGTCCGAACAGATTTCTCCTCGGTTTAAATACGCACCGTGAATTCTCGACCTACAGCTAATGAATTCCGACAGCTGAATAAGAAACAGGTGTTCATATATTGCAAGCTAAGCAGATTCATATGCAGTTTAATACATTAACATTTACGGTGGCTATACAGCCATAATTCTACACGTTGACTTTGTTCTTGGTTTATTTTCATACTTTTAGTTAGTGCTAATCTTTCTTCACTTCCTTGTCCGGCTGCATGACTAAATGGTTAGCGTGCCGGCCTTTGGTCCCGGGTTCGATTCCCGGCAGGGTCGGGAGTTTTAACCATAATTGGTTAATTTCGCTGGCACGGGGGCTGAATGTACGTGTTGATTTCATCATCATTCTATCCTCATAACGACGCGCAGGTCGCCTACGGCCGTCAGATAAAAAGACTTGCATCTCTCGAGCCGCACTTCGGGCAATAAAGGCCATTTCCTTCTGCCAGATACTTCTTAAAATACAAAAAACCTTGCTATTTGTCCTGGTGTGATCCATTCTTTGTTTAAAAATTTAGCTATTGTGTAGAATTACGTCTCTTTTTCTATTTTTAATGTATATTCACCACCAAAATATTTAATTCTAAGTGCATCAGTTCCCCTACATGCTCTCAATAGATGGGCCTCTTCCATTATTTCTCCACACAGTAAACAATGATTTTCATTATGTTTTTCTCTCAGCCCCTTATTTTCATATCCCCATCAGCCATTACTCCTATTAGTTGTCTATTTGGGAGTCTTTCGTTCCTAATTGACATATTTTGAATAATTTCTCAAAATTCTGATAAAACTCTGTTTGTCTCACATTCTGCCCTAATAATCTGGTCCTCCATGTCCTTCACTCTGATCGTTACTTTTCTGATGAATCTCTTATCTTTACTGTGCATCTCTTATCCCAGTATTCTCCCATTTCTATGCTGTCTAGCATTCTTTTCACTTTCGACATCCAATAATCATCTTTTAGGTGTTTCATCTGGTGTTGGTATGCTGGGTTCATATTTCCCTCCCATCTTTCCTTCTTAACCAATATTTAACTACTTTCCAGATTATATCTGCTTGTATGCTGATATCTTCGCATAGTATTCTAGCTCCAGTATTTGCTGAGCATTCTGGTAGATCCATGATTGTTTTAGAGAATTTATTACTTATTACATCTAATTCTTCTTTGTCTGCTTTGATACCTCATATTTCTGCTCCATACACTGTTCTTGATATCAGAAGAGCATTAAAATATATTTGTGCAATTTGTATTCAACATTTGGCATCTTTCTTTGAATACCTTGTGCTTGATAAGGCATGTTGGCACGTCTTAGTGTTCCTTCCACATACCATTCTATGTTATTATAATTCCTAAATATTCTAATTGACAACTTCTAATTACACAGCTTCTAACCACCATTGCCCCTCGTTTCTCCTTAATTTATTTCCTCTTTTATAAATCATTAATTTTTTGTTTTGTTGATATTAATTTTCAAGTTCCATGTTTTGCAATATTCAGCAGTTTTCTTAAGATTGTTTTGCATGCCGACTCCTATTAGTGAGAGCAGAAGGATGTCGTCTGCGAAAACTAGGCCAGGAATTTCTTGTTTTTTTAAGCAGGGGCTTGTCCTATACTTCTTACCCTGGCAGTCCATTACATCATTAATAAAATATAAAAACATTATTGGTGGTAATTTGCATGCCTGCTTAAGTCCGATACTGGAATATATTCTGCCTTCCATTAGACCTTCCATTACTTTAATCGGTTTAGTAATGAACTGAAGATTGCCGGCAAAGACTGGCTGTATCTACTCCTTGTGAATTCGGGTCTTTCTTTAAGAACACATGAATAGTTGAGTGTAGTTACGAGAAATAGGTTTCATGAAGCTACAAGTTGACAGGTATTTTCAGAACCTTATGACATGTTTAGAGAAGTACAAATTTCCTTCTGATAAATTGCTCAACATGGAGGAAACTTCTTAAGCTATTGCAACAAAAGTGAAGAGATCAGTGAAGGCAATACAATCTGCGGAGAGGTGACTGTTGTTTGTTCTGTGAATACAACAGGACTTTTTTGAACCAGCCGTGCTTTTTACCCCTAAACCTAGTCAGCCATAGTTACACAATAATGCTCCCACATCGAACTCTTGCACAAGTGAGTGAATCTAGCTACATGAATTCCGAGTTTTTCATAGTCTGGATGCAATACTTTGTCAAATATGTCAAGCAAACTGTGGATGATCTAGTTTTGTTAATCGTGAGCAATCGCACTGCTCGCTTTCGGCAGTAAAATTCTTCAGACTATATAACATATGTTGCAACTATTAGATAAAGTGATATTTGCCCTATTAAAAAAAAATTATATTCTCAAGAAGTGGAAAAATAATTTTGCAGTGATCCAGGGAGAGCTGTAACACAAATGTAAGTGTCTGATGCATATCGCATGGCCTTTGAGAGAATTTTAACAGTTGGAAAAACTGTAGCTGCTTTTCAGGACACAAACATTCATCCATATAATCGTAATGTGATCACTAAAGAGGATTTCTTGTCTTCTGAAGTAAGTAGGACCGACTTGCCCATTGTTGAACATCTCCATCAGTCAGTAAGTGGTGATCAGCAGGACGAATTTGGTGACAGACAAGAAGGAGAGGAAGTAGTAACGAACGACCAAGGAACAAACCAGGAGTCACAAAATAATAATTATTTATTATTCAGTCAGCCCCATTGCTTTACCTCAAATACCTATCATCCATATTAATCTCCTACCTAAGAGTGAAAATAGCAACAAAAGGAAAAGTTATGGTCAGAAATCTTAGATTTTAACATCGTCTCTTTATAAGAATAGCCTTATGGATAAACAAAAATATTAAGGGACATGAAGGAACAAGAAATATTGAAAGCAAGAACTGAAAAACAGCTTGCTAGAAGAAATCCTCGAGTCTAAAATTGCAAGCAAATGGTAGACAATATGAAAAGGTCCATCCAAAACCTTCAACTATACGAAAGCTGACATTTTGACCTGGCACATCCACAGGTGAACAATCTTCAGATATCTACACCTGCTCTGGGTGTCAAGAATCTTGTGAAGACGATTATTGTGTACACTGCGGTGAATGTGGTGAGTGGCATAATGAGTTGTGAGCGTCATATGAAGGTCATGGAGGATTTGTTTGCTATCATTGTTAAAATGTTGTTCTAATTTTTTCTGTCTGGATGAAATGAAAGGAAATGTAATGAGAAAACAAATACGCACACTTAGACTACAGCCTAAGTTCCTTAAAATTCTGCCGTAAAGTGTTGCTTCATCCTCTACAGACGTCGCGTACGCCAACGAATTCGCGTAACCCCACACAAGGAAGTCCCACAGTTTAAGATCAGGTGTTCGGGGAGGCCAATCAATTGCTCCACTTCTACCTGTACAGTGAGCAGGTTGACGTACATTAAGGTGTTCACTGGCATTGCGACTACAATGTGCAGGTACGCCGTCGTGCATGAAGTACATCTCCTGACATATTTCTAGTGGCACGTTTTCTAAGAAAACATACAACGTATTGTGTAGTACACAGGGTCCCAGCAAGCACTCACCAAGGATACCGGGCCAGATGATGATGGCCGCATAATACCAATACTGGAAAATGCGGTCGTGGAACGGGCTGTTGGAGGAACCACTGTCAAAACGTTACACGTGCAGGAAAATCCCCCGGTGTTAGGGCTTTTACTCGCTGTAAATTGTGCGGATACAGTTGATGTTCTCGCAAAATTCGCCAGATACTGACATGAGGTAGGTTAACCTGTCTACCTAAACTCCTTGTTCTGATTCTGGTATACAGCCTCGAAAACAGCTTGAACAGTGGCATGGGTAGTGGATCTTGACCGTCCTCTGGTGTTCCTGGTGCAGGTGTAAAGCTGACGTGTTCACGTACGCGGCGATAGACACATTCCATTTTTTTTTCTATCGGGGCAATGGCTTCCTTCCAACGCGTTTCCATTCGCCAACCCACACACGAAATGCATGTCCGCATACTCGGCATTGGAAAAACTGTACATTGCCTGGGAAATAACACAACTGAATTAGTAACTGCACTCACAATCAACTTCAGCAGCCACTGAGAAACTTAAGAATCGTATGAACACTTAACCACAGTATTTCAACAGCAGCGATCAATCCGCTAACCCGTCTCCAGGAGTACAAATTTATACGCCATCATAATCATTATTATCATCATCATCATCATCATCATCATCATCAAAACCTAGAGGGGTACGTTCCCTCTCTGGCCAAGAGATGCGAGCGGGTGGGGGAGATGTGAGGGAAGAAGGAGGTGGCAGAGGATGTGTATAATTAGGAGATGGGAGAGGATTTCTAGGTATTTCGCTATGCACTGTACAGTTTTATTTATTTTGTTAGTTACAATTTGGTATTTTTACATGAATTGTAGGTTTTCCTTCTATGCCTACAGTTACCTGATTTTATAAGTAAAACTCTGCATTTCTAACAAGGAACTGACTGATAAATTTCCGTTGAGCCTTACACCTGGCATTACTGATACAAAAGGAGATAGTGGAATGTTCTCTTAGTACACTTACAAGCAACGATGAACATAATATAAGTGGAAGAATTAGTGACTGTATACTACGTGGAAGATGGAGCTTATTTGTTAAGCTCGGATACCTGTGGATGTGTTTAGACAAGGGTTTCCGGAGGTGTAAAGCTGAAATGAGAATTTAGTCCAGAATAAGTGGTTGAGAAGTGAAGGTTGAAAGTTTGATTTGCCCCGGCTTGTAAGTGATGAAAGATAAAAGTTCTGTTGCAGAAATGAATATTGAGTAGTGAAATGATTAAGAAACGGATGACATCTTCGATTGTAGAAAGAGAAAAGAGAACGGGTGATATGGGCTTGTCTATGGTTTTAATGGGGGCTATGACCTGAGGTTGGTTTGTGGGAGGTGCAAGGCGATGTCTGCAGCGACGTGAGTATACAGTGTGAGTACCACATAGGTGTGACACAGGGTGTTGATGTGTGTTGGGACATCGGGGTGTAGAATGTTGTTGGCTACAGTGGCCGCAGATGGGATGTTTAGCTGTGCAGTGAGTGGGGGGGGGGGATTGATTGTTATAGTCGAGGCATCGCTCACACCGGATGGATTGTGGCGGTGGGGCATGAGATGGTTCCACGTTGTGGTGATGTCGGTGGATGGAGACTGCGTTGGCCAGTACGCGGTCGACGTCCTCGGGTGATGGTAGAAGAATCCGCGTCCTGTATGTGGGGCCTGTTGCGTTCTTGATCCGGAATGCCTTCTGCGTTGAGCTCTGCAATGACCGCGTTCAGGAATGGATGGGTCTACACCTCGTATAACACAGGTGAGAAGTCTATAGCGCGGAGTGGCAGAGGGAGATTTAATGGGTGAGGGTGGAAGTGGTTGGAAGGTGGTGCTTGATCCTAGATGGTGAGATTCTTTTGCAGTGGTGAGCAGATGGGCAGCAGCGTCTCCATTGACGTGGATGATGACACCTGGATATCTGTGATGTCCTCCCGGCGGTGGAGGGGTGGGAGAGTAAAAAGGAACCTGTGCCTGATACAGTAGGTTGGAGGAAACGGAAGTGGATGATAGGGCGTTTAGTGTCGTATACAGCTGAAAATGCGAACTGGGTGGAGGTAACAGTTGGAGGATCATTCTGCATGGTGACGACGCCCAAAGAGAGCGGCAGGTGACTCACCGAGGCTGTCGGAGGTGCTGGCTCCTCGTGAGCTACCTGGCGCTGTGGAGTTTGTTACTCTTCTGGTGCAGATCATGGGGCCAGCCACGTGACTTGGATCTTCTGTCGCGAGTTATCCACTTGTGGAGCTGGTGTCGCTGGAAGGAATCTAGCTTGGTAATTAGGCGCTGCATAGCTGGACATTACAGCCGAATGGTATACAGCTGCGGATGATTGGCTGAATTCGATGATGGTGGCGTTAGTGGTGGTGGTGCTAGTCGTGGCTGTTGTAGTGGCCATACAATAAGTCTGAGAAGGGAACATGATGGCTATTGATGTCCCAGTAGAATGAAAGGAGACCACAGCAGATTAATCCACCGGAGCTGGAGTAGTCGTTGGCACGTCCTGAGGTTATACCTCCCGAATTTTCTTTCGTCCACCTGTTCAGATCACCTTCCCAATACGGTATGTCCTACATGACTGACTTACGGTGTTGAAAATCATTGAACGGCGAAGGATGATGTACACGTTGTTTACATGAAATCTGTATAGAAACCGCCGTAAACTATTTGCGGGTGTTAACACGCTACGTTAATCACTAGCCATTTTAGCAACGATGGGTACAGTTGATTGGTGTTAGATTAGCGTCCCTCCATGAAAGTGCAGCGAACATCTCAGCTCGCGGCATTTGATGGAGCGATAGACAGGTAGAATTCAATATTTCGGAAAATACACATTTCCGGGCATTGTGAAAAAACCTACCCTTGTATTTTTTCCGTCTTTTTCTGAAACACCATATATATAAATATCTTTCATGTTCCCTTCTACCAAAATATATATTGGAAACCGACTTTCAACGTATTAGGTCGTGTTACGTACATGTAGGACGTGTTGAAGAGATGTTAAGTACAGAACAAAAATGGCCCGCCACAACCACAACCGACGCGAATAAGAACAATATTGAAAATTTTAAAATTAAATGGTTTATTATACTTGTGATGATTGTGGAATCTGATGCAAAATAATCATGTTGAATATACACGAATGATCAAATTTCGCAGCTAACGTGCAGAAGATTGTTTCAATTTAGATTGTGGACGAGACTAAGGACAACCGTGATATCTCTATCATGATCTTGCATATACGGAATAATATACAAATAAAATCACTCAGACTATCCCAGTTATCACTGGGGTACATTTACATAACTTACACGTAAGTCTGAGTGAATCCTAACTTAAATCTAACCTGATAAAAAATAATAAACCCATTTAAGATAACGCCTACTAAACATACAGGATATTTCAACACGAAGTGCTCTGGTTCGGAATCGAACCCAGCACACACACAATGAAACCTGCGTTGAAAAATCAACATAAAATGAATTCACCACATTGAAACAAAACATAATACAGTAGATCCAAAGAAACTCGGATTTCTACGGTGTGAGGTTCGAGCAAGTGATCATTGGACTCCGCAGATGGGCACTGAAAACTCTAACTATCATATTCAGTCAAAAATGGCTGTATTACACTAGCTCATTGAGACTATCTCTGATCAAAGTACTTTAAAAGAAAGATAATCTCCTTAATGAATCTCATAAACACATAAATTGCATGTCTTGGAAACGGGTCCCGAATGTCAACATTCCTGGCTATGTTTCCCCTCGTTCTCCCTTGTAAAGGGCTCCCATTGTGGGTGTGTCCCTCTCACAAGAAATATGTGGCTCCTCAAGTCAGGCAGCCGATACACATATTTTAATCTCTCCATTAGCAACTGCGGCTCACATAATTTATTCTCAAATATATCCTTAATCTGCCTTCACCTCTTTCATATTATAGTCGCTTATATAAACTCATATTTAGCCCGTTAACACGCATAGTTCACTGAGGCGTTACATCTCACATTCAGTTCTATAGCGGTTTCTCGATCTTTCCAACTCAGACTTCCGGCTTTCAATCCCTGTTGTACCCGTACGTTACATTTCTCTCCATGTTTTGGCCCAAAACTTTACTACCAAATAATTGGCAATTAAAAATAATTTTCCTTCAAATTTTGTACTAAGTTCTATGGATGATATTACTACCTCCTCAACCAACATCCATGCATTTAATTTATGAGCGAATTTAACATTTCCGTCTCTCGCTTAGCTATATGACAGGACATGGTTCAAACCTCACGACGATTGACTCCGGCACTCATTCCATCAGTGATCACTAAAATACATCAAAATTTTACTCGCATGCATGATAATATAACTGGTTGGGTACCAATCAACTTAAAAGAACATTCCAATGGACACTACTGACACTAACTCTTCTACGAAAAGTCGACCTGCGTGAAACAAATCCGAGAAAATTCCCTAATAAAATGCAGAATAAAACAAAATCAAAATAAAATATACCCGTATTTACAAAATCTAACTCACTCAGACTTGTTACTAATTGAACAATGTGCCCCTAATTAGCACATTTACATTTTAAAGATAGGAAACCCTCTCAATTATTATTTACAAGTTAATGAACTTTAAATGTATATTCAGCTATGATAAGGGTCATGCTAGTAAAATGGATGTACTCAGCCTTATCCTCAGGTCACCTCAGGATAACTACAGGACGTCTATTTGTTGATTTATTCCTTCATGGCTTTCATGTAGACTGCTACGTTGACCAGGTCCAAACTGGTACTCCTAGGATAGTCCTTGGTACTGGAATCTCCTTAGTAGCGGCACAAAATACACACAGTTAGGCCCGTTACGTACGTCTGGTTCAAACGGCCCTATTTTTGATCCAAGTTCCCGGGATCAGAAATACTAATACAGGGTTATTAATTAAACGTCCACATTAATTTAGTAGTGACGTTTTAGTGTCAAGCCCTGTGTCTATGCTCACAATATTAATTATTACGCGGGTTCCAATAGTCCCTCATTATATTGATAATAATAATATCAGCTCAAGTTCTGCTCTAAATTACAATCAAATAACCCGAACGCACACTCTAATATATCACCGATATCACTTCTTCTCAAACACCAATTTATTTAAGATTTACTACTATCCTTTTAAAATAAAAGTTCACATACAAGGGAAGCTGTTGCTCGAGACGGTCACACATACGTTTCTCACGGGTTTAAAACACAGACTGCCCCGGGGCACCATATTCCCGGCGTATTAGAGGCGCAATAGTGCGATAGTCAGGTGACCAGTTATCTTACAACATGTTTAAGACTCACGCGGACGAAATCTTATCACAGAATGCACAGTAATGAATAAATAATTGTCTTCATTCTTCAGCTCACTAACGGGATTCCCCCTGTCAAGTGTGTGTCAAAACAGTTAACACATGGCCTCTGTAACTTTCCGCTGTTATATATGATATATTCCTTCTTTTAACAGGAGGTTATCATCGTAAAGGACATCACAAACCCTGTATAAATTCACAGATGACGAACAGTTCTTTCGATTCTTTTGAATCCTCGAATGCAGTATTATTAAAATTGTTAATTCCTTTGATATAGAAATCGAAGTTTGTCAAGCTATTTTAAAGATAGTTCAGAGATAATAATGCTAACAAATTTACCTCTCGTACTCACCAACCTTCCATCCAGGAGTTTCCTAGTTCTGCTTGTGGGAAATACTGCCTAGCTTCCAGCCTGGCGTTCCACGCTTCGAGTTCCCGCGAATTCTCTCCCAGAGAAAGAAATACGCGTCCACTTGATCCCAAGCCCTTGCTTCATGTCCCTGTCGGTTACAATATGAAGATAAAGTTGTAATTCGAGAGGAAAAATTGGGGCAAATATTCATTTATAGGAAGGGGAGTTAAGGAGTGGAATTATTTACCGAGGGAGGTGTTCAATATATTTCCATCTTATTTGCAATCATTGAAGAAAATGCTAAGAAAACAGCAGGTAGGGAATCTGTCACCTGGGGTACAGCCCTAAATGCAGATCAGTAGTGATTGATTGATTGATTGATTGATTGATTGATTGATTGATTGATTGATTGATTGATTGATTGATTGATTGATTGATTGATTGATTGATTGATTGATTGATTGATTGATTATAGTCTGGAACATGCACTCAACGAATGTTTGTACCTTAAAAACAAGTACATCACTGAATTTACTTCATTTGATAACTTTCATGCTGGTGGATGTTTCATTAAAAGAAGACGAAGTCAGCATTAATATCTCCGTTATTTAATGCCATGAAGATGGGGAGGGTATACTTTCATGAATGTCAAGTTACCATTTAAGAACAAGAACAAAACTGTCGATATTTTTATCAGATATATTTTGAGGTGGAATTTCTTATTAATACTGTTATTGGTTAAACAACCCACTAACTACGTTTGGAGCTTTCCGAAAAGGCAACCTTCCTGGTGGCTCCGTCATTATTGCATATAAGTTTTTTTTTTCTTTTGCTAGTGGTGTAACGTCGCACGAACACATTGAGTGCTTTGCTGACACAAGTATGCGAAATGGCTAGGATTGGGAAAGAAGCAGTCGTGGCCTAAATTAAGGTACCACCCAAGCATTTTCCTGTTGTGAAAATGGGGAACCATGGAAAACCCTGTTCAGGTCTGCCGGCGCTGGGATTCCACCTCACCATTTCCCGAATGCAAGTTCACAGCTACGCACGGTCAACTCGCTTGGTAACATACACTTGTAAAAGAACATTCGCCCGAGATTCCGTGTGACTACACAAGTCCAGAAGAAAGCGTTATACATATTTCTCAATCATAGCATTTTTAATAATTGTAATTTTCAATCATACCATTGATTTTTGATTGCTGCCATAGAAATTGTTAGGAAGTGTGGAATACATTACAAATGTTACTGAACGTATTCTATTTAACTTTCTGCAATCACAAGTTCTTTCATAAGCTGCAGTGCCTGAACATCGTCAGACTTTCGGGAGGAAGATGATATCTTTTGTTCTGGGAAAGTTTTCAAAATTTGATCAGAAATCAATTTCAATTCCATGGCATTGCTATATAATGTATTTTAACATCAGGTGGTTGATGATATGTTACTTCTCATCCCTTATCATGTGAGCAGCTGTAAGCTTGCACTCAGAAAATGGTGCGTTGGAACTAATTCATCAGAGGATGGCGAAGATTGTTTCACTAGACACGCTAAGGTATTGATGACGAACATCATATACAGACGGTAGGGGAGAATCATTGTAGATATACGCTACTGACTCCTCTGTCACTTCCGAATCGTACCACGTATTTCATCCTCACAACAATTGTAGGTATAGCATATCTAATTCATAGAATTGAAAAGAGGGATCATCTTGAGATTCCATCTCTGTTATTAGCCAAATTATTCGATCACATCTGTTATACTTGCTATGATCTCCTCCTTGCTCAGTTCTCCGTTGGTTTTTAAGAGATCTTGACAAAATAATTCGAAGCACATTGAAAGAAATTTTCTCTCCCAGTTGATACAGACAATGCCATTCCTAAGAAAGAAAACAGTTCTTTGTAGTATGACAGTATGGTAGGTATTACGCCCGAGAGCACCACAATATTAAACTGATGGAAACATCTGTATTCAGTAGCGGCGCCAACAAGCTCGCCCCCCCCCCCACGCAAGAATTGAAAATGGCCCTCCCGTTTTCTGATAAGGAAAGTTACAAGTTTATATCGTACTACAGGGTTGTATATTATTACTCTTACGGGGATACCCGTGGAATGCAGAGGTGAAACAAGGTACGGGCTGGAATGGGTCTAACTACAAGGCCGAGATACGAATTAAAATTGCATTAAAGGTTATATTTTCAAAAATAGCAAAACTTAACAATTTTCACATAAAATTTCAAACTTTAACAAATAACAACAAGTCAAATCAGGTACAAGACCAAGAAAGCCAAGATTTAGAGACAATTTAACAATTCGGGCCTCAAGCCCTAATTTTTACAATTTCTGAGCTCTCAGCTCAACTTTACCAAGGTACATTATTGTCCAAAGGGCAGAAAACCCCTTCATTCAAGGAGCCTTTGCTCCAAAAACCATATCAGGCCTCCTAGAGGCACTTTTGCCACATATAAAAGAGCTGACCCGCTCTCAATTTTCTGAACCTATCAAAGGCCACAACAAAATTTACCATTAACTGCCCTCAAGGCACACTTACAAAGAAACAGGGGTATCTTGTACCCAACCTACTGGGCCTTAGTAGAAACATAACAGGTTAAGTTAATGGCCCAAAATGCAAAATGAATGGAGGCGTAAAATTACACTCCTAAACACACATTTTAAAACCTAAAAGGCACTAGGCCGATGAAACAGGGGCTATTCCCATGCTATGGAGGTGACTCGTATACAGAATAAATTTAACACATTAAGGAAGAGTAGAAAAACGGTTACGACTACGTAGTCACCTCAAATCCAAAATGAAGGGGAGCTCGACAGGGTAAAGCACTCTGTATCCCCGATTTACAGTTAAAGATATATGAAGTTTTTACAGAATTCTACATGTTTAAGAGATAGGTTACATGGTAAAGGTTTCGAGACCTTACCCGCGGGTTAAACTGCTGAGCTAGCAAGAAATAAAGATGTTAAGCGGCCATTACCTTACTGAAGACTGCTGCCTGAAGAAAGAGGCGCTTCCCGCCTCCTGATACACGTCAAGACACTAAGTTAACTGTTGGTGATGTGGCCGAGAGACAAGAAAATCAGCAATTTTTATACCCTCGAGGAAAATTCGAGACCTTTCGTGAATAAAACAGCCACGCCCACAGGCTTTGATTGGCTAGCTAAAAGTTACACATCAAAATCGTAGAAGAAGGACACGATTGGTCAAAAATTAATTACAGAAATTCTGGATTGGCTCAGTTCAAAACTGGCGGAAAGAAAAGATAAATACTGCCAATCCACAAATGAAAGAACGAAATTTAGTAATAAGAAAACTTATGAATACAAAATTTCTTCAAAAAAGTTCCTTCACTTCGCACCAGGGTGCATGATCATAGGTTTTTCTTTGGCAGAGACATTTATAAGGGAATGTCCACACTTCTTGATCCTTGGAAAACAAAACAAGTTGAAATCCACACAGTATTGACAACTTCATAATCACAAAATTTTCGGTAGTGACATTTTCTGAGAAACTTATGAATTGATCCAGTTTTTAAAGTTCAGAGTTTCTCCTGTAGAGGAGAATTTATTGGTGCAAGATTTAAAACTGCGGCGTAGGGGTGTACCGCCCGGTACAATTACAATGAACAATAACGATGCAACGATAATAATCATAATAATAATTATATAATTTATTTTTCAAATCCAAATGAATTAAAGTAATACAATTACATGGTACGAACATACACAAAAGAAATGGATATTTCAACTACAGTAACCAAAACACTCTGACCGCCACAATATTAAGAAATAATCTCGTTCCTAGGACCAAATAAGTTTCTACTATTTACAACTCAACCGTCCATCGTAAGCCTGCTTAACTGCACTGTCTGCCGAGAGTTATCAAGAGGCTCGAAACTTCAGTATTTAGAGTTTAGATCAGGAGGATGTCTTTGTTATCGCGTCTTCGCTGACTACTGGGTTCTCAGCAAGGGCGGTGCGTGGTATCGTTGCAGTGTTGCACAACTCCCAAAAAATTTGCACTTCATTTGTCGTCTAGTATATATTCGAAAAAATGTTAAAATCAACCATCTCTGGTCGTTCGTTGTACTAATGCTTATTAACGGGCCAATAGTCGCTGCTGGCTTCGAATCACACTCAGGGGCGGGGGGGGGGGGGAGGGGGGTGCTTTCCAACGGCAACTCCCTAGCGGACAGCGCGACGCAATGTACTACAGCAGGGACGAGCCTAAGCCGGTATAGCATCAGGTAGCAAGCTCGCCAGTATCGGTCTCAGGGAGTTGCACGAGACTAGCATTTCCAAATGTCCCCGTCAGATTGCAACACTCGGCGGAGATTAATTCATTCCTACTTTCTGTCCTATCGCAAGGGTTATTTAATTTCCATTTTTTAAATTTACAATTTTTGCTTTACGTTGCACCGACGCAGATAAGTATTACGGTTACGATGCGATAGGAAAGGGCAAGGAGTTTGAAGGAAGTGACCGTGGCTTTAATTAAGGCACAGCCAGAGCATTAGCCCAGTGTGAAAATGGGAAACCGCGGGAAACCATCTTCAGGGCTTCCGACAGTGGTGTTCGAACCCACTATCCCCTGAATGCAAGCTCACAGCTACGCGACCCTAACGGCGCGGCCAACATGCTGGGTAATTTATTTTCCACGCCATACCAGACCACCCACAATATTACCAACACCTTGCTTCAATGAAAAATAGGAGGGCAAATTTAAAGTCAGGTGAGGCAAAAGGAACTGTGGCAGGCTGAGTGGCTCAGACGGTTGAGACGCTGGCCTTTTATCCGTAACGTGGCAGGATCCATCATGGCTCAGTTCGGTGGTATTTGAAGGTGCTCAAATACCACAGCCTAGTGTCAGTAGAATTACTGCCATGTAAAAAACTTCTGCGGCACTAAATTTCGGCACCTCGGTGTCTCCGAAAACCGTAAAAAATGTCGTTAGTGGGACGTAAAGCCAATGACATTATTATTAAGAGTACTGTAGTTAGAGTGTATAGTTAGCCTCTTATTTTCTCGGTTGTAATTGCCAGATATATCTCAGTTTTAGTACGAATGTAGTTCAATACTTAACGTTAATAGAGTTTCTTGTTATTTCTGTTAGCTGTAAAAATATGACACTGAAATTTTTGGTGCAACACCCAGCTTCAGATACCACCAGCCGCCACTGGTTCTCAGAACTGGCTAATTACTTCAAAAGCCTTGTTGATGGTTGTGAGTGGAAGCAAGGGATGATTATTATTGGAACAGATTGGGAAACCCACATTCTTTCAGAAATAACTACCGTACTCTTATTGATGAAAGTAGCTCTGCACTACGTCGACCTATGTTTGGAATAACTCTCTGGAATACAAATAATACCGTATTGTATGCTGTAGCTTTATCAATATGTAAAACCACTCTTCAGCTACTGAATTAGGAAACAGTCATGGGTCCCTCACAAGCCATAGCCCCCCTGCCCCGCGGAATCTGCGGGGTCCTTATAGCCGCCACTGTCTATATTCAGATATTCCCAACACCTAATGCATTTTTTTTTTAATTTTTAGATGTCCTCGAGAAAATCCGAGAATACGCTGAGAGTGTAGGGAACACGGCGCTTACTGAAGCCACCAAAGCTGTAATACAAGGTACTATGACAGCAGTAGAGTTCATGAAGTTCGTGTCGACACTTGGCTCTGGAATTATCAAGATAATTTACAGTATCATATTTGGAAAATTGACTTCGACATCAACGTCATCCACGTCAACCACAACCACTGAAAATATTATCGTTACTTATTATCCAAATTATTATTAAGTGTAAAAAAGTTTGAAATTACTGTACTTGCAGTGTCATTTAAAAAATAAAATCGTCAATATTGATTAATTACGACATTTCTGGATGCAGTCATAAATAAATAAATATAGAAGGATATAGAAAGGAATAATCGTGAGGCTTCAAGGTGAGTACATTTAACCTCAATATCCTCAATGTTTTTCCTATAGGAACAACTCCCTTTTCCCTTTTTGAAATGAATGTCTTGTGTTGCGTTGTATAATAGAGTATTTCCCTGGCCGCAGTCAGTGACTTCTAGAGGGGCTGCGGGATACTACTTGCAGGGTAGGTGTGAAATTTTTAAATGTATATATATTACAATTGGCTTTATGTCGCACCAGCAGAGATAGGTTTTATGCTGACGATGGTATAGGAAAGGGCTTAGAGTAGGAAGTAAGGAGCCGTAGTCTAAATTAATGTACAGCCCCAGCATTTACCTGGCGTGAAAATAGGAAACCACGGAAAACCATCTTTAGGGTGACGCACGTGCGATAAACTGATATAACTTTGAAACAATATTCTCTCACCCCTGGGTAAATAATGCAAGTATCGAACTTGAATTATTATTATTATTATTATTATTATTATTATTATTATTATTATTATTATTATTATTATTATTATTATTGTATAGCTATGAAGTGTTTACATCCATTTAATATAAGCATCATTATTGCATTATATGTGCATACGATACGATCGCGTTTTTGTGAGGTTATGTCATGAAACATGCACTGTATATCGACATTTATATCAGTTGAATTGATGTAAGAATCTGTACATAATTTATTCTTACCTGTATATTTAATTTGCAATCCACTACAACATTGTGAAACAAACTGTAACTTCCAGAATGGTACTGGGTAGACGGAAACGATGGAGAATATTTTCTACACTATATATTGAACCCATGACCTTTGTGCCCTAAGAATATTATGCATAAATTGTCAATTTAATAAGAAGTTCGATTCTTGATAGCATGGAATTGACACGTGGCATGGGGGTGATTACCTTCGGACCCACGCTCTGGGATACGTGACGTCAGTCGCACGTGTCAACGGCGGAATAATCTGAAGTCATTTTTGCGAACTATTTCAAAGCGCGTGTATATGGCGTGCCCAAGCCAAGTCAAAAATGTAGTGCCTATCAAAGGAGGTCATTTATCCCACAAATCGAACACGTATAAATGTTAAATGTCCATGAACACTACCGCCGAAAATGTGGCGAGTATGTAGTCACCTTCAAAACTCTTGTAATTACAGATTAGTTAAGTCAGAAAATTTATAGAAATTATCTTGGCGGCAAAGGGAGATGCCCGAAGAGAGGGGGTAGCTGCTATATAACAGAATTGACGCCATGACGAAGTCTCCTTCTCCTGCATTTTGTGTTACGAAGCGGACGATAAAGTGTTGAGCTGCTCTGTGTAATTAAAGAACAAAAGTAGACTAAGTTCAACCGCAGATTTTATCCATTGTGGCTGGGGTCTTGACTCCATGTGGAGATAGTTTTCTCGAGTGGAAATAATTGTACCAGATAGGGCGGTCAAAGTACCGAAAAAAAAATTTATGTGATAAATAAAGAAATTCGTGTGCGGAAGTAATTACAGTCCATCGTGTGCGCTCAACAAAAACAAATGAAGGGTATTTTCTTTTTTTATGCTTTATTTCCAGGAAACCTGAAGAAATATAATGACATGTAAAGGCATAAATGTAAAAATGACTAAATAAAAATGCCAGGGTCGCTGGTGAGCCCAATGATGACCGATGGCGTAACATAAGGTATGTGACTTACCATCTTACTACCTATTATATCTTGTTTTTATGATCCCTAAAAATGTGTATTTGAATGGGGTATATACGACGCAGTGGTCACCAATATTAAGTTTTTGTAAATGTTAGAATACGACTAAAAAAAGTCATTTGTTTTATTTTCCACTTGGATAAATTTTTGAAGTCTTGCGAGTGCCGTATAATGTTGTAAAAAGTTATTAAATAAGGTTTCGAAGTGAGATCATGTCCAATGCAGATCGTCATTTCCGGGTGTTTACTGCCTATGTTTTGTGATGTCAAATTAAGATGTTCATTCGACGTAAGAATTTTCCGTCTGAAATTCGGACGTAAATAATATAAGAAATTCATAGTTACCCATTTTCAATCGAGTGGAAGTGCGCTGTCGGGTGAGAGTATAGTGTGATGAATTTGGTCACGGAGTGAAACGTTTTTCTAGGCCCATTTTAAACTGTGTCTGACTGACAATAAAAAGATCTAGTAGAATTTTTCAGTCATTTTCGTGGAAATCCCGTTATTAAAATACGATATCATTTTATGCGAAATTATTCATTATTAATGCATTGTGTGTTATTGGGCGTCGTGGATTCTAGTAAGGATTTTATTCCAGTTCTTTGTCGGTGAGAGTCGTGAGTTGGGAAACAGAGGTTAGTTTTGTCGTGTGAGTCGAGATGAGATTTGCGAATCACGTTAGAGGCTTGTCAATGAAGCCGGGACTTGTGGAAGCCCGAGGAAGATTTTATAATGTTGGGAATGGAAAGCAATATGCAAGGAAATCGCGCGGGTATTAATTTGCGACGTGTATAATTATCGTGGAACGTGTAAAGGTAAATCTAGGTGCATATTTGGTTGGTTAGAATATATCGTATTTTGTAATTAGTCTTTTTGCGAAGTTAAACGTTTCATTCTTTGAGGTCAGTCAGGCATGATGAACAGATGTTCCATATCGAGACTGACAGACATGGAAGTGTCGTTTGTAGCTGAGACCGCCTGCGGATCGAAGGGGAACGGGTTGTAACGGGACATGTAGTGGTTTACGTGTAGGATTGAGATTTCATTCGTGGCGACGGAGATAAATAATTATGGAATCTAGTTGAAATGTCCATCCAGGAATAACGTGCGAGTTGTTGGATACCGTGAATTTGTTTAATTGAGAACGTAAGGAACATTTGAAACCACGAACTTCGAGTATATTGAACAAGCGTAACCAAATTCATTGTTGTCCAAAATATAGAGCGGTGATAGTGATGATTGTTTGTCTGTGAGGGGCGCGCAGACTTTATAAAAATATTATGACGAGATATAGCATCGTAATTATATGGCGAGTTGCTTTTGGGTTTGTACGTAGATTATTGGGATATCCAAGTGTTAATAATGGCTAGGATTAGATTACATTTAAAGTGTGAGATCATGAGACAAGATATATAACTGGACATGAATTATGTAACAATACTTTTCCAGCCAGATAAACATCACATGATTGAATTTACATCACAGCTGCGTAGGAATTTGTGAAGAAACCAGAGTCCGCGGAGATAGAAATTGTTGTTCTTTAAGATTTCATTAAATCATTTAAATTTATTTAATTATTAAATTCAGTGAAACCGCATTTTGAAATAACTTTAATCAAGCGAATAACTTGGAGATGCATTATGGAAATCTTAGTTCGTTTTCTGGGGAATATTTAAATGGTAAGGTAACAATTAAGGGGACATATCCGAAGGAAATGGATTTTACTGCCACAAAGTTTGTGAGCATTGCTATTGTTGTAATTATTTAACTTTGATTGATTAAGCAGTGAATGTGCTGGGGATAGTAAAGTGGAAACTTTGGTCATCAACTGATGTAATTTAATTGTGTTTAGCCTTCAGCCTACAAACTTGGATGGTCAGGGGTCATCAACCTCAATGACTTAGATTAGGGCCATATGCCACTGTAGCATCATTTTCCTTGCGGTCATCATCCACAACGACTTTAAAGTAACTTAGAAGTTTAGATGTCGGTCCATGACATAAATACAGGTCACATCGATTCAATTAATGGTCCATGTTGTATAACCACTGTGTGGCACACACCGATTGGACGGCCTTAATTATACCCAGAGTCCAGAGTTCGTGTTACGAGAGCTGGACTATAACGAATCACTATGATTGTACATGTGGTCTCACATGGAAGCCGAATTTAAGGATTTCCAGACTTTATTTTCTTTAATAAAAATGAGACAATGGTTTCTAGTAAGAATGCCCATCAGGCAGACACGTCAAAGGCTCACCAGTGTTCTAACCTTGTATCTAATAAAATGATTGTGGTGTCCAGTGGACACGATTGATTTTTTTTACTACGGGCTTTACGTCGCGCCGACACAGATAGGTCTTATGGCGACGATGGGATAGGAAAGGCCTAGGAGTTGGAAGGAAGCGGCCATGGCCTTAATTAAGGTGCAGCCTCAGCATTTGCCTGGTGTGAAAATGGGAAACCACGGAAAACCATCTTCAGGGCTGCCGACAGTGGGATTCGAACCCACGATCTCCCGGATGCAAGCTCACAGCCGCGCGCCTTTACGCACACGGCCAACTCGCCCGGTACGATTGATTTCAATGATACCGTTGACATATCAGAATGCTTCAGAATTTCATGAATAAATAGGAATCTTTTAAACACACCTTTCATTCAAGTAGATAGATTAGAATTACTGAACCCTACCTTTACCTCAGCAAGTGACGAAGAACCCGATACGACCCAAGAGACAGATCTCATGAACTTTGCTGATAGGTAAGAAAGGTAGGTATCCCTCAATATGGACGAAAAGGGTTCAATATATATTTTTAAGCACTTTAGAATTTTCGAAAAACTATTTTCTGTAAGTATCTTTCTAGAAGCCTGGCCAGGCACATATATAAGGAGGCGATCTTGACAGTAGAGAAGAGTTATTGTTCATTAGAGTTATGAGTTAACAGGTTATACTTGTGGACAAGTGTTGTGACATGCTTTTAAGCAATCATCTGTTTCAACTGTGTTTTAAAGTTGCATTCTTCATGTGAAGTGATAGGCAATTGTTAACGTGGCGGCTTTGTTGATGTGTGTATTTTGCTAGTGACAGCAATGATTAAAGTTATATATGTGTTTAATTTGTAGATAGATGTGAATAAATAACCGTACCAACTGACAGCATTTTGTGTGCGTCTTTGTGGATACGTTAAGGGTTGCCGACAGTGGGATTCGAATCCACGACTTCATGAATGCAAGCTGACAGCTAAGCGACTGCAAACCGCATCGCCACTTGCTTGGTCGGTGGGATTCATCTTCTTACTATTATTATTATTATTATTATTATTATTCGTCTAAGCGTTTATCCTACTGGTGTAGGGTGCGCTTGATGGTTCATGGAACGTCACTTACACTGAAATTATCATTACCTTGTAGTTGGAAAGCTCTTATGTCGGCGTCGATGGTATTCTGCCATAGCTATTTTGGTCTTCCAATAGGTTGTGTTCCGCTGACTTTAGGGTCCCTACACACAAGAGCCTTTGCTTGTCGCCGTTGTTGATTACAAAAATACCCTTCTCTATCGTCGTCCCGACCACTTCTGTAGTTCAGTATTGAAATCTCTCTATTAAATATAAATATAAATAATAATGACTAATGGAATTTGGGAGCCATAAATATACAAATAAATAATTCTTAAACTTTGCCGGCTGTTGAAACTCATCTTCAGGGTCGTTGCCTTGTGACAAGGAGATCTGAATCACTTGATACCTAAAAATTAATATTGGAAAAGGAGTCCATCTGGTAATTTCCCCCACCCATAGAAATTAAACAGAATATATATTAATCTCATACAATATACTTAGTCAATTAAACCTGTATTTACCTAGAAATCCGAGCAGAGCTCGTCGTGATACACCCTTGAACATATATAACAAAATAAAGAGAATATTGATATAAATAATAAATGTCTTAATTTATGAAATAACTCTCTCTCAATAACTGGTACTCAGTTTATTCCGCAACGCAAAATATTCACACGCAGTCATGACTCATTTTTCAAGAATGGACTCCACTTTGCTGATGGCGTTGGTATAGTTTGAAAAGGCCCAACACGTTACCTTACGTAGACTCTCCGTAGAATTATATATGGCTAACATTCATAACCATAGAATGTTGTTAGACTCCAGCATCTTTCTCCCTGGTTCCTTCAACAGCAGATCTCGAACTCCCAACATGGCATCGGACATCTTCCCACAACTCGTACAAAACACCTCTCCGATTACCACCAGTATCACATCTGCACACTGCAAGCTGCAACTTCCAACTCTCGACGCGTGCTTGCACCACACTAGCCCAAGCCAACACAACAGCATCTTAAAATAGCCCAGTTCCTGGAATTCTCCACCTCAGCTCCGTCAACACGTAAACCCCCGCTCGGAGACTCGTCACGTACACAACCGGGAGATAAACTGAGTGATCGAAACACACTAGTCCCAAATAAAATATGGAGAGTATCCATAATAACGAGAGTTCCAAAAAGAGTTACTAAGCCGCGACGGCTAAATACACACATAAATGAAATATACACATGAATAAATAATAATAATAATAATAATAATAATAATAATAATAATAATAATGACAATAATAATAATATCTGACCGGGGTTTGTCAGGTTACAATACTCCCCCTTTGTTTTCCAACAGATGCAAATGTTGGCAAAACAACACAAATCAGGTGGCTGATGGCCCAAGGACAGCTCCTCAAACTACCCATCAAATATACAATATACAACATTAGGGATCCCGATGGTATCTCCTCAAATTGAACACATTATAAGTTCCAATACATTTCCTATTAGCATCAATTAAGGAATATGCACACCTCCCTATCCTTCTCGCAACAATAAAAGGACCCTTAAACAATTGAAAAAACTTAGACATGGTCTTATCCTCAGCGTTAGATGGGTGAGGCACTCGCAACAATACTTCATCTCCTACCTCTAAACTATCAGAGCACCTATTCTGAACTATCCTAGCACGTTTCTGACCAGACTTAACCAGCTTCTCCCTAGCAAGCTGTACAAATAGATCCTGAGGAACCTCCTCCACGCTCTCCAACCTCAATATCTTGGCCAACTCAAAATCAGGCTTTCTCCCAAAGTGCACCTCAATGGGTGTAAGACCAGTACTCTCATGTCTTGTGACATTGAGCCAATTTTCCATCCTACTTAAATGTTCATACCAAGAGCTATGATTATGACTTACATAGGTCCTAAACATCCGTCCAAGTTCCCTCATGACTCTCTCAGACATGTTTCCACAAGGAAACCTTATAGACGAATATGTTACCTGAATACCTCTGTCCTGTAGAGTCTTCTTCCAGATGTTCGAAGTGAACTGTGAGCCGTGATCGGATAGGATCCTCCTAGAGTTACCGAATTCCTCGCAATACTTACTCACTGCATTGGCACATCCTCTAGCAGAAGCCTTCCGAAGTGGGTATAATTTAACAAATTTAGAGAACGAGTCAAGTATTACAAATATATATCGGTAGCCATACCTAGACTTAACCAACGGTCCATAGATGTACACACACAGTAACTCACCTATATCCTCGGTTATCACAGCCTGCCTCGGCCCGTGCATATACCTATTTGGGTGTTTACACTTCTGACACACATCGCAAGTAGCCAAAGTCTGACGGACTTGTCTACCCATATTGCGCCACACAAAGTGATACTGAATTGCACATAATACCTTCTCCGCACCAAAGTGACCTAATTCCTTATGGAAATACCAAATCATGTCTTTCCGCAAGGCTTGAGGCACTACAACCCTCCATACATCCTTATGACATATGCGAGCTACTAAACCACTCAGAAGTTTATACCTCATATTCCCTTTTTCCACAATAGTGTCAGGCTCAGCAGCCTCTAACTCAAATAAAATATCACACAACTCCTCATCCTGTCCCTGTTCCAATTTCATCTTCGAGAGTTTCCTTCTCTCCTCTCTACATTCGTCATACTTATCAGCACATACCAAGATATTCTCACTAAAATCAGTGCTGACCTCATCAGCTGTCACAGAAATATTCCGACTCAAATAGTCAGCTAACACATTATCAGTACCCTTAACATGAACAACTTTAGGGTCATACTCCTGTATCGCCAGAGCATGAGCATAAGGAATCGGATATCTAGGACTATTAAAACTAGACCTATCTAAAATATCAAATGAGTGTTCGTACACAGTAGTACACCCTAATTCACCAGAGAACACCTCCTTGTTCTCCATCAAAACATTCAAAAGTTCCCTCTTCTGCTGCTCCTCCAGGCATGTCTGTCGCACCGCTTTCTCCACCTCACTGACCAAATCCTGACTTTCCGATACCATACTGTCATTAATTCTGATACTTGCATTATTAACTTTAACATCGACTTCATCCTCAACAATTTCCTCAATAACCTGAATATGACTACAATGAAGCACAAAACTACTCCTATCCACCTGATAATTAAGCTTATTCGGTTTACGTTCTTCACCAACAAGAAATTTCAAAACAGCAGTATCATAGTCAATCACACACTTGGTTTCAGATAGCCAGTCATTCCCCAGTATAACGGAATATACCAGATTAGGCACAACAAGACAACATTGCAACATGGTCTGACCACCAACCTCAATAGGAACAATAACCTGACTACGAATACGATTACTCTTAGCACCAGCTGCTGTGATAATAAATGTGTTCCTCACAGGAATCTCCTCAATAATCTAACCTCTGCGACGAGCTTCCTCACAAAATTTAAAATTTACACAAGACTTATGACTCCCCGAGTCTACAAGCAATTTCTCCTTCACACCCCATATGGTAGCCTCCATAGCTGGGTTGATCAATAATTCAGACGAACCACCTTCCTTAGCACTATCCTGGTCACACAACAAATCCTTACCAACATCAATCTCAAAAGCCTCCCTGATAACATGGATTTGCACATCAAGTAGGGATCTCCTAACGGACCTATTTAGGACATCCCGTTGGAGTTTAAATTCTGATTCTGCTGATTACCACTATTATTACCTCTCTCATCCCTTCTCCCCCTATCATTCAAATCCCTAGACTGATTACTAGAATTAAAATTCCTACTATCTTGATTCCTGAAATTAATCCTGGTTTCTTCCTGCCTATTCCCATTACCCTGATCCCTTCTGCTATAGTCATTCCAATTCCTACGATTACTTTCAAATGCTACTCCTCTCCTGTGATTATTTTGTCCCACACTCCTATGTCCTACCTGCCTACCCAAAGAATCGAAACGTTGCAACAGCCCTTCCATTCCCTTAATGGTCTTAACCTGCTGGATGCACATGGCCAACTGAATATCTTCATTAAAATGTCTAGCCATCCTCCTAACAATATCCTGCTCTGGCAAACTCTCTTCTAAGTTCTGACTAATAACCACGTGCACAAGAAAATACTCCGTACGAGAAATACCCTCATTACCCTTATACTTCCCAGCCATAATCCTATCTCTTTCCCTACCCTGAACCTCCTCATCCCAAAACTTATCCATAAACAACTCCCTGAATCCCCTTAAACCCTTAATATGACCTCTATAAACATCATACCAACTCCTAGCTTCACCCATAAACGCACTTGCTAACATATCATCTACCAAGTCCCACTCTAACACACCTTCTTCCAAGCTCCTAGTACCTCCACTACCTTGAGAAATTCCAGAGGGTTAAACTGCTTACCATTAAACTTAGGCAGCTCAATTTCCTTAATAATATGCCTTTGTATGCTAGAACTCTGAACATCACCTGAGGACCTGACTGATTGAATCTTTTCGTCAACCCTCTGTAATACATCTGCCTTCCATACATCAATATGACTAGCGTTCTCTCTGACCTGATGTTCAATTACACCTTGTTTACTTATCACATTGTGAATACTGTTAAAGTTATCTAAAATTTTATCCTGACATTTAGAATTATTTTCAACAAGTTTAGCTTCAAGATTATTAGCAACGTTACAAATTACTCGGTTAAATTCACTTTTATTTGATTCAGATATACCCCTAATTTCTTCAATTTGCCTATCATGCTCAGACAATTTACCATTAATTTCTACACATTGATAGTTTAATTCCTTCCTCATCTCCATAATACCTGAATCGACTTTCTCACTTAACCTCTTTACTTGATTATCCATCCTATCACTAATTTCCTGAACTTGTTTTTCAATTTTAGCAACATTAATTTCCATTTTCTGATTATTATCCTCAAGTTTACTTTCAAGTTTCTGTGTTAACTCATCATTCTGCTCTCTAAGTTTACTTTCAAGTTTATTAGTAAATTCACTCAAAATATGAACTAATTGGTCTAGCTGCTGGTCACTATTATCGCTACTCTGCTCTGATAGAGATGATGAAGCATTGTCCCCGGTTACCATCGAATCTAACACAACATTTAAATTATTATCGCCCATTGTGGCTTCACTCTCTGAATTAATCATGTCAACGGTATAGTTTGCTCCCCCTGTACTACAATTAATATGCACTTTCCTTTCCACACTCCTATTTCTTAATTTTAACAGATTAATATTTTCTCTCGTCCAACGCATCACCTTGCGTTTCCCACATACGCAAAATTTCCACAAGACATATTATACACTCCACAGCGAACAAGAAATCTCCACAACAACTGTACATATCATGAAATTTGAGAGCAACTATACCATTTCTGTGTGCATACCCTATCGTGACTCAGATCAGTCTTGCCCCACGTTGCTAGCGACATTGAAATCTCTCTATTAAATATAAATATAAATAATAATGACTAATGGAATTTGGGAGCCATAAATATACAAATAAATAATTCTTAAACTTTGCCGGCTGTTGAAACTCATCTTCAGGGTCGTTGCCTTGTGACAAGGAGATCTGAATCACTTGATACCTAAAAATTAATATTGGAAAAGGAGTCCATCTGGTAATTTCCCCCACCCATAGAAATTAAACAGAATATATATTAATCTCATACAATATACTTAGTCAATTAAACCTGTATTTACCTAGAAATCCGAGCAGAGCTCGTCGTGATACACCCTTGAACATATATAACAAAATAAAGAGAATATTGATATAAATAATAAATGTCTTAATTTATGAAATAACTCTCTCTCAATAACTGGTATTCAGTTTATTCCACAACGCAAAATATTCACACGCAGTCATGACTCATTTTTCAAGAATGGACTCCACTTTGCTGATGGCGTTGGTATAGTTTGAAAAGGCCCAACACGTTACCTTACGTAGACTCTCCGTAGAATTATATATGGCTAACATTCATAACCATAGAATGTTGTTAGACTCCAGCATCTTTCTCCCTGGTTCCTTCAACAGCAGATCTCGAACTCCCAACATGGCATCGGACATCTTCCCACAACTCGTACAAAACACCTCTCCGATTACCACCAGTATCACATCTGCACACTGCAAGCTGCAACTTCCAACTCTCGACGCGTGCTTGCACCACACTAGCCCAAGCCAACACAACAGCATCTTAAAATAGCCCAGTTCCTGGAATTCTCCACCTCAGCTCCGTCAACACGTAAACCCCCGCTCGGAGACTCGTCACGTACACAACCGGGAGATAAACTGAGTGATCGAAACACACTAGTCCCAAATAAAATATAGAGAGTATCCATAATAACGAGAGTTCCAAAAAGAGTTACTAAGCCGCGACGGCTAAATACACACATAAATGAAATATACACATGAATAAATAATAATAATAATAATAATAATAATAATAATAATAATAATAATAATAATAATAATAATAATAATAATAATAATAATAATAATAATAATGACAATAATAATAATAATAATAATATCTGACCGGGGTTTGTCAGGTTACAGTATGACCACATTTTGTGCCTAGCCAGTGTCAAAATGTGGTCCGGCATCTTCACCGTGTATACGGTAATTTTGTTCGGCAAATGGAACTGTGGTCATTAACAAGTATGGGTTTTAAAGAGGAGACTGTACTATTGTACTACTTCTGCTCATTCGATGACGCAAAGAAAGAAGAAAATCGTGGAGAATGGGATTATATTCAACTGTAGAAGTCCGGCTACGGTTTGGGCAGTTTCATTGTTTATATCATGAACTTTGCAATCATCCGGGTAAGTTTCTCCAGTTCTTCAGAATGTCTAAAAATTCTTTCAGTGATATACTGCAGGAAATTGGACCAATTATTTCAAGGCCATATCCACATCATGATAACTGCCAGCGGTAACTTGTCGTTATGATGTGGCTGACATGTCGCCCGTGCGAAAAGGAAAACTCTGCAGTCAGGCTGTGGTCGGTGGACAGGATTGACTACAGCTGGCGACAGTGGTTCACGTATGGTCGAGAAAGCGTACGTTTTGAAAAATGGAAGTATGCTTGCCATTGCAGTATACGGTTACAGCAAAGCGGCGACAACAGACTAAACATGAACTACTTTTAACGGTCGACAACGACGGGAGGAAACGCTTGTGTGTAAGGGTTAGAGCCCTGCACGGACGCGGATATCCACGAATTAGTGCCTTAGCGGATTCAAGCTGTATGGCAGTGCAGATAATTTTGCTGATCATTTCTAGATAGTGAAGTTTATTTGATTTTCACTCAGGTATAGTCTTAGTTTCCCTTGTGGTTAGGCTACCCCTGACAGTGGTATGGCAGAATGGTCATATACAAAGAGCCTTGAGACCATAAAGCCGTAAATCAAACCTAAGCCTAACTGGGTCCTGCCCGAAATTAATGGAAGGAAGGAACAAAGGTCAATACGTCGGTAGTTGTCGCAATAGAAAATCCCTCATAAACCTGTGACTGTAGGGGCTGTGGTGCCAGGTGCCAGGCCTATTGTATTATGTTAACAGATCTAATCCCTTTCATACCTTGGGTGTTATATACTGTAGTTAAATATTTACAATATCCACGGGTAACCATTCGCGGATTCGGGTGCGGTTGAAGGTAATGCGGATGCGGATAACATTTTGTATAACCGCGCAGGGCTCTAAGGTATTAGGCACTATTGGCGACGGTGTTAGGTGCTGAGCGCAAGATGTGGCCATACCACTGGAGACGCCTCTCACGCATTTTCTCACTTACTGGGACTATGCTAATCTTCTGCTGAATACCGCCGTTTGTAATGTGGTCAAGGAGAGAGATTCGCATCGTCCGACGCAAAGTACGCATCTGCATAACGTGAAGTTGGTGTTTGACTCGTCTTCATAGATAGAGACTTGGCGAAGGACTGTACTGTGTATGTTCGATTTCAGGTGTATCGGCATTTTTTGACATAGAGCACTCTATTTACCCTTCAACGCATCCATCCAGCATTTGTCCTTGTTCGCATGGCAGTTCAGTGTTACTGTTGGTGTTATTATATAAATGAGGTATCAGTCTTCGATAGATGTTCACCATTGACTTCTATATCACCGTCACGCTGGTTTGTCATGAATATTATTATTGTGTCTTGTTTGAGTTATCAGACAGAGACTGGTTTGATGCAGCTCTTCATAACACCCTATCCTGTGCTAAAATTTTCATTATTATTATTTTATTATGTCCGACTCGTTGGCTGAATGGTCAGCGTACTGGCCTTCGATTTAGAGGGTCTCGGGTTCGATTCCCGGCTGGGTCGGGGATTTTAACCTCCATTGGTTAATTCCAATGGCTCGGGGGCTGGGTGTTTGTACTGTCCCCAACATCCCTGCAACTCACACACCGCACATAACACTATCCTCCACCACAATATCACGCAGTTACCTACAGTACACATGGCAGATGCCGCCCACCCTCATCGGAGGACCTGTCTTAAAAGTGCTGCACCCGGCTAAAAAAAGCCATGCGAAATTATTATTATTATTATTATTATTATTATTATTATTATTATTATTATTATTATTATTATTATTATTATTATTGAGTGAGTTGGCCGTGCGGTTAGGGGCACGCTGCTACGAGCTTGCGTTCAGGAGACACTGGGTTCGAACCCACTGTCGGCAGCCCTGAAGATGGTCTTCCATGATTTCCCATTTTCACACCAGGCACGCCTTAATTAAGGCCACGGCTGCTTTCTTTCCACTCCCAGGCCTTTTCTATCCCATCGCCGTCATAAGACCTATCTGTGTTGATGCGATGTAAATATATATTGTAAACAAAACGTATTATTTCGTATTAAAACCGTTCCAAGCTTCATCTATACTAATATTATAAAGAGGAAAAATTTGTTTGTTTGTAACGAATAGACTCAAAAACTACTGAACCGATTTTAAAAAATTCTTCACTCATAGAAAGCTACATTGCGAGTGAGTAACATTGACTGTGTTTATTTTCAAAACAATTCGAAATGGGGGGCACGGGTGGGGGGTATAAAAATAATAGGCTAATATAGGCAGAAATCGAATTTTTCGTATAGCCTAAGGACGAGACAAAGCTCAATTTAATCCTCTTGATGCAAAGAACAAAACTCGGTAATCCCTACGGGCCCGAAAACCATGTTTCAAGGCCCTAAAACCAACCGTTACGGAGATATTGGCACCACTCTACCCCTGCTATAGGAATCGGATAAAGTAATGAACTGCCGTAACCATGGCAACGTCTGCTCCAGGATTCTACAGCAGCGAAATTATCTACAACTAGCAAATGTACCCGTGCTTCGCTACGGTATTCTACATTGTATTCGAATATCGAAGTAAATACTGTACATACAGTAAACAAGATTGTTTTAAAATGGCATGTCTCTTAGCGTTATCGGAGAAACAGCATAGACAGGTTCCCAATACGGTGTTTCCAATGTAAAGTGCTTGTTACGGATCTCTGATGATAACGGCAGGCTCACTTGCCTACTGCAATTCACAATCGAGTTGGGGAGTTTTCATTATAATTGCAGGCCCCATCGCCTACTGCGCGGTCACAATCGATTTGGGAATTTTTGTTACAATGGCAGGCCCCCTTTCCTACTTCCAGACAGATTACAGATTTCATTAGAATGTTTGGCAACTTCCCTACTACCAGTCGCAATTGAGTTGTGCAGTTATAATTACAATGACAGGCCCCTTTTCCTACAGCCAGCCAGCTTACTACCAGTCACACCAAGTTGGTGAGTTTCCATCAAAATAGCAGGCAACTATGCCTAATACCAGTCACATTTTAGATGGATACATTTGTTTATAAGAACGGGTACCCCTGCCTACAACCAAACACAATCGGGTAGGGGACTTCTAAACAACAATGCATGCTCCCTTGCCTTCTGCAAGTCAAATCGAGAAGTGAATTATTCACTATAATGGTAGGCCTTCCTTACTAATGCCAGTTACACAGGTGTTGGAGAAGGATCCCATTCCTACTGCCAGTCAAAGTTGGTGTGGGGAATACTGATTACAATACCAGACACACCCTTTCTCGATCGCTACAACACGACATCAGTGAATATATATAGGTCGACATACGAAAGTATATGGATGCTTAAAATATTGCAGACCTTCATTTACAGATTGACTGCTGCAAAACGGTACGTCATATCGACAAAGGATAATACCATAAGACGTCAGATTTAGCGGCCTAAATGGCTGGTTGTATGATAAATGATCTATTCATGGGTCAGATTGAGTTAGAAACGTTGAATAGGGTAAAATTTTTGTAAGATTATCTCACATTGCATTACTTTTCAGATAATTATGTGACAGCTACATACATAGCATTTGGCTCACATATGGCTACTGGGTGGGCCAATTTTTGTGTAGGGTTTGATGATTCTATCTTTCTTATAAGTGATTGAAAGTATGAATTATGCATGTGAAAAATGCAAATTTACTTAACATCGATAAATAGACAAAAATCAAACGTAAAAGGGATACAGATACAACAAAAAGTCATAAGACCAAGGTTGTAGATCACTCCAAATTGAACGGAGATTGTGCCTTCCCTTATGTGATATTACTTCGCGAAGATCTGCAACAATCATTAAAATTGCCTCCATATTTCGATATTCTTCGGGGAAAAACGTGAAAAATTTAAAGCTCTTGGAAATGTTCTGTCCGTTACAGGTTATAACGTATAATTTTGCCAAATATCTGTTTACTTGTTCGTCTGGCAGATTATGCCGCAATGTGGATTTTGGGCGAGGAGGGTTAAAATTAGGACTTTCAGGAAACTAAACCAAAAAATTATGCAGATGGTTGTTATTATTACCCCTTAAACGCGTAGCTGTGCGAACATTTCGCCAAAACAGTCAATGTACAGGCACACAGTCGTTAGGATTTTACTTATATAGATAAATAAGGAATCTGCTCCACGTACAGCACCTTTTGGTCTATGTCTGCTGGACTTACCCTGAAAAACCGACCATTCATGATATCTCCCTCATAAATCTTTCTGTCGAGAAAATACACATGAAAAACAGTTTTAGAAATGGATTTCCAACAAATCTGGTCGATTTCCAGTCAGGTTGGTCATGTACTGTATATATTGCGGAAGAGTAAATTCACCATTTCGGTTCCCTATAAACCGCCAGTCCATTCCAGGAACAGGAAATGTTATTGACCTTTAAAATCTACCTTTGGAAAGGTGAATGCTAAATATAAAATTTGGTTCAAATATCTTCAATAGTTTTCAAGTTGTAAGAAATACGCTCAACACGCGCCCGTTCTTAAGTTAAGTCCAGTTAATGATATCTCCCTTATAAATCCTCTTACCGAAATGATGCACATGAGAAAAAAGGTTTAAAAATTAATTTCAATTAAGGCAGGTAGATTTCTATTAAGTTTGGTTGTGTACATTTTGTGGGAGTGCAAAATCACGGTTTCGGTTTCGTATAAACCTCCCAGTCATTTCATGGACTTAGAAACAGTATTTGCCCTGAAACCTACCCAAGGACAGGTGGATTCTAAATATGAATTTTGGTGGAAATATATCCAGTAGTTTCCAAGTTATAGACAAACAGACAAACATAAAAAACAGACACCAAAGCTGAAAGTATACAGATGGTCATTATTACACCTGAAACGGATAACTGTACAGAAATGTCGCCAAAATAGCCAATGTACAGGCACACTCTAGAAGTGCAGACCTTTATTTCGAGAGTTACTGCGTTGAAACTCTGCGACATATCTGCAAACGGACCTCACCATCAGACGCCTCTTTTAGTGTTCTACATGGTTGGTCCCATGACATTTTCTCGTATCTCCTATATTTATGGGTTAGATTGAGTTAGGATCATTGGGTGTGAAATTGTGTACAGTTTTCGCATACTACTTTATATTTATGATACTCATATGACAGATAGAATGTCCGACTCGTTGGCTGAATGGTCAGCTTACTTGCCTTCGGTTCAGAGGGTCCCGGGTTCGATTCCCGGCCGGGTCGGGGATTTTAATCGCTTCTGATTAATTCTTCTGTCTCTGGGACTGGGTGTTTGTGTCCGTCCCAACACTCTCCTCTTCAAATTCAGACAACATACCACACTACAAACCACCACAGAAACACGCAATAGTGATTACATCCCTCCATATAGGGTTGGCGTCAGGAAGGGCATCCGGCCGTAAAACAGGGCCAAATCCACATGTACCACCCAGTTCGCACCCGCGACCCCACAGGTGTGGGAAAAGCGGTTGGAAAAGAAGAAGAAGATGTGACAGATAGAATCATAAAATCTGGCTATCACATTGCTACTGGTCATGCCTATAAGTGTGCCAAATTAATGTTAGCATATAGGCTACGTGTGAAAGTACAAAATTAACTTGAAATCGAGAAATACAGCTCTATTTAACGTATAAGGAATAGAAATACGATAAAAAGTCATAGGTTCAAAGTTGTAGATCTCTTCAAAATGAAACGCGATTGTGCTTTCTGATTTGTGATAAGACTTACAGATTAGCCACCAATTATCCCAAAACGAATGTGTTATAAATTGCATCCATATTTCGATATTTTCCTGGGCCGAAAGTTATACATTTGCATAGCTTAGATTATTTCCTCAAAGGAAAGAGTGTCAAGCTTTCGGGATTAGCACTCGCATACATACGGTGTAATTAAGGAAGAAAATAATTCAGTAAAGAAAGTTGAAATTAATAGAAAATGGATTAAAACTGAGGACTGCCGGATGACGACAAATATATAAATACCAAGTGAATGTATTGGAAAATCAAACGCCCCTCAATAAAATATACTGGTGTGAGTTATGGATATAAGAAAGAGGTAACTGAGGAGAAAATTAGGCGCAGGCATTCTTAGGTAACAGATAAGATGACTAATGGTGTTATTACTTAAGCTATTCGAGGACGGTTATAAACTCCAACGATTTTCCGCCAATATCCCGCAGAATGGCCGATTGACGCCCTCTCTTGCCTTCTACCCAAGGAACAACCATGAATTTAAAGGTATGATGAGGAAAATGGCAATACGTTACTTCCCTGCTGGCAAGCAGTCAGAGACGTTGCCATGGCAACCTGTACGTTCGTTGTCGGTCTGTCGGTCACACACGCAGACCATGATACCCGCAGAAAATAGTAAATTTCTCCGTCATTTGAATAGTAAGGTAAATTAAGAACATAACGAAAGTTGTTTATAATGAAGAGACGTTTCACATACGGTCCACGGAGTTTACAGGAAATCAATAGTATAAGATAAAATGGAGGAAAACCGTCCTGTTTTTCCTATAAATCCCCGTCTAATCAAATATTTTAAAATGAAATGCATAGAGAAACCTTCCTCGGGGTGAGTACACTCCAAATATGAAGTTTGGTTGAAATCTATCCAGCCGTTTTGCCTTGATGGTGGAACAAACAAACAAACAAACAAACAAACAAACAAACAAACAAACAAACAAACAAACAAACAAACAAACAAACAAACAAACAAACAAACAAACAAACAAACAAACAAACAAACAGACACGAAAAGTAAAAACCACCGATTCGGTCTTGAGTTGACCTAAAACGGATAAATATTTGAAAAATTGGCAAAAGAAAGAAATTACAGACAGCGGACCACCTACAACTTTATTTATAAGATAAATCACAAAAACTTAACATGTTACAGGCATGAAAATTGATATTTGGAATCCTCTTTAATTATAAAAGAACACAAATATTCGTTTTCAGAAAATTCACTTAAGGGGGCGGGGGGTGAAAGAAAGTGAGGAAGGAGTTGAATTATTTACACTGACTGACAGAGCAAATGCAACACCAAGAAGGAGTGGTTCGAAAGGGATGAAAGTTGGGGAAAAAAACAGAGACGGCATGGACGAATAATTGATGTTTATTTCAAACCGATATGCAGGTTACACAATGCGCACGGCATCGACTCAGTAGGATGTAGGACCACCGCGAGCGGCGATGCACGCAGAAACACGTCGAGGTACAGAGTCAATAAGAGTGCGGATGGTGTCCTGAGGGATGGTTCTCCATTCTCTGTCAACCATTTGCCACAGTTGGTCGTCCGTACGAGGCTGGGGCAGAGTTTGCAAACGGCGTCCAATGAGATCCCACACGTGTTCGATTGTTGAGAGATCCGGAGAGTACGCTGGCCACGGAAGCATCTGTACACCTCGTAGAGCCTGTTGGGAGATGGGAGCAGTGTGTGGGCGGGCATTATCCTGCTGAAACAGAGCATTGGGCAGCCCCTGAAGGTACGGGAGTGCCACCGGCCGCAGCACATGCTGCACGTAGCGGTGGGCATTTAACGTGCCTTGAATACGCACTAGAGGTGACGTGGAATCATACGCAATAGCGCCCCAAACCATGATGCCGCGTTGTCTAGCGGTAGGGCGCTCCACAGTTACTGCCGGATTTGACCTTTCTCCACGCCGACGCCACACTCGTCTGCGGTGACTATCACTGACAGAACAGAAGCGTGACTCATCGGAGAACACGACGTTCCGCCATTCCCTCATCCAAGTCGCTCTAGCCCGGCACCATGCCAGGCGTGCACGTCTATGCTGTGGAGTCAATGGTAGTCTTCTGAGCGGACGCCGGGAGTGCAGGCCTCCTTCAACCAATCGACGGGAAATTGTTCTGGTCGATATTGGAACAGCCAGGGTGTCTTGCACATGCACATGCTGAAGAATGGCGGTTGACGTGGCGTGCGGGGCTGCCACCGCTTGGCGGCGGATGCGCCGATCCTCGCGTGCTGACGTCACTCGGGCTGCGCCTGGACCCCTCGCACGTGCCACATGTCCCTGCGCCAACCATCTTCGCCACAGGCGCTACACCGTGGACACATCCCTATGGGTATCGGCTGCGATTTGACGAAGCGACCAACCTGCCCTTCTCAGCCCGATCACCATACCCCTCGTAAAGTCGTCTGTCTGCTGGAAATGCCTCCGTTGACGGCGGCCTGGCATTCCTAGCTAGACACGTGTCCTGTGGCACACGACAACACGTTCTACAATGACTGTCGGCTGAGAAATCACGGTACGAAGTGGGCCATTCGCCAACGCCATGTCCCATTTATCGTTCGCTACGTGCGCAGAACAGCGGCGCATTTCACATCATGAGCATACCTCAGTGACGTCAGTCTACCCTGCAATTGGCATAAAGTTCTGACCACTCCTTCTTGGTGTTGCATTTGCTCTGTCAGTCAGTGTATATTAGGATACATATATCTCAAAAAATAAGATGTTACAGACTTTAAAATTTGTACTTGCAATCTCCTTTAAAAATGAACACACTCTTTTGGGATAATCCACTTAAGTGGGTGAAAAGAATAAAAAAGTGGATGAATTTTTAAAAATTTATCATCATCTTCTGCTTCTATCGCTTTACCCACACCTGTGAAGTTGTGGTTGTGAACTGTGTCGCACATTTGGATTAAACCCTGTTTGACGGCTGGAGCCCTTCCTGACGGCAACAGTATGTGTAGGGATATAATTTATACTTCTATACTAATATTATAAAGGGGAAAAATATGTATATTTGTTTGTAACGGATAGACTCAAACACTACTGAACCGATTTTAAAAATTACTTCACCTGTAGAAAGCTACGTTGCCAGTGAGTAATATGGGATATACTTTATTTTGAAAATAATTGAGGGGGGCGACGAGGGGAGGTATAAAAATATTAAAATAATAGGCTAATGTAGGCGAAATCGAATTTGTCGTACAAGGACGAGACAAAGAGCTCATTTTAAGCCCCTTGACGCAAAGAACAAAACTCGGTACACCCTTCGAGTTCGAAAACCATGTTTGAAGGCCCTAAAACCAACCGTTATGGAGATATTGGAACCACACTACCCCTGCTCTAGGAATCGGATAAAGAAACGAACGGCCGTAACCATGGCAACATCAGCTCCAGGATTCTACAGCAGCGAGATTATGCATGTATATTTGGGCATAGCTGCCAACCAAAATTGATACACATATGACTTATTATCTGGAAAAAATAAACTGTTGTGTAAGACACTCATAGCACTCCATTGGGCGGGGATGGAAATGGAGTGAAGTATAAAAATAATAGCCCCGGAGATCTCCATAGTACAGCGACCAGCGGTCGCCGACGGGCCTCCGTTTTTACGTACTGGCTTAGGTTTCAGCATTTTGCGGAGTCTGTTACCTATAGTTTAAAATATTTTCCGTCAAATCATGGAGTAGTAGTATCACTGATGTTATTAGTGCCAATATTTTGGTCCACTTTTACGATCATTGCAACCATGAAACCTATATACTGTACACAATTGTCAAGATGGTGCACCCATGACTTGAAAAAATTTCTCAACAGTTATACTCAGATTCATTATATGATGTGCGACATGAGTGACAAGCCCTGAGAATTATAATTCTCGATAATTATAGTAGTTTCTTTTATGCATCCCGTATGTCCTTTATCATTTGTAATAGTTATGAAATGTCGGATCAAACTAATACATTCAATAATATTTATATTTGTGGTACTATCTGGCGAAAGCATACTTACATTAAATCTGCAGCTTTGTGAAGGGAGCAGGTATATCTAGGTGGGAATGAAGGGAAAACATTGTAGAAAAATATCTTAGAGGTCGACGCTAATTAGGAACTAATATTTAGAGGCCCCCATGAAGAAAAGGAGAAGGAGATACACTATAATTCCAAACATGACAAATAATTTCTATGTACTTAAGGAAATACACCAGTGATATAAATATCTAATGTAGTCAGTCACACCGATGGTATGAGAAACTAAAGCCAGGTTCTGATAACCCATACTAAGAACGGGTACTTCTGCTAGTTTTTAATAAAGATATGGAATGTGTGTAAACTATTAATTACTCTACACTACACGTCAGATTGGTCAGTGAGAAGTGTGATCCTGCTTATTATTAATAAGTCGTTCACTGTCTGGTTGTATGCTTGTTACACACATTATTCAATTGTGTGATAAGCTTAAAAGGTTTCATGCACTCTGCTGATAATATTTCTCAATATAAGCAAATTGTGGTCGATTATTCTACACTGAGACAACAAATGGTCAATAACTTTCAAAATATTTACGAAATTTCGATTTCTTTGCATCTTGGGAGGAGCTGTTGTAGTCACAAAGAGTACATTTTCTTAGAAACATTACTTTATATAATTAAATTTCTGTCATAATCCGTTTACCTTCCACGGTTTTCCCTCGGATTCAGCGAGGGCTCCCACCGCTATCGCCTCAAGGGCAGTGTCATGGAGCGTGAGACTTTGGGTCGGGGAATACAACTGGGTTAGAGGACGAGTACCTCACCCAGGTGGCCTCGCCTGTTATGGTGAACAGGGGTCTAGGGGGAGGGGGGGTGGAATGGGAAGATCGGAAGGGACAGATAAGGAAGAGGGGAAGCGGCCTCCAGGGTTGGCAACTAATCGCACTAACCACAACACCGCAGAGGTGGTCTATAATTACTTAAGTACTTTACTATTATTTCGAACTACTCTACAGCAATGTAACAGTGGCTAGTGTGATAGAACAAATTGTATCAATTACAGCATTGTTGAAATTTTGACGAACCCCACTGTTGGCAGCCCTGAAGATCGCTTTCTGTGGTTTCCCATTTTTTTTTTTTTTACACGAGGTACCTTAATTATGGCCACAGCCGCTTCCTTCCCATCCCATTCCTAGCCCTTTCCTCTCCCATCGTCGCCATAAGATCCATCTGTGTCGGTGCGACTAAAGCAAATAGCAAAATAATAATAATTTGGAGGCGAAATGTAATTACTCTTAATTAGCGAAGAGAATAGAAAGTGTCGCCAATAATTTGATTATAGAAAAGAGTGTCGTCTCTCAGCATTGAGACCTATCGTTCAGAGGGTCACGGTTTCCATTCCCGGTCGTGTCGGGGATTTTAATATCGACTGATTAGTTCTCCTTGCTCGGGGACTGGTTTTTTGTGTTTGTCCCAATATTCTCCTCTTCATTTTCAGATAACACACTACATCACCAACCACCACAGAAACACGTAGTAGTGATTTCATCTCTCCACATAGGGTTGGCGTCAGGAAGGACATCCGGTTGGAAATCAAGGCCAAATCCAAATGTGCAACACAGTTTGCACCCACGACCCCACAAGGTTGGGAAAAGCGGTATAAGAAGTGGGGGTCGTCTGAGCAAGAAGAATTAAACAAGAAAAATATTGGTATAACTCATCTTTAAATAGGCCTATCGGTTCACTTGTAATTAACGCTTAAACTCGAGTGCCCATAATAAAAAAGTCCGACAGTAGGTATGAAGACCGCTGTCCTGAAAGGAGAGTACTACCAGTAATGCTTTACGGATGCGAAAACTGGTCATCAGCTTCGAAGCAGAGAAGAACGCTGCAAATAGACCAACGCAGACTGAAACGTAAAATCCTCAACATTACCTACGCTGAAATACAGAATAAGCAACAAGGAAATACGCAGAAGAACCGGTATAAGAGACGCACTCAACACAGCTGACAGACTTCAGTGGAAATGGGGAGGCCACATAGCAAGGATGGAGCAAAAGAGTTGGAAGCACAGACTAACGTTGTGGGACCCCAGAATCGGCAGGAGAAACGTAGGAAGACAGAGGACTCGATGGACTGACTCGTTCAAGAAAATGGCTGGATCACTGTGGACAAGAAGAGCAGGAGACAGAGAAGAGTGGAATAACTTTTCTAAATGTAGATTTTTGTAAGTGTTTAGATATAAGAACAAGAGTACATAACAGATAGGATGAATAGGTCAGAAATGAATGGATCATTTGTTATCAGTACAACTACAAGAACAGGGATTACTAACAGGCAAGAAAATGTACCACAAGGTGACTTCACACTCCTTAGGACTGTTCATCTAAAGAGTATAACCAAGCGAAGTCCCTGCCTAGGCTGCAAGCGCTGATGTTATCTAAAAATAAAGCTATTTGATTCCATATACTTCGAATGTGAAATATTTATATACTCTAGAAGTCATTCGTTCAAAGTATCTTTCTGCCAAATCTTGCATACGTAAGGAATGGGGCTTAAAACCCAGTCTCCGAAGTATTTATATCAAACTGTATTTTACCTGCTGTTACTTTTCAAGGTTCACTGTTCTTTTGTTCAGCATACATGGATCTATATCATAGCCATTTTCAGCGCCTTAAAGATACCAGTTATCAGGGCATTAAAGTCAACTGGAGGGATTAATTATCTGTGCTCACTAACTTAACAAATATTAATGGATTGTATCATTGCATGATAACAAAGCGTGATACTGACCATAAATAAATGGGAACTTCAGCAGCTTTTATAACACAACACTTATGCTAATGAAGTACTACACCCTTACGGCCTTCGATGGGAGACACAAGCATAATAATGCGTCAGGTTAACCTGACGAACAACCACGGATGAGACTATATCGAAGAGTGGCCCGAATCACCAACACGGGCTTCGAACCGCCCTCCTCCTACTTTCTGTGCTAGCCTAGGCAAGGGGGTGGTAACGTTCCAAGAAAATAAGAAAAGTACTTAAGAAGGAGTCTTATCTAATGTGAAAGTAGGATTTCTGGGTTCAACTATTTACTGGATACTGCTTAGCACTGCTAGAAATGACAGGAATCGTGTAATGGGGTCACGAATATCAATTTACTCCTGAATTGTGACATTAAAAAACAGAACACTATCACAATAATATATCCGCACACGGAGGAAAGATGAAATAAAAATAGTACGCAAATTAAATTGACTCGCCTGAAGGGCGTCCAGTGACCTCACTCAGCATAGGCTTCATTTGGCAACGAAGCGTAATCGAAGTCTGGCAATTAAACATCATCTAAATTTGTATTCTTAAGTTACTTTCCTTCGGTCGATCACCACCATGTAATTTGATAAGATGTCCCCTACTTAATGCACTCTATGGTTAGCACGTAAGTAGCCGTTCGCTACGCTACATAATGAACACACGGGAAAAATATTTACATTAAAGGAACACACAACAATGAGCAAAATCTCCCCGAACTACCGCTAGCTGTGACACCAAGACAGACAAAGATGAACATCGGTTCTGTTTGAACTGAAAGAAATAAAAAAAATACACTGAACAAAATCATATGTACACTTTATGGATAAATGGCGCCATTCCTGTAAGAAAAACATGGATATCACCTTCTTCTGCCCCCGGCGTAAGATTAATGCAAGCTTGCGCAAGCCGGCTCATTCTGGCCTGGGTTCGAACCGGGCTCTTTCTGACTGAGTGATACACATCTGAAATGCCCTAGCTACCTGTTGCCTCATACTACGGAACATTGGGGGATATATAATTATCTATTAACTACCATTTAAGTTAGCATGATATTATCATTTAACACAAGTGTTCTTAAACCAACCATTGAAAAAACACAGTGTGGTATATAGGGTCCAAAGCTTTTAACATCATTAGCACGGCACGCCGCTCAGCACACAAGGAAGAGAAAACGAAAGGAAAGGTCTCTCTTCTATTGTGCGCGACTCGGTCAGCGGGACGGTCCTTCCCACTCAATGGCTGCAATGGTCCTAACTTGTAATGTTTACAGCGGTTAATTCTCCTCCAAGGATACACTTATTATCGCCCACTTCACTTATTTCATACCACAGCAGAATTTTCAAGGAATATTATTTATTCTCTCATCCTTCACGTCGATTACCTTGGAGCAATATAACATTCGAATTCCACATTTCACATCTCATCGTACACAATTTTGGGCGTTCGGCCTTCCCATTAATTCTCATATCGTGTATCCTTAGTTCCTTGGGCATATGGCTATCATTATCCTCTCTCAGCCCTTCATACTTTTCTTCGCTCACCAAAAAAAAAAAAAAAATCCTGACCACTCTTTCAAGCACAGCACTTCACACTGGTTTCGCACAGAAAAGAACACTTCAGACAGATTCTTCAGATTTTTCAGATTCTTCAGACAGATTCTTAGTTCCTTTGGCAGGGGGTTATCATTATCCTCTCTCAGTCCTTCATACTTCTCTTCACTCACCGCAAAAATCCTGACCACTCTTTCAAACACCCGGTACCACAGCACTTCACACTGCTTTCGCACAGAAAAGAACACATCAGACAGATTCTGGTGAAAATCAACAATCAAGGGAAACTTGCACAATGTCCCTAACATTCTCTACCTAAATAACACAATTTGTAGCTCTCTCGGACAGAACTCATCACTCTTGATGTTCATGTCCTTATAGATCGTATCAGCTAAGCATGCATTGTCTAAATGACCCGTGAGCTCCCCGACTATTCTCTACGACAATCATATTGAACATTACTAGCAACTTCTTAGATATTTTATCCCTCATTCATCACTCACTATTGTTTCCAACCCACCTTACGGGAACTCAAAATACTATTCTATCCTTGTTTCTCATACTTGATAGAATATTACTAACTAACAATAAACTACTACTCACGAAAGAATTATCAAATTGTATGAGATGACAAAAGAAAACTCAAATTCCATATTAGGACATGCATTATTTACAGTATTTATGTATTTAAAAAGGAAATCCTACATTATATCACTCCGATTATATATTATTGTGCCAAGAAATAAAATGAAATCAACTCATGTGTGTCGGGGTCGGTTTTCCTTCCACGGGAAACCCATAGTAGACTTCTGCCTGGTCTACGAGAGTCCATGAGTCTGGTCGGCTCGTTCAACTGCTCTAAATCTTGAAGTAATCCAATTGGTATCATCGCCAGCACTCGTGACATGTTGTCCTTGTCTACACGACACATGCGCAGAATTTACACATGAGCTTCCCTCATGTAGGCAGGTAACTCTAATCGAGGGCGGCGCGCATTGGCACAGAGAGTAGGGTGACTCATACAGCTTGAGGAATCCTGACTCCGAATAGCAGATTGTCACTGTCGAGGCTATTCTACCGCCGAATGTTACTGCTACGAACTGAATACCACTTATTTACTGATGGCGCGTACTAATTTATGCCAGCATTGTTCATAGCCGACTGCCGCCATTCATTTATACAAATGTTTCTAGCGGCCTACTTAATTTCTGCACAGCACTGGGACACTTGCCTAGGCTCGATTGACTATTGTTCGAGTTCATAACACACATTTTACACGGTTATAAAACTTACAGTCGCGACAGGTACTCACTTCGTCTGTGTAAGTGGTCAGTAGACTGTTCTCTGCGAGGACCAGGGTCGACTTGATATTGTCAATTCACTGGTCCTTGGGGTGGGACACACCTTCACGCTGAATTAAGGAAATTGGCTCCGTCAATGGCTGGAGTTCAAGACATTTAATGGATGCGTATTGTAGACTTTGATTCCCTCTTTTACTCGAGCCAAACGTGATCGCAATCCGATCGGTAGTTCTTAAGTAATCAAGCCCCCGCCATTAATTAGATCACTCGCGTCCTTTCGAGGGAGGAGATAACTTTGGGCGTAATTCTGTGCTTGGGAGGCGCGCTACATTCACGCGTGTTAGCAATACATTACATATGTACATCTGATGACCTCAATTCCTCCCTTGAATAAAGAATTCCATATTTTCAGTCTGGGATACTCAGACAATTCAGCTCTATTTATTGATGTGCCTCACATATTTTTCCTGTGTCCGGATCAAAATAAAACATAATTTTGCGCTCACAAATTCAACATTGGCACACGTTTAACATGCAGGGAAACGGGGAGTTTCTTCTGTTAGTGTGAAACTCTGTATATTAGGCTGCACCTCTGGGCGTATTAGACTGTCTTTGCGTCGCGTCTTATCTCCTGCCCTGTCTTACACGTGAGAGCGCTTTTTACACGGGGCTCGGTCTCAGCCACACCTTTCCATTGTTTGTCGGGCTATCTTTTGCGGGTCCGTTTCTGATCACACGCCAATAGAGTCCCGGGGATGTTCTTTTTGTCCAACATGCTACAAATTTAGCGATTTCTGAAGCGATTTTTGATCAGATGGAGAGATGCAGATGCTGTCAATGAGCTGTACAGGACACTACGGTTTCAGTACCTATCAGTTTTAGGTAACATTTAACATCGTCAATCATGCTATGATCATGATCACTTGCTTAATTTCGTTAAATTATCGTTTTTCTTACTCAAGGTTGCAAAAATGAACCAGAAGGGATGATCATCTAATCAGCAGTCGTATTTCCCCCATAGGGCATTAACTACCACTGACCCTGCGAACAACGAATCCACCTTATCGGAGAGTGTTTATATACAAAAAAATCTTATCATTTGATTTAACAGTCATACGCACACAACTTGAATTGCATCCTTAAAAATTTACGGCGTCCACGAATAAAGAGAAGCACGTCAAGAGAGGCGAGTACAATATTGTCGGTGGCTCCAGTCGTTCATATATTAACAAGGACTTGACATTTTGGAAATAACTTTTCTCAGTGATGAAGCATGGTTCAGCCTTTTTGGATTTATTGATAGCCAAAATAAGCATATGTGATAGTTAGCTAATCCCCATGCCCTGCAGAGGACGCCACTAAATGTTCATTTCCAGCGTGGGAATCATAGGACCAATTATTTTAACAGTGTCATTAATTCAGGAGTGTATTTTTAAGACATTACTTACCGATTCATCACCTTTCTGAATGAATATGAAATTGAAAGATTTTCCCCCAGCAGAACAGTGAAGCTTCAAACCCCAGCACATCCAATCAAAGGTAAGGACTACCAACTTAAGCATTTGGGGAATGGATAATCACTAAAGGGCTATGGACACCTCGCTCCCAAGAACTTATGCCGGTGATTACTTCCTCTGGGTTGCCCACAAAATCCTCGGTCTGTAAAAATAACCCCCAAACAATTGGTGAATTTAAAGGAGAAATTAACAATTCAACAAACTCAATTACGGGAGGAACCCTACACATATTGTTCGTAAACGAGTGCAAAAGAGCATAAAGGACATTTCCAGCATCTCCTGTAACAGTGGTAAGTACTAATTTCACTCAGTTTCTTTTTAATTTAATTTAGTAGGCCTACGTCTTCATTCTCAATGGTTTAGATGTAGCTAATTTTAGCGGGATCCGTTGGCAGCGCAACTGAGTGTCCTTGCGTATCCATATGGATGCCGAAACAGTTTTTCCACGCACTGTATGTATGTATGTATGTATGTATGTATGTATGTATGTATGTATGTATGTATGTATGTATGTATGTATGTATGTATGTATGTATGTATATATTTACCGAACCCTTTGGTCCAGTCTGAAGGATACCTACCTTCCTTACCTATCAGCAAAGTTCATGAGATCTGTCTCTTGGGTCGTATCGGGTTCTTCGTCACTTGCTGAGGTAAAGGTAGGGTTCAGTAATCCTAATCTATCTACTCAAATGAAAGGTATTATTCATAAAATATCTGTATTTTTATTTAGGAAAAATTTTACTGAAGAAACTAATAATTTGGAATCCATGTATAATTCGGACTCTCTCTTGTCCACTCTTCCACAATCATTTTTACACTTAGAGGCCGAACGCTGGTTTGAGCCGTTGACTTAATTGCCTGATGGGCATCCTTACTAGAAACCTTTGTCTCAGTTATTAAATAGAGAAAGAAAGTCTGGAAATCCTTAAATTCGGCTTCCATGTGAGACTACATGTATCATCATAATGATTCTTGATGGTCCAGCCCTCGTAACACCAACTCTGGACTCTGGGTATAATTAAGGCAATCCAGTCGGTGTGTGCCACATAGTGGTTGTACGGCATGGACCCTTAATTGAATCGATGTGACCTGCGACTATGTCATGGACCGACCTCTAAACCTTTAAGTTACTTAAAGTCATTGTGGATGATGACCGCAAGGAGAATGATGCTACAGTGGCATATGGCTCTAATCTAAGTCCCTGAGGTTGATGACACCATGACCATCTAAGTTTCTAAGCAGAAGGCTATACACAATTAAGTTACATTGGTTTATGACCAAAGTTTCCACTTTACTAACCCCAGCACATTTACTGCTCAATCAATCAAAGTCAAATAATGCAACAACAACACTCACAATACTTTGTGGCCGTAAAATCCATTACCTTCGGATATGTCCCCTTTAATCGTTACGTTAACATTTAAATATTCCCAGAAAAATAAACTAATATTTTCAGAATGCATCTCCAAGTTATTCGCTTGCTTTAAAGTTATTTCGCAAATACGGTTCCACTGAATTTGATAATTAAATAAATAAAAACTGATTTAATGAAATCTTAATGAACAACAAATTATGTCTCCACGGACGAATGGTTTCTTGCACAAGTCCCTACTTGACGTCTTGACTCAGTTATATTCAATTCATGTTTAATGTTTATTATCTGGCATTATGTGGCTGGAAAAAATTTCCAGTACCGGTATTTATCTTGTTTCATGACATCACACATTAAATCTAACCTAACCCCAGCCATTATTAACACTTGGATAACCCTGATAATTACGTACAAACTGAAAGTAACTCGCCGTATAATGTAAGCCGATTACGATGTCATATCTTGTCATAACATTTTCGTGAAGCTTTGTGCACCCCTCACAAATAAAACAATCATCATTACCATCGCTCTATATTTTGGACAACCCTGAAATTGGCTAACCTTGCTCATTATACTCTAACTTTACGGTTTCAGATATACATTACAATCTCAATTAAACAAATTCACAGTATCTAATAACCTACTCGTTATTCCCGGATGAAAATTTCAACTAGATCCAACAGCTAATGTTATCCACTGCCAAGAAATGCAATCTCGTTTCAATACGTAACACACCCTACCCGCTCCGTTATACAAAACTGTCCCCTATCGATCAGTTGGCGGTATCGCAACACACGACCCTTTCCTGTCTGTCAGTTTCGACATGGAGCACATGTCTTCGTCATACATGACTGGCTTCAAAGAATGGACCCCTTTGACTTGGCAAAATAGAACCAAATAAATATGCACATAGATTTACTTTTAAATCTCCCACAATAATTATACACGTCAAAAATTAATACCGGCGCGGATTCTCGTACTCTACTTTCCATCACAAACATTACACAAAATCTTCCTCGGGCTTAAACATATCCCGGCACATTTGCAGGCTTCCAATCACCTGAATCACAAATCCTATCTCAACTCATACGAAAACTCTAATCTCTCTTTCACAAACTCGACGACTCTCACTAACAAAAGAACTGGAATAAAAATCTTAACTAGAATTCCTGACGCCTAATAACGCACAATGCTTTAATAATGGACAACTTCGCATAAAATGATCTCGTATTTTAAAACTGGATTTCCACGAAAGTGACTGACAAAAATTTACTGTTATTATTTAAACGGACATAGAATACGTTACACTTCATGACACATTCTCCGACATGCATTACTCAACACTACGTACAGCGCTTCCATCCGATTGAAAATGGGTAACCACGGATCCCTTTTGCACCAATTCCATCAAAATTCCAACAGAAAATTTTACGTTGAATAAACATCTTATTATGACTTCACAGAATATAGGCAATAAACACACGAAAAATGACGATGTACTTTGGACGTGATATCACTTCGAAACCCTAATTAATAACTTTTACAACATTACACGGCACTCGCAATACTTCAAATATTTATCCAAGCAGAAAATAAAACAGATGACCCTTTCGTCACAATTCTTATATTTACAAAAAATATATGTTTGACCAACTGCGTCGTAAATACCCACTTCAAATACGTTGGATTTCATGAAACAAGATATAGTAAGTGTTAAGATGGCATATCACCTACCTTACGTCACGCCGGCATTCATCTTTGGGCTCACCGGCGACCCCTTTTCCTTTATTTAGCCATTTTTACATTTTTGGCAGTACATAGAATTTTTCTTCCTGTTTCCTAGAAATAAAGCATAAAAAATGCCCTTCACTTGTTGATTTAGTTGATCGCACTCGACTGATAGTATTTATTTTCCGCACACGAATTACTTTCTTTACCACACAACAATTTTATAAAATCTTCTTCGGTATCTTGACTGTCCTTTTTATACAATTACTTCCGATCAATGGAAACTATCTCCACATGAAGTCAAGACCCCAGCCACATCAGCTAAAATCTGTTGGTTGGACTTAGTCTACTTTTGTCGATCGATTTACACAGCAGTTCAACCCTCTGTTTTCAGCCTCACGGTACAACATGCCGGGGGTTTCAACATGGCATCCCTTCTATATTTATAGACAGTACCCCCTCTCTCCAGGCATTTTCCCTTTGCCGCCAAAGAATTTTGTGTAACCTTTTTGACTTAAATGAACTGTATTTAAAAGAGTTTTGGATGTAACCACATACTTGCTACATCGCTAGCGGTAGTGTTCCTGGACATTTAAAATTTATACTTATTGATTTAACTGGTTAAATGACCTCATTTGTTAGGCACTACTTTTTGTCGACTTGGCGTGTGTAATCTAGGCACGCGCGTCCATTTGAAATAATCCCCTGAAATGGCTTAGCTGTCTCAAATCCGCCTTACTAAAGACCAATTATCTTAAAGGTAAATACTGGACCATCATTATATTGCGTTCACTACTGATTCTTTCATTTAATTATATTTATTCAACACAAACTTTCTTCGGTATCCTTCCACTGCCGACACGTGCGGATGACGTCACGTATCCCAGCGTGGGAATTAAGGTAGCCACCCCCTTGCCACGTGCTGCTTCCGTGATATCAAGACTTGCTCAAGCTCCCCATCACCATTAACATGGGGCCTCATGAAGTAACCTTTCATACTAAAAATTCTTAGGGCACAAAGATCATGGGTTCAGTATGTATGTATGTTTGTATATATGTACTGTATATACGTATGCCACTATTATTCAACAACGCGGTTTGGGTCAAGTAGTTATTAGCTTGGCTTCGGGAGATGGTAGGTTCGAATCCCACTGTCACCCGCCCTGAAAATGGTTTTCCATGCTTTCCCATTTTCACATCAGGTAATTAATTAAGGCCACTCCTAGCCCTCCCCTGTCCCAATGTCACCCTAAGACCTGTATCTGTCGGTGCGACGTAAAGCAGTAACAGTATAAAAATTGAATCAATACTGATTCACATCAAGATGCATGAGCAGTTTCACTCTGAGGAGTAAAAATGTACCCAGTAAGTGTCATTAAGGAAGAAATGTTCACGTACGTGGTGTAGCCTACGACAGAGGCGCGGACACGTGAAACTCACGAGACCATCCGATTCTCAAATATTGACTGAGAAGAGAAAGCACTTTTTTTGAGAATTTACAGAGATTTAATAAAAAGATGCAACAGCCTAAAGAGTGTGTACAATATCTTCACGTTGCACGATTTCAGTTGAACTAATGACTGTTTCAAGGACATCCGCCAGCAGATGGAAAGATGGACTGATACACCTCGGCAACTCCAAGTAAAACCCCGAAATAAATATGAACTTTAAATACCTCCCTCTAGTCATTCTGTCCCTATTCATGCAATATTTATTTATTTATTTATTTATTTACTTATTTATTTATTTATTTATTTATTTATTTATTTATTTATTTATTTATTTATTTATTTATTTATTTATTTATTTATTTATTTATTTATTTATTGTTGCGTATAGCATAGTCATTTCTTCTCATACTAGTGTAAATGGCTATGTCGTCCGCGTATTGCTGGATATCCACACCTTAACGGGTGGAAGATGGTTCACATATACTTCGAATAGGGTGGGAGACAACACTCCTCCCTGTGGGACTCAGGCTCTGAGTGCCATTGGAGTGGACTTCTCTCCTTCACAGGAAACAGAAAATTTCCTAATCGTCAAATATGACTGTAAAATTTGGTATTATGGAACTTCGTATTGTTCCAGGAGTTTAACAATCAGGTTATCGTGCCAGAGAGTGTCGAAAGCTTTCTCTACATCGAAAATTACTGCTGACACGCAACGGCGTATATTGAACGGCCTTGTGACATACTGTGTTAAACGCAGCACCGCAAGAGAGGCACTGCGCTTAGACCGAAAGCCGAATTGTTCCGTTCGTAGTATGTTGCGCGTACTCAGGTATCCATTGAAGCGTGTGAGAAGAAGTTTTTCGAATATTTTGGATATATGTGATAACAGGATTTTCAGTCTATAATTTTGTTGAAATATTCCTTGGCTTTGGAATGACTATCATTTTGCCAGTCTTCCAAATGTCAGGGAATTATCCCAGTTTAATACAGGCCGAAAATATTGTTGCCAAAAATATTACGGCCCTGTATGGCAGTGACTCATTTCCTTGCTTGATGCCCTGTCATCACCGGAAGATTTCTTCTCGTTTAAATTGTAATTACCCTGCGAACCTCGGCATGCTGAATGTCAGGAATGTCATTGTCAGGGATCCATTGTCTTTTAAAAGTTGAGGGTTTTCTGCGTATCTAACGGGTCCGTAGTTCATTTTCGTCATCGTCTTCTTCAGAAAAATCGTTAATTACGCATTGACTTTCAATAGAGTCAGAGAAAGCCTCAGCGTTATCATAAGGGGAGAAAACCAAGCCATTTCGGCCATGAATTGTACGCCGGGGTTCCTTGGCTCGAATCAGACCGTGAGTAATCCGCCAGAATTCGCAGTCTGACTCATGTACTGCAAGATGTCTGCAGAATTATTCCTATCTTACATTCCAGCAAGAGATTGCGGACTTCTCGGGCAAGTTCCTTGTATTCTGTCCGATCAGCTGGGTCACGGTACTTTTGCCATCTATTCCTATATCTGGTTTCGGAATGGATCAAGTCCTTAAGGAGATCTGGCGTGGTGTCGTCTTGGGAGCCATGGTGGAAAGAGAGCGGTGACGCCGGCTGGAATCTTCCCTGTCTCTACGTACTCATCAACAATCTCGGGTGTTAACGAAGGCATTATTGTGAGCGTCGGGGGTTGAAAATGAACAAGAGTTGACCAAGAGAGGTCGGATAGGATAGATGCAAGTGAGGAGTCTTGCACAAGAAAGTGGAAGGAATGCCAGGACTCAGCTGAGGGCCCCGTGGTCGCCAACCCACGCTCCAAAGTTCAGAGCCCTTGGGACCCATTTTAGTCACCTCTTATGGTAGGTAGAGGATACCGTGTGTGTTATTCTACCGCCACCACCCACAGGGGGATGCCCTATTAAAAGATGGGGCAAGTTTTTTCGTCATGGACGAAAGATAGTTGATGTAGTTGTGAACTGACACTAAGGAAACGATGAAGACCCAGTGCAGTGGATTTGGTCAAAACTAGCGAACACTGCCAGGAACTGGACTCGGGCCTCTTATAGATAAAAGAAACATATAAGAGACGCAAAGAAAATAAAACATAACAGTGACAAGGGTAAGAATTTAAATTTATTATGAAAAGAAAATCAAAAAAATAGTATAAGTAAAACAGGGGGCCGAAAATCAAATGGGTAATATGAATAATATGGGCCCGTAATTAAAATACACCAGACACAATCTAATAATACCTTCGTAAAGGACATGAAGAAAAGTTTAGCATAAAGATATGGCACCGATATCAATTAGCTGAAGCATATGAGTTTAGACGGTACAAAATATTTCTTTATAGCACGTCAGGTCAAGACAATCATAAGATTAGAGAGTAATAGCCTCACATCATAACGTACTCTCATTCGATTCCACCGTCAAGGCATCAAGACTCCCAACAATAATCCTAACATCCCCCGAGAATACAATAACATTAAGTAAAAAGAGCATAAATGAAGAAGAGGGAAGGGAGCACCGAGCTCTTAAAATTCAACCAGAGAGGAAAAGCAAAAGGGGCGGTTACCATAGTTTCACGCAACACAACAAGAAGATACAGAAAGACAACCCTCAAGGAATAAAACATATTAAACTAGAAAATAAGTAAGGAAAGCCAATGACGGCGATGTGAAACGATCAATAAACAGGTAAATTAAGCACAAAAGGTATTACGAATCAAACGTCAGAACCACCCACGCACACACAGAGACCAAGAGGTTAGGTTGTCGCAAATAAAGGGACGTACAAGAGCGTCGACGATACAGCACATAATAAATAAACAACCGCTCTCGAGCTCAGACAATATGAATCAGAAAGTGATCCATCTTCAACGCAAACAGCATACAGAAAAGGCTGAGATGTGTACAAGGACATTTTGAATTTCTTAAAGTATCTTTTATAAGCCATAAAGGCGACTTGAAAATCGAATCCTTAAATCTTCTCAAGTCGAAAAGATCTCAAAAAGATCCATCAGAAAGATAATCCCACAAGACGGGGCAAAAAGAAATGCTTTGACCTATCCTATCGTATAAGACGCCATCTGTCGGAATAGAGAAGGATTACATAGTGGTAACGACACATGATGGGAAAGAGTAATAGTTGATAGATACAAGAGTTCGCTAGGAACGTGAAGATATCAGGAAAAGTAAACGTGCCACAAAATGATATGGTGCGGTGCGGTAGAGTTCTCACCATTCTAGTACAACATCTCCATTTGGATCATCTTGAGAGTAGCCCCAACAGGTCTATGGCTGTTGAAATCACCAGAAATAACAGAAGCTTTCTGTCTTTTGAAATTAGCAGGTGGATTAAATGAAAATACATCATTAGGAGGGATGTTGACAGAGGAGATTACATAATTAACAACTTGGACATTAACAATTTTATTGTTGTTTTCATCTAAGATTTAAGTCGAGAGAATCTGAAGATCTGGTTTCGCAAATATGGACTGCTATTCTGATCATGTGATGGTTAGGCTACTAATTTCATTCCTGGAATTTTAGGATCATGTTGATGAATGTCGCTATGTGTTCCTTGGACATACAGTAAAACACATTTATGGGTACGGCAAAGGTTGTGCAATAGTTCATCCTTACACTTTGAAAATCTTTCTATGTTCGTAGAAATGATTATCATACTTGGCTCTGATACGAGCCATTCCCAGTTGATGGAAAGCGTACTCACCTTATATGAGATGTTTGACAGTATGCTTCTCGAATGCTGATGTTCAGTTCAGTACTGGAAGTAGATTCCAAGTAGCTATACAGAGATACAACATGCAGCTCCCTCGAGACCTGCTGCCTTAACATTTCTGCACTTATTGAGCGCTCTATTAGGATCTTCCACAGCGCAGTGATGAGAAGGAATGCTACCTTCGCAATAACACAATTGTTCTACTATCGCCTTTGGACTGAATGCAGATTTATTTGGTTTACCATTCTCCAGGAGTGGAGGTATGTATTAAGACAAACACGAACGTCCAGTTTCCAAGCCAGCGCGGCTAAAATCCTACGCCTTGTGAAATGGAAACCATCTGAACCAAAGTTTACTACGGTAACAATTCAGCCATAGAGCCAGAAAAGTAAACTTATTATATTATTATTATTATTATTATTATTATTATTATTATTATTATTATTATTATTATTATTATTATTATTATTATTAGTATCAATTTACGAAGGCTTGGCTTGTGCCGGTAACATAATGGGCTGACTCGGCCTAAGCAAGGAGTCACCCTCTTGATTATTAAACTACAGGTACATATATGTACAAATATTTACAACATAAATAATTAAAACATAACTTATACATTTATACAATAAATACAAACAACTTCAGACTTCTTATGTCCCCGTTTTGGGAATCTGTTCTTCAGTGTTACTGGAACTGCGGCCAGAAACTTCATGCTGTTTGGCGTGAGTCAGAGGAAAAGTCGTTCCTAGGAACTTTGTCACAATGTGGCAAGTGCTCAGGAGGGTGGCTTTCTGTAATTTTCCGTATGTGTGATGATGCAGGATTAATGCAGCCAGGGAGCTGTGACAGCATTTTGGAATAACACCGGTACATGATATTACTATTGGAACTGTGGTGACTGATTCTAGTTTCCACAGGCGTGGTATTTCTATTGCCAGTTCTGTGTATTGAACCCATAATTCAACGATGAGAAAAATATTTTTTATTTTTCTCAATATTTATTTAAAATAACAAGCTACTTTTATTTTTGAGAGCAGCCATGTTGCTCTTCCAAAAGCCTCGCTGTCGCGTGGGAACGATCTCACCCGCGGTAAGCTCGTGAAATACCGTGACACCTCGGCGGACTTCGAGCACATAATAATTCTTCAAATTCACGGAATTCTGCGTAACGGGAGATTTTGGCAACACAGTAAATAAATAAATAAATAATTTAAATTATTCTTAAACCCTACGTGAAGACAGAACCACCAGGGTAAAATATAAATGCAGTTAAGCCTAAGTACAAATCAGCGTCAGATCCGAGGACTAGCTCCACGTGCCAAGGTCAATGGATGAAGAAAACCCGCGAAACGCTCGGGCAGAAATAATTCATTTCATCTGTTGCGAGTGTGGTAAAATTATGAGATTAACATCCAAATAAATCACAAGTCTGTCCGGAATTCCGGAACAAGTCTCATGAAAATCGGTCTACTGGACGCGAAATTAGCAGATTACGCAATCAAGCTTAGTGGTGTGTGTGGCGTCACTCGTAAGACTATAAAAGGAACCCCCCACTACATATTTTTCAGTGTCGATCTGGTTTTTGAAGCAGCGGAAGATTACGCCCGTCGTCAGCAGAAAATTGTACGAGATTGATCTACGAATAACTTAGTACATGTTCGTGGATGAGGTCCACATCTTCTGTTAGAAAGGGAAGGTGATAGAATTTTTTCTGAACATTTGTCAACAAACTGTGAAAGCATAGGCGTCTGTAAAAGTACATAGCATAATTTATTTTATCACCTCATATGTGTTTGAAAGTGTTAAGAGAGTTGGGAAGTTAGTCAGAGTAGTTCTGATTTCGTTATTTGTTGAACACCTGTTGTGTTGGGGTGACAGAGAGACGACTCTGGGAAGAAGGTAGACAGTCGCAGTTGACTGCAGAACGAGGGAGGTTTGTTGTACAAATTATAACGAGGAAAGTGCGTGATTTGTGTTGTAATTTAATAACGTGTGAAAAGGCAGTGTTTGTAAGATTGATATGTTGGAGAAGATGATGTTCTTTGTACCAATGTGCGGCTAAACGCACGAGGTCAGCTGGCGACAATGTAGCCAGAATACTGGAGATGACGTCACTTGCAGGTCTATCTATATTTGTATTATGTTGTAGTTAGATTTTATTGTTTGTCCCAACCAATTTTTCAAGATGATTGTCGGGTTGATATTTGTAATTATCAGGCGAAAAGTGTTATAATTTTGGTCAGCTTGTGAAAATTTTAGTTTGTAAAATTTCACGTCAAGAAACTGTAAAATGCGACGTTTATATCTGGTGCTAATGTTCTATGAGATATTGTCCAAATTGAGGAAAATTAGGAAAGCTATAATGGTAAAATTGTCGTGGCGAATGTCTTAATTTCAAATATCATTTGAATTCAAAAGTGTTTGTCGATAATAATAATAATAATAATAATATTAATAATGTCTACCACGGGATAAAATTTTCCTATGTTAAAACTGCATTTAACCAGTATGTTTTACAAGGATCGCAGGTAATTAGATAACTCCAGTGAAATTCGATAGAGTTATGTTTTATTCATGGGAAGTCAAATTTTGTGACATCGTGTATGTCGATGATACGAAAAATCGCGGTGAGTTCTTTTATTCTCGAGGTCCGAAAGTTGTAGTAACAGTAAATAAAGAGGTGTATTTTATAATGGTTATTGTTTTCACCAGAGGACTGAAACACGAAAAGGGTCTTGGAAACATAAGAAAAATGGATTGAGAGCGAAGAATTTATATATGTGGAGATAAGGGTAATAGGAATACTGAAGGTGAAAGGGAGCCTGGATTTTAAGTGATACCGCTCGGATAAGGCGAGGAGAATGAGTTTGAGACAGGCTTTGTTTGCCGAGGAAGTATTTGTAAGACAGGCTGTATTGTGACAGGCTGTAGTGTTTCCGCTAACAATCCGAAAATTGAGACGACTACTGTGTGAGTCACCGTAGATTTAAAGTAAGATCCCAAGTGAAAACGATTCTAGTAAAGATTAAAAATCTTGGTAGTAAAAGTCAAGTGACCAGTTACGTGAAGTGCGTATGAATATTAAGATAATGTGACCTCAAGGATAAAAGAGCATTTAGAATACACGGTCGGTGTTGTTTGACCGTGTAAATTTATTGAATTTCGTTTCACTGGATAGTCTTAGATATAAATATTTGGAAATTAACGGTAGGCGATTTGAGAGTTTCAAATGCGGTAGTGATGATTATTATTTCTGAATACATCCACTAAATGGTAGACGTGTGTTGGGAATTATTATTTCTTCCCTAAAATTTCATTGCACATGCTGAGATTGTGTTTGATTTGGAGAATTGTTCGTCACGTATATTTATTTTCGAGTTCACGTATTGTAATGAGATAGAGACCTGCTGCATTTTTCGACTTGCATTCGTTTAATAGTAAGAGACGTGGTTCCGTGTGTGTTATTAGTCTGACCAGGTTTACAATTGAAATGTCAGAGTTGGTTTGAAATTGCTAGTTCGCCTGATATGCTAGGGGATGCGTAGCACGACCCATTTTACGCCCGACCATAGATTTAGGACGTCACATGTTATTTTTGGAGTATATTGATGATGAGACGTCCTAGTTCACGCCCGAGGATAGAATTGGGAAGGTATCGTGTACATAGAGATTAGTGTTAGGATGTACATATTTTCAGTGAGCCCGATGATGGGTCTGGGATGTCAGCTGTACATAATCAAGTCCCAGATTAGATGTTTTTGTTTTGTTTTTCGAAGTGACTTGGACGAAGGTAGCATCTACAGTAAAATATGAAATATGAAGAGGGTTAGATCGGTAATAATGAGGCCAACTTGGGCGCGGCTCAAACAGCTGGAAGGTGTTTCCTAAGATATGGGACCGTTATGCGCGAATGAGGGTTGCCCAAACATTTGGATATCGACCTGATGGTGATTAAATTTTTTACTGTAATTCTCCATGCGTGTTGAGTTTTAATGACTTCGACATTTTATTTTATTGTACGGACTTAATTGTTTTGTCGTTCTGACGTCCGTTTCGTTTTGATAGTGTGCATATTGACACTCAGTGTATTAGTGTGAGACTTGAGTTGCGAATGTGGTTTCGATTCGTCAGCCAGTAATATTATTTTATTTTCAATCTTTGTCGTACGTTCATTTTATACGTAGTTGAGTTCGATTTAGTGATCACTTTATAGGTAGTGTGTTGGGACAAACAATAAGTAGATGGATTTGTAATGGTAGTCATTGTTTCCAAAGGAAATAATTCCTTAAAGTTGTTGTATTTTTCAATGTGGACTGGTAATTTTATTAAGCGTAACATAACCATTTCTAACCTGAAAATCGGTTCAATAATAATACTTTTCAAGTGATTTACCACTTTTTTAATTAACTTCAGTGTTTGGCATTTCTTCTAAATGCGTGATGAATAAGTGTTTCCTGCATTTCGCAGTTTTGTTCCTTCAGAACAACGTAACGTAAGATCCTCGCGGATTATGTTGTTGTTGGTTCCCTCCGAACAGCTGTTTGGGTGATGCACATTTAGCATCGGGATTACCTTATCACTTAAGGGTGTCATGAATGACAAATACATGGTGGAATTTTATTTCAATTGTGAATGATGCTGTTAACTCGTAGTGAACACCATGCTTCCCCATAATATTTCGCAACCTATCCAAAGCAACTGATAGTCAATTTGTTTCGACTAAGGGTCCATTCGGCGGGTGTCCCGTATCCGTAAAGGGTATTCGACTGGTGGATAACCCTAACTAAGAGGAAATCAGGCGTTCTACTTGTTGAAAGTCACATTTTCCACGGATCGTGTGGATTAATTCTCAGTTCTCGTTTGGAATAATAGGTGCCCGGTTTTCAGGTCTTTCCTTTTTCAGTTTTTCAGTTTCGCTGTGCACTAATTTATTACTTTCTCCGAAGCAACTCTTCGATATTGTGAGAAATAAATCAACGCTATGCAATGTGACTGCGTTTGAAACATTCAATAATAAATGATTTATAAATTTTTTGATTTCAAGGATTTATATTAAAATAATAATGATGTCGTGTCATTTCGAATTTAATAAAAGTTAGTAAGCACATATTTGCTCCTCATTTCAAGTAGTTAGGCTCTCTTCTGAACCCCATCGTTCGCCCGCAGATCTTGACCGAGTCAGTAAGACGTCGCACCAACGTTGGGGCCTAAGTCACGATAAGGAGGAGGATAATTTTACACGTTGGAGGACAGTAAGAATGTCACACCAACGTGGTGGTTTAAGTTACTTAACAGAGAGGGCCTAAGTGCATCAAAGTAAGAACTACGAGTCATGTTGGTTGACATCAGTAAAATGATGACCAATTGTAGGATATATTACACGTTGCGCCTCAGTAAGAATGGCGCCAAACGTAAGGGCCAAAGTCACGATAACGATACGATGCCACGATAAAGATAATAGAAATATATATTGAAAATAAATGTTAGGAAAATATGAAATAATGTTGAGGCCTAAGCCACATTATAAATAATACAAGCGGTGAGAACTATTGCTGAGCCACAGTCAAACGAATTATGCCCAATGAGAGTGCTTGATATTATCGCGTTTAGCGAGGAGCTTAAGTACTTGGTAGATAATAATAACAGTCACAATGCATTTTAGGAAACCAGTACTTAAAGCTTTATTAAAGCTTATGTCATGTTGCAAATATAAATTTTGGATGTGGTAACGCTGAATTACATTCAAAGTGTATGCGTTAACATGTTCTTTATTTAATTAATTCACGGAAGCGAAACTATTTGGGATATTTATCCAGAGTAACTTACTAACTTCAAATTTTCTTTTTATTAAACAATTTGTGATACAAGCCATATAAATATAATTTTAATAAGACAACTGTTGGAATGTTGTCAGTTTTGGTATTCAATTATAATAGCGTTTGTATGCGAAAACGCAGTAGATACTGAATTGTTTCCTTAGTAGTCTGGTGTATTCTGTTTGCATTAACAGCCGGCGTACTCATTCTTGTATTTTTGTGATATTGTGAGATGGGAGTTCACTTGACAGCGGATCAGCTGAGGATGTTGATGGATAATCTAATGGAGGTGAGAGAGGCCATGAATAATACGATGGACGACATGTTAGGTCGGAGTAAGAATCCCATAGATAGTTTGAATAGTAAGATGGAGGATACGAAAATCCAGAATGAATGTTTACATAGTAAGTTCAATAACTTAAATAGTAAGATGGAGGACGCGAAAGTCCAGAATGAGAATTTGAGGGAGGACATGAAAGTCCGGAATGATAGCTTAAATAGTAAAATGGGTGACATGATAGTTCAGCGTAAGCGTTTGGTAGCTAGTTTGAAAAACACTAGGGACGATTTAAAGAACAGGTTGGATGTTTTTCAAGCTAGTCTGAAAGAAAGTAATGACGGTTTAAAGAGTGGGGTGAATGATTTGAAGGTTAACTTGAAAAATATTTTTGGTGATTTAAAGAGTAGTGTGGGTGAGTTACGAAATGTTTGCAAGAGAAATAATAATGGTTCAAAGGTAGGCTCAGAAGAAATGACAGATAGACACGTGAAAGTTGAGAATAAGACTACAGAGACGGAGGTTGGTTGTCCAGAATTCAAAGAGAGAGCAGCTGAAATAGAAAAGGATTTAGGTGACGATGAACAGGTCATGACCGTCCACACCAAAGAGTCCGAGGATGTGAATAGTAATTGTGAACAGGATTCGAGAAAGAGTATCTTAGCCCAGGAGCAGACGGGCGAGAAGGTCAAGCTCAACGAGAATGGAGACAGTAGTGAAATTAGACAGCCGACATGCAATCTAAGGTGGTTGGAAATTTGAGTCAAACTACAGAGTCTCATAATCCAGACCTTGGTAGTGAATTGAAAAATAACAATGTCGCAAATGCTAAAGGAAAGAATTTGTACGTTGAGACGAGAAAATCTCAAAACTGAAGGATCGCGAACGTGTTAAATATGAAAGGGAGATATCAGGATCAGTTTTACCAATTGAAGGAAGACCCGCCTCCAACTGTAAAGGGATTCTTTGAGTATCTGATGGAAAATATCCTGGAGGCCAAGATATCTGAAAACGTAGATGAAGGACAGCTGATGGATACGTCATGAAAGTACCGTTATTATGGTTAGACGTTACAGCCCTTCAACATTGTGCCTTTGATAAGGGAAAGATATGCCGGAGAGCCCCTTAAGTCAAATGTAGATAGCAGGTGTAGCGAGAGAGAGAGAGAGAGAGGCAGATTGAAGAGACACCAAATGACGCACATAACATCAACAACAGCAAGAAACAGACTCCAAGCAACCCCAAACTAAATTAAAGACCGCAACACAACAACAAGAAGATCAAAGGTTTACCACAGGGCAGAGAAAGAGTTCCAACCCAGGATGACACCGCATTACCAGCAGGGTAAATGGTCACGGAAGAGGAAGAAGAAGAATTACATCCCGTGAATATGATCGTCACGTCGAAAGGAAGATAGGTCGAGGAACCACTCCAAGAACAGGCAAGCAGCTGCAGTAATCAAGAGGAAGACCCTGAATGCTTACAATGTTCATTCTTAAGAGAATACTTTATTGATGACATATGTAACGCAATTCTATTGTTGGAAGAAGAAAACAGGAAAATACGTGAAAGTAACAGAGCCCTACGTCAAGAGTGAGATCGACTGGGAAATTTTACGTAGAATCATGGTTCATTTGTATCAAAATTCCCATGTACAGTTCAGAATTTTGAAGGAATATATATCTACATATTTCCCCTTACTGGGTAAACATTTTTTCGTCGTAGGTGGATTATGAACCCATAATTCAACGATGAGAAAAATATTTTTTATTTTTCTCAATATTTATTTAAAATAACAAGCTACTTTTATTTTTGAGAGCAGCCATGTTGCTCTTCCAAAAGCCTCGCTGTCGCGTGGGAACGATCTCACCCGCGGTAAGCTCGTGAAATACCGTGACACCTCGGCGGACTTCGAGCACATAATAATTCTTCAAATTCACGGAATTGTGCGTAACGGGAGATTTTGGCAACACAGTAAATAAATAAATAAATAATTTAAATTATTCTTAAACCCTACGTGAAGACAGAACCCCCAGGGTAAAATATAAATGCAGTTAAGCCTAAGTACAAATCAGCGTCAGATCCGAGGACTAGCTCCACGTGCCAAGGTCAATGGATAAAGAAAACCCGCGAAACGCCCGGGCAGAAATAATTCATTTCATCTGTTGCGAGTGTGGTAAAATTATGAGATTAACATCCAAATAAATCACAAGTCTGTCCGGAATTCCGGAACAAGTCTCATGAAAATCGGTCTACTGGACGCGAAATTAGCAGATTACGCAATCAAGCTTAGTGGTGTGTGTGGCGTCACTCGTAAGACTATAAAAGGAACCCCCCACTGCATATTTTTCAGTGTCAATCTGGTTTTTGAAGCAGCGGAAGATTACGCCCGTCGTCAGCAGAAAATTGTACAAGATTGATCTACGAATAACTTAGTACATGTTCGTGGATGAGGTCCACATCTTCTGTTAGAAAGGGAAGGTGATAGAATTTTTTCTGAACTTTTGCCAACAAACTGTGAAAGCATAGGCGTCTGTTAAAGTATATAGCATAATTTATTTTATCACCTCATATGTGTTTGAAAGTGTTAAGAGAGTTGGGAAGCTAGTCAGAGTAGTTCTGATTTCGTTATTTGTTGAACACCTGTTGTGTTGGGGTGACAGAGAGACGACTCTGGGAAGAAGGTAGACAGTCGCAGTTGACTGCAGAACGAGGGAGGTTTGTTGTACAAATTATAACGAGGAAAGTGCGTGATTTGTGTTGTAATTTAATAACGTGTGAAAAGGCAGTGTTTGTAAGATTGATATGTTGGAGAAGATGATGTTCTTTGTACCAATGTGCGGCTAAACGCACGAGGTCAGCTGGCGACAATGTAGCCAGAATACTGGAGATGACGTCACTTGCATGTCTATCTATAGCAGAACTATGGAAATATGCCCCAGAAGAATCACTTGATATCTTGCAAAAGCAAATAGAAGAAATTTGGAACAAGGAGACCCTACCCGAAGATTGGAAAATAGCTTTGATCCATCCATTACACAAAAAAAAGGCAGCATGAAGAACATCAACAACTACAGAGGAATATCTTTGCAACCCGTGACTTACAAAATTCTATCACTTGCCATCCTGGAGCGTTTGGAAGCACAAGTCGAACATCAAATAGGTGAATACCAAGGAGGGTTCAGAAAAGGTCGCTCAACAGCTGAACAGATACAAAATCTCAAAACGATCATCAGATATTGTACACTAAGGTCCAAGCAGTATGTGTCTGTCTTTGTGGAATTTAAGAAAGCGTACGACTCCATTGACCGGGAAGTCCTGCTAAACATCTTAAATGAATTTGGAGTTGATTTGAAACTGCTGGCATTAATTAGAGCCACCCTGACCGATACAAAATCCAAGGTGAAGTTCCACGGATGTCTCTCGCATTCCTTTGACATCAAAACTGGAGTCCGACAAGGTGATGGGCTTTCCTAGATCCTCTTCAACTGTGTTCTTGAAAAGATCATCAGAACCTGGTGGGTGAGATTACAGGAAACCAACTACAGTCCATTGAGAATAGGAACAAAATCCAAGGGGATCGCAACAGACTGCTTAGTATTTGCCGATGATATTGCTGTTCTCTCAACCGACATAAAAACCGCTAGAGATCAAGTTGAAATTTTAAAGGAAATTGCCGAACAAACTGGTTTGCAGATATCGTTTGAGAAAACAGAAGTAATGACTAACATCAAAGAGGCTCCACCAAAACTCCATACAAAATACGGGGACATCACCCGAGTAGACAAATTCAAATACCTGGGTGAGATCATCATGAAAAATGGACTGGACAAAGAAGCACTTCAGGAGCGAGTACGCAAACTGGAAATAGCCTACCAAACATCCCGCACAATCTACAACAAAAATGCCTTTCCCAAAACACCAAGATACGTCACTATGAAACGGTTCTGAAGCCAGTAGTTCTATATGCAGCCGAAACCCTGTCTCTAAATGCCAACAAAGGACTACTTGAAGAACTGGAGAAAAGAGAACGCAAAATTGTGAGAGGAATCTTGGGATCAAAGTACAGAAATGGAATCCATCAAAAGAGATCCAACAAGGAATTCTACAGCAAAATAGAGAAAATTACCGACACAATCAGAAAAAGACGGGCACGATTTTACGGTCATCTGAAAGGAATGGACAGAAGAAAATTAACTAAAGAAATCTTCCACTTTTTGATTCAAACCCCAAAACCACAATTCCCTGGTTTAGAAATACCAAAGAAGACCTGCAAATGCTACATATCTCAGCTGAAGATGCCTTTAACAGAGATCTCTTCCGCAAGAAAATATTGACGAACGGGCTAAACCGAGACGAGCAACCGAAGAGAAGACACGGTGCCCCTTGGACAGAGGAGCGTAAGCAGGCCCACTCACAAAGAATGAGGGAAATTTGGGCTCTAAAGAAGGCCAAGTTCAGTGTCAAATGCAACAAGACTTAACGTGGTCCTTGATGGCCCCAGCGAAATATATATATAATAATAATAATAATAATAATAATAATAATAATAATAATAATAATAATAATAATAATAATAATAATAATAATAATAATAATAATAATAATAATAATGTCTACCGCGGGATAAAATTTTCCTATGTTAAAAGTGCATTTAACCAGTATGTTTTACAAGGATCGCATGCATTTAGATAATTCCAGTGAAATTCGATAGAGTTATGTTTTATTCATGGGAAGTCAAATTTTGTGACATCGTGTATGTCGATGATACGGAAAATCGCGGGTTGTTCTTGTATTCTCGAGGTCCGAAAGTTGTAGTAACAGTAAATAAAGAGGTGTATTTTATAATGGTTATTGTTTTCACCAGAGGATTGAGATACGAAAAGGATTCCGGAAATATAAGAAGAATGGATTGAGAGTGAAGACTTTATATATGTGGAGATAAGGGTGATAGGAATACTGAAGGTGAAAGGTAGCCTGGATTTTAAGTGATACCGCTCGGATAAGGCGAGGAGAATGAGTTTGAGACAGGCTTTGTTTGCCGAGGAAGTATTTGTGAGACAGGCTGTATTGTGACAGGCTGTAGTGTTTTCCGCTAACAATCCGAAAATTGAGACGACTACTGTGTGAGGCACCGTCGATTTCCAGTAAGATCCCAAGTGAAAACGTTTCTAGTAAAGATTAAAAATCTTGGTAACAAAAGTCAAGTGACCAGTTACGTAAAGTCCGTATGAATATTAAGATAATGTGACCTCAAGGATAAAAGAGCATTTAGAATACACGGTCGGTGTTGTTTGACCGTGTAAATTTATTGAATTTCGTTTCGCTGGATAGTCTTAGATATAAATATTTGGAAATTAACGGTAGGCGATTTGAGAGTTTCAAATGTGGTAGTGATGATTATTATTTCTGAATAGTCCACTAAATGGTAGCCGTGTGTTGGGAATCATTAGTTCTTCCCTAAAATTTCATTGCACATGCTGAGATTGTGTTTGAGTTGGAGAATTGTTCGTCACGTATATTTATTTTCGAGTTCACGTATTGTAATGAGATAGAGACCTGCTGCATTTTTCGACTTGCATTCGTTTAATAGTAAGAGACGTGGTTCCGTGTGTGTTATTAGTCTGACCAGGTTTACAATTGAAATGTCAGAGTTGGTTTGAAATTGCTAGTTCGCCTGATATGCTAGGGGATGCGTAGCACGACCCATTTTACGCCCGACCATAGATTTAGGACGTCACATGTTATTTTTGGAGTATATTGATGATGAGACGTCCTAGTTCACGCCCGACGATAGAATTGGGAAGGTATCGTGTACATAGAGATTAGTGTTAGGATGTACATATTTTAAGTGAGCCCGATGATGGGTCTGGGATGTCAGCTGTACATACTCAAGTCCCAGATTAGTTGTTTTTGTTTTGTTTTTCGAAGTGACTTGGACGAAGGTAGCATCTACAGTAAAATATGAAATATGAAGAGGGTTAGATCGGTAATAATGAGGCCAACTTGGGCGCGGCTCCAACAGCTGGAAGGTGTTCCCTAAGATATGGGACCGTTATGCGCGAATGAGGGTTGCCCAAACATTTGGATATCGACCTGATGGTGATTAAATTTTTTACTGTAATTCTCCATGCGTGTTGAGTTTTAATGACTTCGACATTTTATTTTATTGTACGGACTTAATTGTTTTGTCGTTCTGACGTCCGTTTCGTTTTGATAGTGTGCATATTGACACTCAGTGTATTAGTGTGAGACTTGAGTTGCGAATGTGGTTTCGATTCGTCAGCCAGTAATATTATTTTATTTTCAATCTTTGTCGTACTTTCATTTTATACGTAGTTGAGTTCGATTTAGTGATCACTTTATAGGTAGTGTGTTGGGACAAACAATAAGTAGATGGATCTGTAATGGTAGTCATTGTTTCCAAAGGAAATAATTCCTTAAAGTTGTTGTATTTTTCAATGTGGACTGGTAATTTTATTAAGCGTAGCATAACCATTTCTACCCTGAAAATCGGTTCAATAATAATACTTTTCAAGTGATTTACCACTTTTTAATTAACTTCAGTGTTTGGCATTTCTTCTAAATGCGTGATGAATAAGTGTTTCCTGCATTTCGCAGTTTTGTTCCTTCAGAACAACGTAACGTAAGATCCTTGCGGATCATGTTGTTGTTGGTTCCTTCCGAACAGATGTTTGGGTGATGCACATTTAGCATCGGGATTACCTTATCACTTAAGGGTGTCATGAATGACAAATACATGGTGGAATTTTATTTCAATTGTGAATGATGCTGTTAACTCGTAGTGAATACCATGCTTTCCCATAATATTTCGCAACCTATCGAAAGGAACTGATAGTCAATTTGGTTCGACTAAGGGTCAATTCGGTGGGTGTTCCGTATCCGTAAAGGGTATTCGACTGGTGGATAACCTTAATTGAGAGGAAATCAGGCGTTCTACTTGTTGAAAGTCAGATTTTCCACGGATCGTGTAGATTAATGCTCAGTTCTCGTTTGGAATAATAGGTGCTCGGTTTTCAGGTCTTTCCTTTTTCAGTTTTTCAGTTTCGCTGTCCACTAATTTATTACTTTCTCTGAAGCAACTCTTCGATATTGTGAGAAATAAATCAACGCTATGCAATGTGACTGCGTTTGAAACATTCAATAATAAATGATTGATATTTTTTTTTTATTTCAAGGATTTATATTAAAATAATAATGTTGTCGTGCCATTTCGAATTTAATAAAAGTTAGTAAGCACATATTTGCTCCTCGTTTCAAGTAGTTAGATCGTGACCGAATTTATTCCCGTAACGACCCATGATTTAAAAGTTCTATATTGTTCTACTGTAGCAGCCGTGGCCGACCAACGATGGAATGTTAAGTTCAAGGGTTCAGTATTTTGATATCTTTGTGGCTATTGTTATTTGCAGATTGGAGGTACTTGGACAAGCAATTTCTATAAGGGATGCGGATGTTTTTGATTTATCCATTAGAATAATATCTGGCCTATTATTGCTGAGCGTGACATCGGTTATGACTTGTCGGTCCCATAGTAGTTTATATGAAGAGTTTTCGAGAATGGGTGGAGGTGTATATTATTATTATTATTATTATTATTATTATTATTATTATTATTATTATTATTATTATTATTATTATTATTATTATTATTATTCCGAGCGAATTGGTCGTGTAGTTGGTAGCGCACAGCTGTGAGCTGACATTCGGGAGATAGTGGCTTGGAATCACTGAGTCGGTGCCCTGAAGATGGTTTTCCGTGGTTACCCATTTTCATACCAGGCAAATGCTGGGGCCGTACGTTAATTAAGGCCACGGCCGCTTCCTTCCCACTTATACCCCACTGTCACCATAAGACCGTTATGTGTCGGTGTAACCTAAAACCAATTTTAAACATTATTATTATTATTATTATTATTATTATTATTATTATTATTATTATTATTATTATTATTATTATTATTATTATTATTATTATTATATTTCGCTAATTGGCTAACTAGGGACCACGATACGTTTCATTATACGTTCTGGCATTTACTCAGTTTTCTATTGATCCAGTAGGTTTCCATTGGCTGGCTGTGTCGGGACGGCGTTCATCCGACCACTTTGCACCAGTTGAACACTTCACATCCCGGAAAGTCCCAAGATTCACAATGTTTTTTCTGGGAAGGTTTCGTTTGCGCTCGTAACCTGGTAAGTGACCATAGAAGCGAGCTCTGAGTTTGCGCATTGTGTCCGTGATTTTCTCTATCTTAGAGTAGATTACTTGTCTGGATTTTCTTATGTACGTACCACTTTTTTAATTTGGGCCAATAATGTTGTGGAGAATCTTTCCCACTTTCTCCAGTATGTAGTTGAACAAGAGTGATGATAGTCTATCTCCCTGCCTAACACCCATTTTAATTTCAAAGGGTGCAGAGTAGCATCCTTGGAATTTTACTTTGGAGATGGTGCTAGTGGGCGGTTGCTCGTATTACCCCTAGCTGTTTTTCGTCGACTCCAGTTTCTGCAAGTATTTGAAGCAACACATTGCGGTCAATGGAGTCATATACCTTTCTGAAGTCTGCAAATGTGCATACGTATGTTCGGCCTCGCAACATATGGTATCTCATTTTCGTTTGAAGATTTTAGACCTGTTAAACTGCTTATCGGCCTTTCCAGAAACATCCTTGGTATTCTCCAAGCGAGCGCTGAACTTGCTGTTCTAGCCGTTCTAGGATGGATAACGACAGAATCTTATATGCTACTGGGAGTAAGGAGATACCACGATACTTATTTACACCTTTGATATTTCCTTTCATATGTAATGATGGTTCATGTTTGTGGGTTACTCTAGTCACGTCCTAGTTCATGAACCATGGGCAATGGCTGAGTGGCCTAGTAAGTGGTCCTGAGAGTCGGGATACCAGTTGCTATGGAATGGGAGTGGGCATCTCGGACATATTCTGAGTCATGGCTCTCCTTGTGTTCAGGCGGCTAGGACTATACAATGCACCGGTGGTCCATAACCCGTTAGAGAAGAGATCCTCACTTAGACTATGTGCAAGTAGGGTAGCATCCTGCTTCACGAATTTACCGAGCTCAGAACATTTTAAGCAAGCCGCGGAACTATGGGAGTAACGGAGTACCACTCTCATTTGCCAGGCGAGGGACTCCTTGGAAACAACTTCGGGAACGAAATGGAATTCGATGTGGAGCTATCAATATTAATTCACCGCTACACATGGGAGGCTAGGGGTACCAGGTCCATAATAGACTATATCTTAACAGACTTCGAATTCAGGAAATCTGTTAGGAATGTATGAGGTTGCTCTAGGCAAGCATGTCTGTGGGGCGTATCGCTAAAAATGTGTACCATACTTCCATCTGCGACGTAGGTGATCTTAATCAGATGGTCATCATACCACTGCACATCAGAGATACAACTGTCAAACTTTGCTGACACATTACCATTGTATATCAGTTTGTACCCGCATCCGATGTCGTACGACTTCTGTCCACACAATCGTGTTTCCTGCACCGCACAGGCACGGATCTGTCTCCTTTCGAGAGCCTTTGATAGGTCGCTGAACCGCCCAGACATAGTACCGACGTTGAGTGAAGCAAGACGGGTTGTATGAGCTAGCTTGCTTAGCCTTCGCCGCCCGTACGATTGTAACCCTTGCATACCTCTCACGTTGACCGGGCCTCGCCAACGCAAGTCGCATAGCGGGGACGTCGTAGCCTTAGTACTAGATCCGAACGACATCATTCCATGAGATTATGACTGAGAGATTTTACGGCCGGCCTGTCACATAGCTTGTCGCCAATTATTTTAGAGCTGCTGCCAGTAGCTCTGTAGGTGTTCAGGGTTGAGGGCAGGCATTTACTGCTAATTCAAATCGGTATGGTTTTCCCGCCAATACTCGAGTGGCTGATTGCAATGGTTTCCCATTGGGCGATGGGGTGGCCACATCCCGACGCCAGAAATAATAATAATAATAATAATAATAATAATAATAATAATAATAATAATAATAATAATAATAATAATAATCCACAGCCTGTTTCCAGTCATTCGACCGGGTCAGAAATGGAATGAATGAAGCCCCCATTTAGCGGCGAGGATAGGAATTGTGTCCCACTGGGCGATGGGGTCGCCACATCCCGACGCCAGAAATAATAATAATAATAATAATAATAATAATAATAATAATAATAATAATAATAATAATAATGAAAATCCACAGCCTGTTTCTAGTCATTCGACTGGGTCAGGAATGGAATGAATGAAGCCCCCATCTAGCGGCGAGGATAGGAATTGTGCCGACTGCCGAAGCCTGCCACACTCCTCCGGGGCAATGATTAATGAATGACAGATGAAATGAAATGATATCGGAGTGTGTTGCTGGAATGAAATATGACAGATAAAACCAGAGTACCCGGAGTAAAACCTGTCCCGCTTCCGCTTTCTCGAGCCCAAATCTCACATGGAGTGACCGTGATTTGAAGCACGGAACCCAGTGGTTAGAAGCTGGCGCGCTGCCACCTGAGCCACGGAGGCTCTAATAATAATAATAATAATAATAATAATAATAGTAATAATATCGATCCCTGAAGTAAATAGCGATATTGATCACTCGGGTAAATTCTTGATTTAGTTTTACAGCAGTTCGCTCGCTACTGAATTCGGGAGGCGAGAAAAAAAGTACTGTAGTTTATTTCTATTGAATATTGGGGAGTAAAAGCTAACTGGGAGCTCGATTCTTTAGCTGGGAACTAGATTGCGAATTAATTAATCACATTAGTTCACCTACTTAACCTTACTTACTGCTGTAGTAGTTCTTCGCATTAGTTCAACTACTTAGCCCGACTGAACAGACTGACTACTTCGCGAACTACAGCATAGATGACCAGTACTGTCAGTTACTCTAGTCTCAAGGCTGGTGAGCTAGTGAGTGAATGAGTCACTCTGATCACTCACAAACATGACCACCGAAATGAATGTACAGCTTCCTCAAGGTTCCGCGCAACACAACCGCGAATGGTATTAATATTTGCAGACAGGTGTCCTTCTAGAAGTCTGACGTCACTAATGATGACGTCAGGTGAGGTCTGGGCTAGCTCACGGCGGCGCCACTGCCTTATATGGCGCGCGGCAGACGAGCTGGGGTTTCCTTACTCCCTCCAGGATAAAATATTTCCTCTTCCTGCTCTGACTAGATGACCCATGGGAATAACAATCGTAAATATACATCACTGAGATTTAGTGTAAGTACCAAGATAAAAATAACTGCGCCCATAGCCTCTGGGTTAACCCAACAAGCTAATTAGCAAGTACAATTTGTTTATACTCTGGTAGAACTGAGGGAGTGGCAACAAGGTAGAATATATAAAATTATTATATGTGACGGACTTTGGATATACCAGTCACTAGAACCAGGAATACTTACTGAATTACGGCGAATTATGTCTCAAGACCCAATTAGCCCCTAACTGATTCTGTTATCGCTTCCAATTTGTTGCGTCTGGCTTCTCACTACGAACTCCCTTAATCAACTCTGGTTCAACCGGGCGAGGTGGCCGTGCGGTTAGGGGCGCGCAGCTGTGAGCTTGCGTCCAGGAGATAGTAGCCATAAGACCTATCTGTGTCGGTGCGACGTAATGCCATTAGCAAACAAAACGGACAAACAACTCTGGTTCTATTCTTACGGTATTCGTTTTGCTCCTTCTGTGTACCAGCAGAAGAGTGCCAGCCTCGCCTGCATCGCAAAATCGTGGGCTCAAACCTGACAGTCTTTAAATGCAGATAAAATGCCATTCGTTCCTCCATGCCATGCCATACCAGATGGGTATGCAAAATGTTTTTGATAATATTAAAAAAGGATATATTTTCTCAAAATACATGATGATATTAGGTGTTTACGTGACGAAATTAGTCATAGATCACCCAACAGAGATATGCTTCTCTGTCATCTCGTAGAGTAAAATGGAAAGTCAAAACTGACACGCAGGCATGAATTTTAAACCACTTTGTATAGATGCCCTAGGCATTACTCAAGAGGCGTAATAGGGAAATGAGGAGCGAGGTAGTTTCCCGTTGTATTTCTCACCGAGCCAGAAGTTGCAATTATATATGTGTCTGCCAAGCCCACTGAAATGCATGCACCAACCGACCCTATGAGCAACATTTTCACACCATTCATAGAAGGGACTGGCTGCATAACGAAAGGCATTAATAGCATCGCTCATACCTCAGTCACTTTCATATTGTCAAAGCCAAGGATGAGACAGAGACAGATCAACTTAAGTAACAAAATTGCTGTAGCCCATTCCAGAAGACATAGAGCACTGTAAACACTAGATCCTGCCAGGAAAGGCATTAAACCACTTTAGTAATAGAAATGCTCATTTTCAATTAATCATACTCATATACTAGGTTCAAGAAATACAAATTAAGAATACACATGAATCAGTTAGGTATTTCAGGGAATTCTAGAAACTTAAAACCAGGTACCAGAGAACCTGAACCTTCACAATTCTTAGAAAAACGGAAATTTTCCAAAATTTCCTAAGGAGTTCGGGATGGGAAGTAGGATCCAAAAGTGGCTTAGAAGCAAAGGAGTGTAACATCACAAGTACAGTATATAATAAACATTATCTCACCTAGGGAATCATGCTTTCTAGAAGCGAATACCTATATTTTTCGTGGGCTTAATCGTTTCCAGTCCAAAATCTGAAGTATGTTTTAACATCAAACTCCGAGAATGTGTGGTGGAAAATGTCTGAGATTTTAAAGAAGTAAAAAGACGCGACAGGCCCGTAATGACAGAGGGACCAAGACTGGTATTGCCCGTACTGGCGTCGCATTTCGTCGTGTAAACATCATGAGATTTCGGTGAGGCATGAAGGCATTTACACCGGAAGCACTACTTTCTTGTCTTAGACAGGCTTACAGCTAATATACGATTGAGAGATATTTAATTCCTACCAGATTGCATATTGTTTCGTGCTCATACACTGCCAGCCCACTGTAGGCACCCTCGGTATTTTCTGGAAGGGATTGATGAGTCAGACGCGGTGCTCCCAGCCAGTCTGGGACAAGTGCCGTCGTCTCCCCAAAAGGAACTTTCACCCCATCAATGCAGTAATTAAAACTGAGTGGACTTTTCCTATTTGTGAAACTCACAACCTGACTTTTAACCCCGTTTATCATCACACCATTGCCTACTGTCCATCTCACAACTTTATCGAAGTCATTTTGCAGTTGCTCACAATCTATTAACGTATTTATTACTCTGTACAGAATAACATCATCGGCAAAACGTATTATATCTGATTCCACTCCTTTACACATTGATATATTTAAGAAAACATAAAAGTCCAATAACACTGCCTTGAGGAATTCCCTTCCTAATTATTACAGGGACAGATATAGCTTCCACTGGGTGAGTCACCGAACTCGTTTGGAGTCGAATCAAGACACCAGTGGAGTATACTGAGGGCTACCAAGGCTATCAGTGAAGCCTAAATCTCAAATACGAACGATGAATATCTAAAGCACATTATAATGTAAGCATCTGACACATTGTTCCATTTACAAACCTTGAAAGCAATGAAATGGCGAATGGCTTTTAGTGCCGGGAGTGTCCGGGACATGTTCGGCTTGCGAAGTGCAGGTCTTTCAAATTGACGCTCGTAGGCGACCTGACCGTCGTTATGAGGATAAAATGATGATGAAGACGACACGTACACCAGCCCCCGTGCCAATGATGGTAAAAATTCCCCACCCTGCCGGGAATCGCACCCGGACCCCTGTGACCAAAAGGCAGCACGCTAATCAATTAGCCATAGAGCCGGCACGTATTTCTGAGAACAAGGCTTCGGAGAATGATATTGCAGCCCAGATTCTAGGCCCTCTCTCCTCGACTGACCCCAAACGGCTTGGTGATGTATGCCTGACTCTCGCTGGGACTCGTGATGGCGGGGGAGAGTATAGTATGGTATACTATCGCCGCTGCTGTCAACCATGCGTTACTCATCGTATACACTTCCTCACCTCATCCCTCTGTATTATGTAGAAAACAGAGTACTGGCATTTCACTCCCGTTTACTTCATCCTTGTAGGAAGACACTGCAGGGCTGCTGTTTTAGGAGTAATAAAGTTTTATTTTTATTGGTAGAATAACTGAAGTACCCGTGCTTCGCTACGGGATTCTCAGAAAGACTGACTTGGTGGTTTTCCTAACTGAATTCAACATAGGTCATTACAAAAACGTCAGTAGGATTGTAGCGATTGAAAGCAATGTAATGATATAAAATACTCGATCAAATGAAAAACCGCACACTTTCTCACTTTCAACAAACAGTACTACGGTGCCGATCTAAGAGTCCAAAGTTCCAGAGCTGGAATAACCAGGTCGCAGACTGCCGTGAACACTCCTCTGTCATGATTCCGTTAAATATGCACACTACTCATTCCAATCAGTGGCTCAGAGTAGGGATTTATAGCTCGAATACTATGATGAACCAGTGTGTTACGTACCAGATATATCAGAAAATGTATGAACCAGAGGAATGGCATGCTCAAGAAGAAAGTTGTCTTACACCCCAGCTACTTCCCACCAATATACAGGCAGCCTGTTACAATCGGTACGGCCAAGCGAGTTGGCCATGTGGTTAGGTGCGCGCAGCTGTGAGATTGCATCCGGGAGATAGTGGATTCGAAACCCACTGCCGGCAACCATGAAGATGGTATTCGGGAGATGGTGGGTTCGAGCCCCACCGTCGATAGCCCTGACGATGGTTCTCCGTGGTTTCCCATTTTCACACCAGGCGAATGCCGGGACTGTACCTTAATTAAAGCCCCGGCCGCTTCTTCCACTTCCTAGACCTTTCCTATCCCATCGTCGCATAAGACATATCTGTGTCGGTGCGACATTAAGCAAAAAAAAAAAAAGAGATGGTATTCCAAGGTTTCCCATTTTCACACCAGTCACTCCAGGCTGTACCTTAAAGCCAAGGCCGCTTCCTTCACACCCCTATTCATTTCCAATCCCATCGTCGCCATAAGACCTACCTGTGTCGGTGCGACGTCAAGCAAATTAAAAAACAAAAAAACCTCGGTACACTGCAGTAATCCTATCTATCGGGGATGAGAGGAAACAGAAGACAAAAAGCACCTCACAACAAACAATGGTCAATGTAATATTACTGTTGATAAAGTTTATGAGCTTTCTATATTGCAGGCCTTCACATTAGTTTTCTTTCGACTTTGTGATATTAGGGTGTCTTACAAAATTATTTATATCGTAGACTGTAGTTCCTTATTCTCAGGCTTTACATACCGATTTTCACTAAATTCTGTTTACCCATTTTCTCGTGACTCGGCGCTGATATGGACTTAGTAACAAAAATCCAAATTCATGAATATCTCCGATTATCTGCGGTACGGTGACAATGTATAAGACATAAGTGATCGGAAATTTAATAACTTCTTACATAACTACTACTAACTTACGACATAACTAAAGTTAGGTTAGTTATGTAGTATTTATCGATACGACCATTAATAACATAAATAACTTATTTGAGAATTACATTTCAGACCTTCTCCTAAACTACCATTTCACTCAGCGTGAATAAAATAATTTGTAGCCTAGATTGCAGTGGTTCATATCCCGTCATTACATACCAATTTTCATTAAATTCTCTTCAACCATTTTATCGTGATGCGTGTACATACATACATACATACAGACAGACAGAAATTACGGAAAAGTAAAAAAATGCATTTCGTTGTCACTGTGGACATAACCGACACAGAAATACCATTCTTTTCAAATTCTGAGTAATATACAGACAAAACCCTTATTATATATATAGATTTATCGATGCGACCACTAATAACATAAATAACTTATTTGAGAATTACATTTCAGGCCTTCCCCGAAACTACCATTTCACTCAGCGTGAATAAAATAATTTATAGCCGAGCTTGTAATGGTTCATCACCCGACATTACATACCGATTTTCATTAAATTCTCTTCAGCCGTTTTCTATTGATGCGTGTACAATCAGACAGACAGACAGACAGACAGACAGACAGACAGACAGACAGACAGACAGACAGACAGACAGACAGACAGACAGACAGACAGACAGACAGACAGACAGACAGACAGACAGACAGACAGACAGACAGACAGACAGACAGACAGACATTACGGAAAAGTAAAAAATGCATTTTCTTGTTACTGTGGACATGACCGATACAGAAATACCATTCTTTTCAAATTCTGAGCAATGTACAGACAAAACTCTTATTTTATATATATATATAGATTTGCTAAAATGAAATGTAATCTTTCAGGTTTAGTGTTCTCTTTTGATGGTTTGAATCGACCCGTGATCATAGGTCGGACACCACCACTGATCTCCCGAGGAAGTTTATAAACCAGTGAACGATTGGTACGACCGCTGTAAAATTCAACAGTTTTTGTTAATGACGATAATAATAATAATAATAATAATAATAATAATAATAATAATAATAATAATAATAAAAATAATAATCTTCTTAATTCTCAATCCTAATATTGGTTGGCAGCAATTCTTCTTCTCCACTCTTCTCTGTAATCCGCTAATCTCTTCATTTCCACATATGAGCCTGTTCCTGCGTCATCTCTGATCTGTCTTGAATATTGCAGTCTAGGTCTTCCTCTTCCTCTTTTACCTTGAATCATTCCTTCCATGACATTAACTATGAAACCATTGTGCCTATAGAGATGACCAATTAATTGGTCTCTTCTTTTTCTTATTGTTGCTAAAAAGGATCTTTTTTCACCTATTCGTCGAAGAACTTCTTCATTGCTGAGTTTTTCTGTCCATGAGATCTTTTCCATCCTCCTCCAGCACCACATCTCAAATGCTTCCAAACGTTTCTTAACACATGCACTAATAGTCCACGTTTCTGAACCATACAAGGCCACACTCCAGACATAGCACTAAATAAATCCCTTCTTGGTCTCCACATTTCAATTCCTCGATGTAAGTAGTATCCTTTTCTTGTAAAAAGCAATCTTTGCTTGAGAAATTCTGCTCTTTATGCCGACTGAACTTTTGCCATCTGGAGTGATTTTACTTCCTAAGTAGGTAAATACATTTACTTGCCTTAGTGGTATATCACTAATTCGGATGTCAACTGCAATATGCTGGCGGCTGCATACCATAATTTTGGTCTTTTTTGTATTAATTTTCATATTATACTTATCTCTCAATATCTTATTCATAATAATAATAATTGTGTATGGTTTCTCTATAAGCTTGGTGGTGACCTAACGAAGATAAAATGAATGGCGAAGACGTCATAAACACCCAGTCCCCGAGGTAGGGGAATTAGCATTATGAGAGGTTGATTCTGAAAATTGAATCGGGGCCATCGGACCAAAGGCAAGTATTCTATCCAATTAGCCACAAAGCCGAACTTTAATTTGCTAAACCTTAGGCTACTATCTCGACTGATCAGGTGTTGAGCATTGGCAGTGGCAGAGGCCAGGGGAGTAGCTTATGAAGCAGCCTTGACAACACAGCAGGCTTCTCCGTTGGCTGTTGGCTGCAGCTCAAAACGCTGAATGCTTGACATTCATTAAACCAACTATCAAAAAGGTGGAACTTAAGTCTAGTGATAGCTTACGTCTTGATCCTAGCATACGCCACTGCAAGGTACAGTCGTCGTGCACCGTGACTGTTAAGTGAAATTCAAGCAGGATCATTGCCGTCTCAAGTTATAGCAGCGTGCAGGACTGCCTGCTGAGAGGAGGAAGGAGACTTTATAAATAATCGCTAATTAGGGAACTGTTGTCATTCAAGAAAATAGAGGCACAGGCATTGTCAAGAGAAGAACGTATCAAAGGCAAGAGCAAGGAAGCTGGATGTTCGCATGCAGGAAGCCCTGACCTGGAGGGATGCAGGAGTACTTGGTGACCGAAAATTCTTACGGAGATCCGAATGAAGGAGTTTACCAAAAAGTATTTGAAATTTAAATTCTTAATTGGATAGTCAATTTTGTCACCGTGAAGGAGTTGGCGTGGAATGACGTTATTAGACGAATAAGTCTGAGTGGTGTTTTTTCAAGGTAGGAAAGATCACAATATCAATATAAAGTTGGAATTCGAGGACAAATTAGGGCTAATATTCATTATAGGAAGAGGAGTTTGGGATTGGCATAATTTACCAAGAAAGGTGATCAATAAATTTCCCTTTTTGAAGATTTATTTATTTATTTATTTATTTATTTATTTATTTATTTATTTATTTATTTATTTATTTATTTATTGAATGATTGAATGATTGAAATGTCAGCTCTAGAGACGAACTAAACTAATCAAAGCATTAACTTTCTTGATATTATCTCTCTCTGATGTTCTTATCAATTCCCAGATTTGAAATGAAAGTTATCAGTGAAGATGTTTATTTTTTAATTCCCATAAATATTACTTTTGGGGTATAGCTATTGTAAGCGGTCCAAGAGCCCTAACTTCGTCACGACTTGAACAAATAAATAAATGAGTGGATAAATCCCTGTATCGACGAGACTCTACAGCTACTTGGTGCGGTGGAGGGAGGTCAATTGATTGTATGTCACGCGTTTAGCACGTTTTCAGTGACGTACCCACTGAGTGAGTTATTGCATCATCCATTGACCCTGAACTACAAGTGAAGCGTGTTCATGAGTGCCGAGTACAGTAGATACAGTAACGTGCAGAGGTCAGTACGTATGGCCGTGAGAATATTAATCTTCTTCTTAATCTGTTTACCCTTCAGGGTTGGTTTTTCCCCTGGACTCAGCGAGGGATCCCACCTCTACAGTGTCCTGGAGAGTAAGACATTGGGTGGGGGATACACCTGTGGAGGATGACCAGTACCTCACTCAGGCTGCCTCATCTGCTATGCTGAACAGGGGCCTTGTGGGGGGATGGGAAGATTGCAAGGCATAGGAAAGGAAGAATGAAGGAAGCGGCCGTTGCTTTAAGTTAGGTAGCATCCAGGCATTTGCCTGGAGGAGAAATGGGAAACCACGGAAAACCACTTCAAAGATGGCTGAGGTGGGAATTGAACCCGCCTCTACTCATTTGACCTCTCGAGGCTGCGTGGACCCCGTTCCAGCCCTCGTACCACTTTTAAAATTTCGTGGCAGAGCCGGGAATCGAACCCGGTCCTCGGGGAGGGGGGCAGCTAATCACATTAACCACTACACCACTGAGCGGAATAATAATAATAATAATAATAATAATAATAATAATAATAATAATAATAATAATAATAATAATAATAATAATAAGCAAAAAGTAAACTCTTGTCCTCACCCCGAGGTGGTGCAACTCTTTTCAGGCACATCCCCAATGGAGGTGAGCTGCATGTACCAATTTAACCACATAGCAGTCCTCCTGTCATTCATAAATCTCTGGCAGTATCGGGAATCGAACCCGGGCCCCGGAGGACGGCATCTAATAGCGCTAAGCGTTACGCTGTGGAGACTGGCATTAATAACAATAATAATAGCCGAAATTTGACGAAGCTCATGTATTGTGTCAGTATACAATCGAGATATTTTATGCTGTTAACTGCATTGTTATTAGAGCCCTACACGGATGCTATGCTATGCTATCAAATGCTTTCATTCCCCACCCTGAAGGGGTGGGACGGGCCACCTAGAAGGCAACACCCTGTCTCTGGCCATGAGAGATGGTGTGGTATGGAAGGAGAGATGGATAAGTGTGATGGAGGGAATGATATTGCAATTTCCAGGGTAGTGAAAGCGGGGTAACTTTATTATAGTATATGGAGGAGGGCATCGGTTTTTTTTTTGCATGTACATTGACAGAGTGTATAAATACGGTCTACAGTTTGACAGTACTTGGGATATTGACATAAATTAATGAGTTTTATCTTTACAGTCATGTATGAAGTTCTAAAGTTTAACACAGTACTGATTAGAAATTTATCCGTTGACTCCTTCGCCATGATGATCTCTTCTAAAGATACAGGGGCCAATATGTGAAGAGTGAGATTAGTATATCCGTGGTGCACTCACAAGATTACATTTAATAGGATGTAGGTGTATTCTCCTTCTTAATCTGTTGACCCTCCAGGGTCGGTTTTTTTCCCTCGGACTCAGCGAGGGATACCACATCTACCGCCTCAAGGGCAGTGTCCTGGAGCTTCAAACTTTGGGTCGTGGGATCCAAGTGGGGAGAATGACCAGTACCTCGCCCAGGCGGCCTCACCTGCTATGCTGAACAGGGGCCTAGTAGAGGGATGGGAAGATTGGATTGGACAGGCAAGGAAGATGGAAGGAAGCGGCCGTGGCCTTAAGTTAGGCACCATCCCGGCATTTGCCTGGAGGAAAAGTGGGAAAGCACGGAAAACCACTTCTAGGATGACTGAGGTGGGAATCGAACCCACCTCTACTCAGTTGACCTCCCGAGGCTGAGTGGACCCCGTTCCAGCCCTCGTACCACTTTTCAAATTTCGTGGCAGAGCCGGGAATCGAACCCGGATCTCTAGGGGTGGCAACTAATCACACTAACCACTACACCAGTCTATTCAGTGATTAAAAATAGTGGGGAGGATGCGATGCTATGATGTGGGTGCATGAGCTGATGGGGCTGGGGATGTGTTCAGACAAGGTTTTCTAAGGGAGTAAAGTTGAAGTGCGAATTTAGGCCGGAATGGGTGGTGAGAAAATGGAGATTGAACGTTTGGTTTGCTGCGGCTTGTAAGTGAGTGACGACTAAGGGACGGTTGTAGGGATGGATATTTAGTAATGAAATGGTGACAAAACTAATTAGATCCTCTACTGTAGGTATTTGAAGAAGGGAACGGCTAGGTGACGTAGGTGGATCAATGATTCTGATAGGGGCTATGAGTTCTGGTTGATTTCGAGGTGGTGCAGGGCGGCGACGGCAGTGGCGAGAATACACTGCGTGATTACCTCCACAGGTATGGCATTGCGGGGGTTGATGCGTGTTGGGACACCTAGGTGTAGAGTGATCTTGATTGCAATGTCCACATTTAGGAGTCTTGGCGGTACACTGAATGGTCGTATGATTATTGTAGATGAGACAGCGCTCACACCGGATGGCTTGTGGTGGTGGGGCACGAGATGGTTCCACTTTATGGTGGTGTCTATGTATAGAGACCCCGTTGGCCAAAACACGGTCGACATCTTCGGGCGATGGCAGAAGAATTCTCACAATATAGGTGGGACCCGTGGAGTTCTTGATTCAGATTGCCCTCTTGACTGGGATGCCTTCCGCGTGAAGTTCGGAGATTATTGTTTCTTCTGTAATAGAGGGGTCAACTCCTCGTATTACACAGCTGAGAAGTCGGTAGCGTGGTGGAGACGGGGGGTTTTGATGGGTTGAGGAGGGAGGAGTTGAGAAGGGGTATTTGATCCAAGTTGGTGAGCTCCTATTGCAGTGGTGAGTTGAGTGGCCGCGATGTCCCCATTAACTTGAATGATGACTCCAGTTCTTGTTCGTTGGATGTCCGCTATATCCTCATATTAAATCTGAGCAGGGTGGAGAAAATGGCAATGGGAGACTGGATCTCGGGGGCAGGTTTGGAGAGTAGAAATGAATGCGTTCCTGAGGGGGTAGGTTGGAGCAAACGGGAATAAATGATGGGACGTCTTGTGCCGGATACGGATGAAAGTCCGAGTGAAGAGTGGGTAGTAGTGGTGGTGGGTGGAAAATTGGCAGAAATGGGCTGATTGATGGCGTCCGTGGTCTGCGGAGGCACACTTGTAATGTCTGTCGATGGTGCAGGATTCGGGTCCAGAGCAAGGCGTCGTGGGGCTTTTTCTTCCTCCGGAGCAGACTGTGGAGAAAAGCTTTTAAACTGGAAGTGAACTGTAGTGTTGTCCCCCAGCAAAGCTGTTGTCGTAGGAAGAAATCTGGCCTGGTAGTCAGGAGCGGTAAAACTACACATTACGGCTGAGTGGTAAGCTGCTGCAGCTGTTTGACTGAAGTCAGTGGCGATGGTGGTAGTGGCTGTCGTGATCGTTGCTGTAGAGGTAGCTGGACAATAAGGTGAATAGCGATGCATAAGGAAGAGTGGTGTTACGGTCGTCTAAGGAAGTACAGTACGACTGATGATGAGCTCGACCTGAGGTGATACCTCTCGGAATTTCTTCTGTCCACCTGGTCAGAACACTTTTTTAACAGGGAATGCCCTGCATGCCTGTGTTACGGTGTAGAAAAACCGTTGGACGGCGAACACGGATGCGGATATCCGAAAAGTTAGTGTGTTTGCGAATGCAAACTGCATGGCAGTGCGGATAATTTTGCTGATAATTTCTAAATAATGAATGTTATTGATTTTAACTCAGGTATACTCATATTTTTGCTTGTGGTTAGACGACCCTTGATATGGTATGGGAGAATGGTGATATCTATGTAAAGAGTCTTGAGACCATAAAGTCGTAAATCTGACTTAAGGCTAACTGGCTCCTGCCCGCAATTAGTAGAAGGGACAACGGTTCCGAAAGGGAACCGCTCAATACGTCGGAGGTTTTCGCAAGAGGAAATCCCTCGAAAACCTATGACTGTAGGGGGACTGGTGCCAGGTATTAAACCTGTTGTATTATGTTCACAGATCTATCCGTTTCAGTACCTTGGGTGTAATATAGTTAAATATTTACAATATCAGCGGATAACCATTCGCGGACTCGGATAATATTTTGTATATTCGCGCAGTGCTCTAAGCGCCATTCATTGTAGCGAAAACAGAAAATACAACACATTTCTTTCTTCTTCTTCTTAATCTTAATCGGTTTAACCTCCTGGGTTAGTTTTACCTTCGGACTCAGCGAGGGATCCTATCTCTACCTTCTCAAGGGCAGTGTCCTTGAGGGTGAGACTTTGGGTCGGTGTACAATGGGAAAGAGGACCAGTGCCTCGCCGAGGCGGCCTCAATTGCTATGCTGAACAGGGCCTTGTAGGGGTGATGCGAAGATTGGAAGGAATAGACAAGGAAGTGGGAAGGAAGCGGACGTGGCGTTAAAGCAGGTACCACCCCGGCATTTGCCTGGAGGGGAAGTGGGAAACCACGGAAAACCACTTCGACAATGGCTGGATTGACAATTGAACCGTCCTCTACTCAGTTGACCTCCCGAGGCTGAGTGGAGCCTGGTCCAGCCCCCGTACCGCTTTTCAAATTGATTGGCAGAGCCGGGAATCGAACCTGAGCTTCCGGTTGTGGCAGCTAATCACACTAACCACTACACAACAGAAGCGAACATTTCTCTTTTCTACTAGTCTAAATTAAATTATTTCAATTTCCTTTATTTGAATGAAGTGGTTAGTGTGTTTCTTTCGTGCGACTTGATGTTCCAATCTCTCTGATGTCTGCATCGTTTGTAAGAAAGGAGTGGTGAATTTTCTTCCTCTATTATGTCCGTGCCAAACTAGTTTTAGCAGAGTAACAGTCATGTTGATGTTTCGATTTTGGTCATTTTAGTCGAATTAAGTCATTCTCTTATAAATATCTTAGTTAGAACAATATTAAACACGTGTCCGACTTGTTGCCTGAATGGTCAGCGTTGAGGCCTTCGGTTCAGAGGGCCCGGGGTTCAATTCCCGTTTGGAATTTTCATCGCGTCTGTTTAATTCTTCTGGCTCGGGGACTGGGTGTTTGTGTTTGTTCTAAGACTCTCTTCTTCACATTCAGACAACACATCACACTACCAGCCAAAACAGAAACACGCATATAGGGTTGGCGTCAGTAAGGGCATCCGGCCGTAAAACAGGGCCAAATCCACTTGTGCGACACAGTTTGCACGATCCAAGACCTCATAGGTGAGGGAAAATGAAATGGTGTATGGCTTTTAGTGCCGGGAGTTTCCGAGGACATGTTCGGCTCGCCAGGTGCAGGTCTTTTGAATTGACACCCGTAGGCGACCTGCGCGTCGTGATGAGGTTGAAATGATGATGACGACACATACACCCAGCCCCCGTGCCAGAGAAATTAACCAATTAAGGTTAAAATTCCCGGCTCTGCCGGGAATCGAACCCGTAACCCCTGTCACCAAATTCCAGCACGCTAACCATTTAGCCATGGAGCCATAGGGGAGGAAGAATAACACCATTAGAAACGTCTTGATGGGCAATACCACCTTCTGTTTCATCCCAAATATGCATCCCACACTGTCATTGAAACAATGTATCACAAAGTTACACAAATATTTCGCTTATGATTGGTAACATAATAACAGTATTACTTACTGTAACATTGTTAAAATATTTGAAGATTCGGATGATAAGATATTCTTCTCAAAATTCACAGTCATTCTTACAAAAAAAAAATTGCTTGATTACACTCTGAATATGCGACACGGATTTGGTTCACTATGGCTGTGAACAAAAGAGCGACTTCATACATCTTTGACAAATGTGCCGTATTTAGGCCAGAGATTGAACTACAACTTGATTCACTGTAGAAGAGAATAAAACATTATATCAGACAACTTACCCATACACTGTCTCCAAATATATAAAAACTTGGTTCACTATGATTGTGAACCCCTCAATTGCAGTCTTTAAAGAAAGGGCTCAGTCACATTTATTTCAAACTCCTGTTTTAGGATAGAATGGGTTTTGATGAGTACTGGCTGATGGTTTTCATACTGATTGATGGTTATTCTTGCAAGTTTGAAGCTAGATGAACTTCTCTTACGAGTTAATATAAGACCGTAATATACTGTATTACAAATAATACAATAAATATTCCTAATGAGGTATATGAAATCGGAGATGGCAGATTAGTACGTAAATAATAGCGTTTTTCTTATTTATACGTAGAAAAGGAACAAATAACCAAATATTACAACTCGGGGAATATAAACTCCAAGACCAATATTGTGGCAAAGACATTTTAGTAACTAAGAAATATTAACTATCGGTGAAGTGCGATACATACAGTGACACTGGGCTGAGTGGCTCGGACGGATCACGCGCTGGCCTTCTGAACCCAACTTGGCAGGTTCGATCATGGCACAATCCGGTGGTATTTGAAGGTGCTCAAATACGTCAACCTCATGTCGGTAAATTTACTGGCACGTTAATGAACTCATTCGGAACTAAATTCCGGCACATCGGTGCTTCAGAAAACCGTAAGAGTAGTTAGTGGAACGTAAAGCCATTATTATCATTACTATTATTATTATTATTATTATTATTATTATTATTATTATTATTATTATTAGTATTAGTATTAATTTTGTTATTAATACATACAGTGGCGAAGATAAGGGGGACGTATCACCCTGCCCCCAGTGAGGCGCGTGTACATCTATATATATAAAATAGCTTGTCCTGACTGACTGACTGACTGACTGACTGATTCATCATCGCCGAGCCAAAACTACTGGACCTAAAGACATGACATTTTGGGGATATATTAATATTAAGATGTAGGTGCTCGCTAAGAGAGGATTTTTGGATATTCTGTCGCTAAGGGGGTGAAAAGGGGGATGAAATTTTAAAATGAGTGAATCTATATCTCAAAACATTTAAAATTTACAAATGTAAAAATTGGTATTTAGAATCTTCTTTAAAAATAAGGAAACACGTATTTTTTTGTTTTCAGAAAATCCCAGTAGGAGGGGCGAAAAGGGGTGAAAAATGGGTTGAATGCCTTTAATCAGGATACCGGTACTTATATATCAGAAACTGTAGATATTGCAGACCTGAACATCGGTACTTTTGATCTCTTTTAAAAATAAAGAAGCGAGTATTTTTTTGTTTTTGGGAAATCCAATTAATGGGAGGGTGAAAAGGGGGTGAATTTTGAAAATGAGTGCATCTATATCTCAAAACATTTAAAGGTTACAGATGTAAAAATTGGTACTTAGATTCTTCATTAAAAGCAAAGAAACAGGAATTTTTTTGTTTTCGGAAAATCCCAATAGGAGGGGTGAAAAGGGGTGAAAAATGGATTGAATGACTTTAATGAGGATACTTATATCTCATAAACTGAAGATATTACAGACCTGAAAATTGGTGTTTGGGATGTCCTTTAAAAATAAAGAAATACGTAAGTTTTTGTTCTTGGGAAATCCAATTAATGGGGGGTGTGAAAAGGGGGTGAATTTTTAAAATGAGTGTATCTATATCTCAAAACTTTCAAAGTTTAAAGATGTAAAAATTGGCATTTAGAATCTCCTTTGAAAATAAAGAAATACGTATTTTTTGTTTTCGGAAAATCCCAATAGGAAGGGTGGAAAAGGGTGAAAAAGCGGTTGAATGCCTTTAACGAGGCGACTTATATTTCAGAACTGTAAGATATTACAGACCTGAAAATTGGTATTTGGGATCTATTTTAAAAATAAAGAAACAGGTATTTTTCGTTTTTGGAAAATCCAAATAATGGGGGGTGAAAAGGGGGGTGAATTTTTAAAATGAGTGTGTCTACATCTTGAAACTTTAAAAGTTTACAGATGTAAAAAAACGTTATTTAGAATCTCCTTTAAAAATACAAGAGCACGTATTTTTTGCTTTCTTTAAATCCCAATAGGAGGGGTGTAAAAGGGGTGAATAATGGGTTGAATGCCTTTAATCAGGATACATATATCTCAGAAACTGAAGATATTACATAACTGAAAATTTGTATATGCAAGCTCCTTTAAAAATAAAGAAACACGTATTTTTTTGTTTCTGGAAAATCCAATTAATGGCGGTTAAACAGGAGTGACAAACTGGGGTGAATTTTTTGAAAGACTATATCTACAGAATATCTGAGAAACGTAAAATGTTACAGACGTAAAAAGTAGGTATTTGGAATCTCCTGTAAATGTAAAGAAAGATAGGTGATTTGTTTTTGGAAACTCCACTTAAGGGGAAATAAAAAGGGGTGAAATTTTAAAAAGAGAATTTCTACAGTATATCTCAAAAACTTCATATGTTACAGAAGTGAAAAATGGTATTTTTTATATCTATTAAAAATAAACGTGTATTTTTAGCTTTCGGAAATACCACTTGGGTGGAAATTGGGGGGGGGGGTGTGTGTAAAAGTGACTGAAAATGGTGTTGAATTCTTTTAATTAAGCTGTTGATATCTCAAAAATGAAGATATTACAGACGTGAAATTAGACATTTGGAATCTGCTTCAAAAGTAAAGAAACACGTATTCTCGGGAAATCCAATGAAGGGTGGGGGTAAAAGAATTGAAAAATTAATTGACTTAATTGTATGAGAATACATACATCTAATAAAAACTAAAGTTGTTACGGACGTGAAAATTGGTAGTTGAATCCCCTTAAACAAAGAAAAACGCGTTTTGGGGGGGGGGGACCATATTGGGGGGTGGGAGTGAAAAGGAGTTGAATTCCTTTCATGAAGACACATAAATCAAAAACTGAAGAAGTTAGAGTCGTGATAATTGGTATTTAGAAGATTCTTCACTATTAAAGAAACAAGTATTTTTTGTCGGAAAATTCACTGACGGGTTGGGGGGGGGGGGTAGTGTGAAAGGAAGTGAAAAAAGTGAATTATTTTTATAGGGATACTTATATCTCAAAACTGAAGGTAACAGACGTGGACATTGGTGTTTGGTATCTCCTTTAAACATAAAGAAACACGCCTTCTATTATTTTTTTGGGGGGGGGGGTAAATAAACTTATCGGCAGTGGGGTGTAAAAGTAGGTGAGACCAATTGATTTTATTGTTCATAATGCACTTATAAGGAGCCTCCGTTACTCAGGCGGCAGAGCGCCGACCTCTCACGGCTGAGTTCCGTGGTTCAAATCCCGGTCACTCCATGTGACATTCGTGCTGGGCAAAACGGAGGCGGGACAGGTTTTTCTCCGGATACTCCGATTTTCCCAGTCATCATTTATTCCAGCAACACTGTCCAAATTTCATTTCATTTGTCATTCATCGATCATTGCCCCAGAGGTGTGCTTCGGCAGCCGGCACGATTCCTATTGTTGCCGCTAGATGGGGCTTTATTCATTCTATTCCTGACCCTGTCGAATGACTGGAAACAGGCTATATAGTTTCGATGTACTTATTCTGATCATAAACCGATCATTTTTAATCTTTGCTGGGTTCGTTTTCAACAGCCATCTTTTCATACGGAGAACGTTCTTAGATTACGGTAGATTCTCCTGGCATATAAATAAAAATGTAAACACATTTGAAATAAACGATAGGAATGAGATGGACCGTCAAATTGTTCACCTCTGTAATAAGGTCAATAATGCACGGAAGTATGTCATTGGTATCGCCAGAAATCCCGCACACTTGCCTTCGCGCGAGGATGGTGCTGGTCACATTGTAACAATGACACTGGCAGCAGACGTAATTTACCGCCAAGTAGCGGTCTTGCATCTTGCTGTGGGGTCCAGAACATCTTTTAATAATAATAATAATAATAATAATAATAATAATAATAATAATAATAATAATAATAATAATAATAATAATAATAATAATAATAATAATAATAATAATAATAATAATAATAATAATAATAATAATAATGTTCTGAACCGTTGACAAATGTGCGGACCACCCTGGAAACGGGTCGTGGACGGGTAATGACTAAGAATGCAGTGCGGCCTCGGGTTCAGGCACCCAAGACGACACCACGCCGGATCTCCTGAAGGATTTGATCCATATTAAAAACGCTTATAGGAAACGATGGCAAAGATTTAGGGACCCAACTGACCGGGAGGAATATCTGGACCTAGCCCGGGAAGTACGAAATAGATTGCTGGAAAGAAAGATTGAAAAATGGGAGGAAAAATACCGTAATCTATTAGAAAACGAGTCAGATCGCGAATTTTGGCGGATTCTCGCAGAAAACGAGTCAGATCGCGAATTTCGGCGGATTATATATCTAAAACAATAAGCATTCAATTGTAAATTTCAGTATAATACCGTAGCGAAGCACGGGTATCTTGCTAGTCTATATATATAAAAGCAAGTCCGTCTGGAGCGATGTATATATAAATATTTAAAAATGAAAAAAAGACGTGAATTAATGAGGCACATCCAGAAATCTCAGAAATTTGAAACTTGGTACAGGAGAAGCTGATGACCCCAGGATCCCTAGAAAAATCGAAAATTCTCTAAATTCCCTCAAGGGGGCACGCTGGGGGGCCTCAAATTTTGGGCTCAGCATAAGAACGCAGTCGTATAACTTATCCAAAACGACAACCTATAGGTTTCGTGGGCTTAAAAATTTTCGGGAATTTCCTAATTTTTATCCCCCTCCCCCCCAATCAAGAAGGCGGCACAACCTGCCAGACGAGGTAGAAAATTGAAATTTGGTGAAATTATAGCTTGTTGTCGCTAACCGACGGAAAAATTCCAATATGTTCATTTTTTTCACTTTTTACCCCCAAAGATATCGAAATATGGAGGCAATTTTAATGACTGTGCAGACAATACTTTTGAGCTATTTGTTGGCTAAACGGTAAGTCGTATCACAAAACGGATGGCACAATCTCGCTTCAATTCGGAGTGATCTGCAACTTTGGTCTTATGATATTTTGTCGTATCTCTCTCCCTTATACGTTAGATTTGGCTTTAGTTCTGGATTGTTCGTAAATTTGGTGATTTTTACAAGTATATTTTAGTGGCGGCTCGTGACAAAATTTTTAGGGGGTTCACAACATTTTTGTTCACATCTCAAATCAGCAAAATAGTAACATAGGTACATAAATCATTTCACTAACAGTTCCTTGTACGGTTCCTTCTTCACACATACTTTGGTAGAACCCCTGTAACCGAGGATAAATTTTATACGAGACTAATTTGTTAGTGTAGAACAAAAGTAAAATTCACAATAACTTTACTACACTGAGATTATTGAAGGATGCGAGTACTATTCTTGGTTTTCAAACAGCACGAATTTCACCTGGGTGTTAGTGTAGAACCAAACCAAACCTCATGGCCTACCAAGCGACTGCTGCTCAGCCCGGTGGTCTGCAGATTACGAGGTGTCGTGTGGTTAGCACGACGAATCCTCTCGGCCGTTATTCTTGGCTTTTTTGACCGCCATCTCACCGTCAGATAGCTCCTCAATTGTAATCACGTAGACTGAGTGGACCTCGAACCAGCCCTCAGATCCAGGTTAAAATCCCTGGCCTGGCGGGAATCGAACCCGGGGCCTCCGGGTAATAGGAAGGCACGCTACCCCTACACCGCGGGCAGGCTGTCTTAGTGTAGAACAGTAGCAAAATTCATAATAGCTTTACTGCACTGCGAACACTGAAGGATGCGAGCACTATTCCTGGTTTTTAAACAGCACGAAGTTCACCTGGATATGACGAGAAGCATAGAACGAATGTGTACCGCATTTACCGGTAATTTTTTTAAAATAATTATTTCCGAATTGACCCCAATAGTCTCCATATTATCTCGGTTAGTCAGGTTCTACTGTTTCACATGGTAATTATTCTCATTTTGCAAATTATAGCCACTACTCTAAACAATTTAGCATGCAGTACAACCAACAATACTAGATCAAGCTTATTTAAATGATAGGATTTAGATTAGCAACTCACGTAAATGCTGATTATTTGTACAGGAAAGCAATCCTTCTGTCCTTCAATCGCGCAAATTTCTCAATCACTTTACGATTGAAGTCACTGATGATGTTGACAAATCTCTTCTCAATAGCAAGCATAGCCAGCGCTGACAGTCGTTCTCCAGTCATGGTGTTCCTCAGAAACTTTTTAATTCGTATTCAAAGTAGAAAAACACCTCTCGGGCTCCGCTGTCGTAATTGGGGTTGTGACAACAATTCGGAGTAATTCGCATATTTGTGGAAATGTGTCCCTATCTAGTTCATTGTCAAGCAGAAACTGCAACATGAAAATGGCCCCATCATCTTTCTGAAAGCCATTTCTCATATACAGTACTTCTAGTTCAGTCTTCAGCTGTGTCTTATTTAGGCAGGGATACATATGCGCCACTGTATTCAGTTCTCTTTCTGGAAAAGAGTCTGAATAGACACCAAAATGCCTATTCAGAATTAGAGTACTAGCGAAATCTGTCGGTAATGTAATGCAATAGTAGCTCCTGGGAGGCTGTGGCTAACCATAATAGGGGAGGTGGCGGACCCTTGTGGTCAACTGTAATACTGCCACAGGGTTGAGGGTGGCTCTAGACGACAAGGCACGTACCTTACCGTGCTCCTCGCTAATGGGAATATCAGTGCAGAAAACCATGACGTCATTTGCTTTGCGCATGCGTATAGTCTTCGGCACAATAGCGCATTATCCAGAGTGCTCGCTGCACTGTCAGTCAAAACGAACAACTGTCGGTGTAACGGAGCTTCGATATAAGTCGATTGTCGAATGCTTTCGATCGATTGTCGAAATCAGGTCGAAAGAAAAGAATGAATGCGTAAATATGTAATAAAACTGGGTGTTCACGTGCTCCTGTGCTCCTGAGAGCCCACCGCCACTGGTATATTTCATTGTTTGACACACTTACATGAATGATAGGATCATCAAGTTGGGTTCGCACATTGGCACGATTAAGGGCCATATGTGGACCAAGTTTCATGATTCTAGCTTATACATAAGTAGGCAAAAAATAATGTAAGATGTTACAAATGCACCCAAATTTCACCCTATTCAAATTTTGAACTCAATTTACCCACTAAATAGGGGCGATACGAGGAAATCGTTCAGAACCCAACATGTAGAGCGATAAATGAGGCGCCTGATGGCGCAAACCGTTTGTTAATATCATGCACCGTTTAGGAGGTATGAATCTCGAAGTGGAAGTCTGCCCTTTTCAACATGCTCATGCTTGTCCGCTGTCTGTAATTTCATTTGTTTTGCCAATTTTTCAGATATTTATCCGTTTTAGTTCAACTCAAGGCCGAATCGGTGGTTTTTACTTTTCGTGTCTGTTTGTTTGTTTGTTTGTTTGTTCCACCATCACGGCAATACGGCTGGACAGATTTCAACCAAACTTGATATTTGGAGTATACTCACCCCGAAGAAGGTTTCTATATGCATATCATTTTAAAACATTTGATTAGACGGGGATTTATAGGAAAACCAGAACAGTTTCCCTCCATTTTCTCTTATACTATTGATTTCCTGTAAACTCCATGAACCGTATGTGAAACGTCTCTTCATTATAAACAATTCATAATCTACCTTACTATTCAAATGACGGAGAAATTTACTATTTTCTGCGGGTATCATGGTCAGCGGGTGTGACCGAGAGACCGACAACGAACGTACAGGTTGCCAGGTTGTCTCTGACTGCTTGCCAGCAGGGAAGTAACGTATTGCCATTTTCCTCATCATTCCTTTGAATTCGTAGTTGTTCCTTGGGTAGAAAGCAAGAGAGTCGTCAATCGGCCATTCTGGGGGATATTGGCTGAATATCATTGGAGGTTATAACCGTCCTCGAATAGCTTAAGTAATAACACAAATATTCATCTTCTTATCTGATTAGCTAAGAATTCCTGTGCCTAAATTTCTCTCCGATTACCCCTTTCTTATATCCATAACTCACACCGGCATAATTTATTGAGGAGCATTTGATTTTCCAATACATTCACTTGGTATTTACATATTTGTCGTCATCGAGATATCCTCAGTTATAATCCATTTTCAACTTACTAAACTTTATTATTTTCTTCCTTAATTACCACGTATGTATGTGAGTGCTAATCCCGAATGCTGGACTCTTTTCTTTGAGGAAATATTCTAAGCTATGCAAATGTATAACTTTTGGCCTAGGAAAATTCCGAAATATGGATGCAATTTTAACGACGGCGCAGACCTTCGTTTCAGGGTAATTGGTGGCTAATCAGTAAGTCGTATCACAAGTCAGAAAGCAAATGGCGTTTCATTTTGGAGAGATCTACAACTTTTGTCCTATGACTTTTCGTCGTATTTCCATCCCTAATACGTTAAATACAGCTGTATTTCTCGATTTCAAGTTGGTTTTGTACTTTTACACGTAGATGTTATCATTTGGCACACTTATAGGAAAGGTAGAATCATGACATTCGGCACGCACATTGACATGACCATTGGCCATGTTATAGCCAAATTTTATGATTGTAGCTGTCACATGAGTATCAAAAATATAAAGTAGTATGTGAAAACTGTACAAAATTTCACCCCATTCACTCACTCTAACTCAAGCTAACCCATAAATATAGGAGATACGAGAAGATGTCATAGGACCAACCATGTAGAGCACTGGAAGGGGCGTCTGATGGTGAAGTCCGTTTGTAGATACGTCGTACAGTTTCAAATCAGTAACTATCGAAATAAAGGTCTGCACTTCTAGAGTGTGTCTGTACATTGACAATTTTGGCGAAATTTCCGTACAGTTATCCATTTCAGGTGTAATAATGACCATCTGCATATTTTTTGGTTTAGTTTCATGAAAGTCCTAATTTTTACACTCCTCACCGAAAACCCAGATTGCGGCATAATCTGCCAGTCGAAGAAGGATATTGAAATTTGGTAAAATTATACGTTTTAGTCTGTAACGGACGGAAAACTTCCAAGATCTTTAAATTTTTTCCCTTCTTATCCCGAAGAATATCGAAATATGGAGGCAATTTTAATGATGGTGCAGACCTTCGGGAAGTATTATCACATAACGGATAGCACAATCCCCGTTCAATTTGGAGTGATCTACAACCTTGGTCTTACGACATTTTGTCGTATATCTATCCCTTTTACGTTTGAGTTTTCTCTATTTCTCGATGTTAAGTAAATTTGGACTTTTCACATACATAATTCATACCTTCCATCAGTTATAGGAAAGATAGAATCATCAAACTCTACACGAAAGTTGGTCCACCCAAAATACTATGTATGTAGCTGTCACTTACTTATCCGAAAGCAATACCATGTGAGATAATCTTACACTAATTTTACCCTATTCCACGTTTCTAACTCAATCTGACCCATGAATAGATGAGATATCATAAGACCAGCAATTTAGGCCGCTAAATCTGGCGTCTTATGGTACAATCCTTTCTCGATATGATGTACCGTTTAGCAGCAGTTAATCTGTAAATGAAGGTGTGCAATATTGTAAACAAGCACATACTTTCGTATGTCGAACTATATATATTCAATGATGTCGATTTTTTAGCGATCGAGAAATGGTGTGTCTGCTATTGTAATCAGCACTCCCCACACCGACTTTGACTGGCAGTAGGAATGGGGTCCTTCTCCAATTCCTGTGTAATTGGCATTAATAAGGCAGGCCTACCATTGTAATGAATAATTCACTTCTCGATTTGACTTGCAGAAAGCAAGGGAGCATGCAGTTTTGTTCAAAACTCCCCTTACCTGATTGTGTTTGGCTGTAGGCAAGCGTTCCCGCAGTTATAAACAGATGTACCCATCTAAAATGTGACTGGTATTAGGCATAGTGGCCTGCTATTTTGATGGAAACTCATCAACTTGGTGTGACTGGCAGTAATCTGGCTGGCAGTTGGAAAAGGGGCCTGTCATTATAATGATAACAGCACAACTCAATTTTGACTGGTTTTAGGGAAGTTTCCTGCCATTATAATATAAACTCCTCAATTTGTAATATGTCTGGAAGTAGGAAATGGGGCTGCCATTGTAACGGAAACTCCCCAAATCGATTGTGACCGCGCAGTAGGCAACGGGGCCTGCAATTATAATGTAAACTTCCCAACTCGATTGTGAATGGCAGTAGGCAAGTGAGGCTGTCGTTATCATCACAAATCCGCAACAAGCACTTTACATTGGAAACAACGTACGGGATCCTCTCCATGCTGTTTCTCGGATAACGCTAAGAGACATGCTATTTTAAAACAATCTTATTTACTGCATGTACAGTATTTACTTCAATAATCGTATACAATGCAGAATACTATAGCGAAGCACGGGTACCTTTGCTAGTATCTTTATAAGCTAAACCTCTGAAGCTGTAGATCCCTTGTCATGAAGTAATTAGACAATAAAAATCTATGCCCCGGGTGAGGATCGAACTCACGACCTTAAGATTATGAGACTTACGCGCTGCCTACTGCGCTACCGAGGCTACGAGCGACTTAGCGATTGTCCACTGAATTCATCATGCCGAACCTTAGAATTTTTTTGTTATGTAAATTATTTTCTATAAAGTCCGCCTCCGTGGTGTAGTGGTTAGCGTGATTAGCTGCCACCCCCGGAGGCCCGGGTTCGATTCCCGGGAGGTCAACTGAGTAGAGGTAGGTTCGATTCCCAACTCAGCCATCCTGGAAGTGGTTTTCTGTGGTTTCCCACTTCTCCTCCAGGCGAATGCCGGGATGGTACATAACTTAAGGCCACGGCCGCTTCCTTCCCTCTTCCTTGCCTATCCCTTCCAATCTTCCCATCCCTCCACAAGGCCCCTGTTCAGCATAGCAGGTGAGGCCGCCTGGGCGAGGTACTGGTCATACTCCCCAGTTGTATCCCCCGACCAAGAGTCTGAAGCTCCAGGACACTGCCCTTGAGGCGGTAGAGGTGGGATCCCTCGCTAAGTCCGAGGGAGAAACCGAACCTGGAGGGTAAACAGATACAGATGATGATGATGATGATGATGATGATGATGATGATGATGATGATGATTTTCTATAAATCGTACGTAGTTTGTTGACGCTGTTGTTTAGTCCATGAAAATGAAATGAAATGAATATACAAGATTGACACAATACCGGCACTAGTAGCATCGATATGATTCATATATTGACGTTCCCGTTAATAGAAGACACGTTCCGTTTAGTGTACGATTATCCTACTCGTCGTTTTTCTAAGAGAAGCAGTCTGGCTTTCACCAAGGCAGTCACGCTTCTAATCCCGGCTGTTGCATGCGAGATATTTAAAATAACTCTGACCTTTGTTGTTTCTACGTAAAACTGGATATCATATGGCTGTGATCACGATATCAACAGTCAAATAAAACTACAACGTCTGAAGAGGTTTTTTTTTTTTTGTTTTTTTTTTTGCTAGCTGCTTTACGTCGCACCGACACAGATAGGTCTTATGGCGACGATAGGACAGGGAAGGGCTAGGAGTGGGAAGGAAGCGGCCGTGGCCTTAATTAAGGTAGAGCCCCAGCATTTGCCTGGTGTGAAAATGGGAAACCACGAAAAACCATCTTCAGGGCTGCCGACAGTGGGGCTCGAACCCACGATCTCCCGGATGCAAGCTCACAGCCGCGCGCCTCGACGCGCACGGCCAACTCGCCCGGTGAAGAGGTATTTTAGGTTTTGGTGGCGTTGACGACTTCAGAAAATAGTAATTTTTATTCGAAGAAATACTGACTATTTTCCCCAGTTTCTGGAGGCCGAAGCTGCTAGGAGGGAATATTGTTGTTATGTTCTTCTTCTTGTCCGCCTCTGTGGTGTAGTGGTTAGCGTGATTAGCTGCCACCCCCGGAGGTCCGGGTTCGATTCCCGGCTCTGCCACGAAATTTGAAAAGTGGTACGAGGGCTGGAACGGGGTCCACTCAGCCTCGGGAGGTCAACTGAGTAGAGGTGGGTTCGATTCCCACCTCAGCCATCCTCGAAGTGGTTTTCCGTGGTTTCCCACTTCACCTCCAGGCGAATGCCGGGATGGTACCTAACTTAAGGCCACGGCCGCTTCCTTCCCTCTTCCTTGTCTATCCCTTCCAATATTCCCATCCCCCTACAAGGCCCCTGTTCACCATAGCAGGTGAGGCCGCCTGGGCGAGGTACTGGTCATACTCCCCAGTTGTATCCCCCGACCAAGAGTCTGAAGCTCCAGGACACTGCCCTTGAGGCGGTAGAGGTGGGATCCCTCGCTGAGTCCGAGGGAAAAGCCGAACCTGGAGGGTAAACAGATGATGATGATGTTCTTCTTCTACTTTTTGTTCTTTATCTCCAGGGTCGATTTTTTCCTCAGACTCAGACGTCAAGGGCAGTGTCCTGGAGCTTCAGACTCTGGGTCGGGGAATACAAGTGGGGAGGATGACCAGTACCTTGCCCAGGCGGCCTCACCTGCTATACTGTACAGGGGCCTTGCAAGGTGATGGGAAGAGTGGAAGGATTACGTACCATCCCAGGGTGGCAGCTAATCACACTACACCACAGTGGCAGACCTTAGAACTTTTCAATCGTGAAATAATCAGTGTTTCGCCCCAAGTGGCCTCAAACTCACGAAGTAATTACGGAGGAAAAAGTCATGCCCCGGGTGAGGATCGAACTCACGACCTTAAGATTATGAGACTTACGCGCTGCCTACTGCGCTACCGAGGCTTCGAAATTACGACGCTTTCAAAGTTTATATATCAGCCATGACGTTACTGCTTTTTCTTCTCCATTGGTTTTTTTGCATTTTTATTTCTACTGATGTCCGCCTCTGTGGTGTAGAGGTTAGCGTGATTAGCTGCCCCCCCCCCCGAAGCTCCGGGTTCGATTCCCGGCTCTGCCACGAAATTTGAAAAGTGGTACGAGGGCTGGAACGGGGTCCACTCAGCCTCGGGAGGTCAACTGAGTAGAGGTGGGTTCGATTCCCAACTCAGCCATCCTGGAAGTGGTTTTCCGTGGTTTCCCACTTCTCCTCCAGGCGAATGCCGGGATGGTACCTAACTTAAGGCCACGGCCGCTTCCTTCCCTCTTCCTTGCCTATCCCTTCCAATCTTCAAATCCCTCCACAAGGCCCCTGTTCAGCATAGCAGGTGAGGCCGCCTGGGCGAGGTACTGGTCATACTCCCCAGTTGTATCCCCCAACCAAGAGTCTGAAGCTCCAGGACACTGCCCTTGAGGCGGTAGAGGTGGGATCCCTCGCTAAGTCCGAGGGAAAAACCGAACCTGGAGGGTAAACAGATACAGATGATGATGATGAAGATGATGATGATGATTTTCTATAAATCGTACGTAGTTTGTTGACGCTGTTGTTTAGTCCATGAAAATGAAATGAAATGAATATACAAGATGGACACAATCTCTTTCTAGATACCGGCACTAATACCATCGATATGATTCACATATTGACGTTCCCGTTAATAGAAGACACGTTCCGTTTAGTGTACGATTATCCTACTCGTCGTTTTTCTAAGAGAAGCAGTCTGGCTTTCACCAAGGCAGTCACGCTTCTAATCCGGGCTGTTGCATGCGAGATTTTTAAAATAACTCTGACCTTTGTTGTTTCTACGTAAAACTGGATATCATATGGCTGTGATCACGATATCAACAGTCAAATAAAACTACAACGTCTGAAGAGGTATTTTAGGTTTTGGTGGCGTTGACGACTTCAGAATATAGTAATTTCTATTCGAAGAAATACTGACTATTTTCCCCAGTTTCTGGAGGCCGAAGCTGCTAGGAGGGAATATTGTTGTTATGTTCTTCTTCTACTTCTTGTTCTTTATCTCCAGGGTCGATTTTTTCCTCAGACTCAGACGTCAAGGGCAGTGTCCTGGAGCTTCAGACTCTGGGTCGGGGAATACAAGTGGGGAGGATGACCAGTACCTTGCCCAGGCGGCCTCACCTGCTATACTGAACAGGGGCCTTGCAAGGTGATGGGAAGAGTGGAAGGATTAGGTACCATCCCAGGGTGGCAGCTAATCACACTACACCACAGTGGCACACCTTAGAACTTTTCAATCGTGAAATAATCAGTGTTTCGCCCCAAGTGGCCTCAAACTCACGAAGTAATTACGGAGGAAAAAGTCATGCCCCGGGTGAGGATCGAACTCACGACCTTAAGATTATGAGACTTACGCGCTGCCTACTGCGCTACCGAGGCCACGATATTACGACGCTTTCAAAGTTTATATATCAGCCATGACGTTACTGCTTTTTCTTCTCCATTGTTTTTTTTTTGCATTTTTATTTCTACTGATGTCCGCCTCTGTGGTGTAGTGGTTAGCGTGATTAGCTGCCACTCCCGAAGCTCCGGGTTCGATTCCCGGCTCTGCCACGAAATTGGAAAAGTGGTACGAGGCCTGGAACGGGGTCCACTCAGCCTCGGGAGGTCAACTGAGTAGAGGTGGGTTCGATTCCCACCTCAGCCATCCTGGAAGTGGTTTTCCGTGGTTTCCCACTTCTCCTCCAGGCGAATGCCGGGATGGTACCTAACTTAAGGCCACGGCCGCTTCCTTCCCTCTTCCTTGCCTATCCCTTCCAATCTTCCCATCCCTCCACAAGGCCCCTGTTCAGCATAGCAGGTGAGGCCGCCTGGGCGAGGTACTGGTCATACTCCCCAGTTGTATCCCCCGACCAAGAGTCTGAAGCTCCAGGACACTGCCCTTGAGGCGGTAGAGGTGGGATCCGTCGCTAAGTCCGAGGGAAAAACCGAACCTGGAGGGTAAAATGATACAGATGATGATGATGATGATGATGAAGATGATGATGATGATTTTCTATAAATCGTACGTAGTTTGTTGACGCTGTTGTTTAGTCCATGAAAATGAAATGAAATGAATATGCAAGATTGACACAATCTCTTTCTAGATACCGGCACTAATACCATCGATATCATTCACATATTGACGTTCCCGTTAATAGAAGACACGTTCCGTTTAGTGTACGATTATCCTACTCGTCGTTTTTCTAAGAGAAGCAGTCTGGCTTTCACCAAGGCAGTCACGCTTCTAATCCCGGCTGTTGCATGCGAGATTTTTAAAATAACTCTGACCTTTGTTGTTTCTACGTAAAACTGGATATCATATGGCTGTGATCACGATATCAACAGTCAAATAAAACTACAACGTCTGAAGAGGTATTTTAGGTTTTGGTGGCGTTGACGACTTCAGAATATAGTAATTTCTATTCGAAGAAATACTGACTATTTTCCCCAGTTTCTGGAGGCCGAAGCTGCTAGGAGGGAATATTGTTGTTATGTTCTTCTTCTACTTCTTGTTCTTTATCTCCAGGGTCGATTTTTTCCTCAGACTCAGACGTCAAGGGCAGTGTCCTGGAGCTTCAGACTCTGGGTCGGGGAATACAAGTGGGGAGGATGACCAGTACCTTGCCCAGGCGGCCTCACCTGCTATACTGTACAGGGGCCTTGCAAGGTGATGGGAAGAGTGGAAGATTAGGCACCATCCCAGGGTGGCAGCTAATCACACTACACCACAGTGGCACACCTTAGAACTTTTCAATCGTGAAATAATCAGTGTCCGCCTCTGTGGTGTAGTGGTTAGTGTGATTAGCTGCCACCCCCGGAGGTCCGGGTTCGATTCCCGGCTCTGCCACGAAATTTGAAAAGTGGTACGAGGGCTGGAACGGGGTCCACTCAGCCTCGGGAGGTCAACTGAGTAGAGGTGGGTTCGATTCCCACCTCAGCCATCCTGGAAGTGGTTTTCCGTGGTTTCCCACTTCTCCTCCAGGCGAATGCCGGGATGGTACCTAACTTAAGGCCACGGCCTCTTCCTTTCCTCTTCCTTGCCTATCCCATCCAATCTTCCCATCCCTCCACAAGGCCCCTGTTCAGCATAGCAGGTGAGGCCGCCTGGGCGAGGTACCGGTCATACTCCCCAGTTGTATCCCTCGACCAAGAGTCTGAAGCTCCAGGACACTGCCCTTGAGGCGGTAGAGGTGGGATCCCTCGCTAAGTCCGAGGGAAAAACCGAACCTGGAGGGTAAACAGATGATGATGATGATGATGATGAAATAATCAGTGCTTCGCCCCAAGTGGCTTCAAACTCACGAAGTAATTACGGAGGAAAAAGTCATGCCCCGGGTGAGGATCGAACTCACGACCTTAAAATTATGAGACTTACGCGCTGCCTACTGCGCAACCGAGGCTTCGAAATTACGACGCTTTCAAAGTTTATATATCAGCCATGACGTTACTGCTTTTTCTTCTCCATTGGTTTTTTTGCATTTATATTTCTACTGATGTGAAATAATCAGAGTTTCGCCCCAAGTGTTCTCTTCAGCTGGAGTTCCACACCTTTCCAAGGCATCAACACCAGGCCTCAAACTCACGAAGTAGTTACAGAGGAAAAAGTCATGTCCCGGGTGAGGATCGAACTCACGACCTTAAGATTATGAGACTTACGCGCTGCCTACTGCGCTACCGAGGCCTCGAAATTACGACGCTTTCAAAGATTATATATCAGCCATGACGTTACTGCTTTTTCTTCTCCATTGGTTTTCTTGCATTTATATTTCTACTGATGTGAAGTAATCAGAGTTTCGCCCCAAGTGTACTCTTCAGCTGGAGTTCCACACCATTCCAAGGCATCAACAGCAGGCCTCAAACTCACGAAGTAGTTACAGAGGAAAAAGTCATGCCCCGGGTGAGGATCGAACTCACGACCTTAAGATTATGAGACTTACGCGCTGCCTACTGCGCAACCGAGGCCTCGAAATTACGACGCTTTCAAAGTTTATATATCAGCCATGACGTTACTGCTTTTTCTTCTCCATTGGTTTTTTTGCATTTTTACTTCTACTGATGTCCGCCTCTGTGGTGTAGTGGTTAGCGTGATTAGCTGCCACCCCTGGAGCTCCGGGTTCGATTCCCGGCTCTGCCACGAAATTTGAAAATTGGTACGAGTGCTGGAACGGGGTCCACTCAGCCTCGGGAGGTCAACTGAGTAGAGGTGGGTTCGATTCCCACCTCAGCCATCCTGGAAGTGGATTTCCGTGGTTTCCCACTTCTCCTCCAGGCGAATGCCCGGATGGTACCTAACGGCCGCTTCCTTCCCTCTTCCTTGATTATCCCTTCCAATCTTCCCATCCCTCCACAACGCCCCTGTTCAGCATAGCAGGTGAGGCCGCCTGGGCGAGGTACTGGTCATACTCCCCAGTTGTATCCCCGACCAAGGGTCTGAAGCTCCAGGACACTGCCCTTGAGGCGGTAGAGGTGGGATCCGTCGCTAAGTCCGAGGGAAAAACCGAACCTGGGGGGTAAAATGATACAGATGATGATGATGACGATGATTTTCTATAAATCGTACGTAGTTTGTTGACGCTGTTGTTTAGTCCATGAAAATGAAATGAAATGAATATACAAGATTGACACAATCTCTTTCTAGATACCGGCACTAATAGCATCGATATGATTCACATATTGACGTTCCCGTTAATAGAAGACACGTTCCGTTTAGTGTACGATTGTCCTACTCGTCGTTTTTCTAAGAGAAGCAGTCTGGCTTTCACCAAGGCATTCACGCTTCTAATCCGGGCTGTTGCATGCGAGATTTTTAAAATAACTCTGTCCTTTGTTGTTTCTACGTAAAAATGGATATCATATGGCTGTGGTCACGATATCAACAGTCAAATAAAACTACAACGTCTGAAGAGGTATTTTAGGTTTTGGTGGCGTTGACGACTTCAGAAAATAGTAATTTTTATTCGAAGAAATACTGACTATTTTCCCCAGTTTCCGGAGGCCGAAACTGCTAGGAGGGAATATTGTTGTTATGTTCTTCTTCCAGTTCGTTTTCTTTATCTCCAGGGTCGATATTTTCCTCAGACTCAGACGTCAAGGGCAGTGTCCTGGAGCTTCAGACACTGGGTCGGGGAATACAAGTGGGGAGGATGACCAGTACCTTGCCCAGGCGGCCTCACCTGCTATACTGTACAGGGGCCTTGCAAGGTGATGGGAAGAGTGGAAGGATTAGGTACCATCCCAGGGTGGCAGCTAATCACACTACACCACAGTGGCAGACCTTAGAACTCTTCAATCGTGAAATAATCAGTGTTTCGCCCCTAGTGTTCTCTTCAGCTGGAGTTCCACAACTTCCCAAGGCATCAACAGCAGGCCTCAAACTCACGAAGTAGTTACAGAGGAAAAAGTCATGCCCCGTGTGAGGATCTAACTCACGACCTTAAGATTATGAGACTTACGCGCTGCCTACTGCGCTACCGAGGCTACGAGCGACTTAGCGATTGCCCACTGAATTCATCATGCCGAACCTTAGAATTTTTTTGTTATGTAAATTATTTTCTATAAAGTCCGCCTCCGTGGTGTAGTGGTTAGCGTGATTAGCTGCCACCCCCGGAGGCCCGGGTTCGATTCCCGGGAGGTCAACTGAGTAGAGGTAGGTTCGATTCCCAACTCAGCCATCCTGGAAGTGGTTTTCTGTGGTTTCCCACTTCTCCTCCAGGCGAATGCCGGGATGGTACATAACTTAAGGCCACGGCCGCTTCCTTCCCTCTTCCTTGCCTATCCCTTCCAATCTTCCCATCCCTCCACAAGGCCCCTGTTCAGCATAGCAGGTGAGGCCGCCTGGGCGAGGTACTGGTCATACTCCCCAGTTGTATCCCCGACCAAGGGTCTGAAGCTCCAGGACACTGCCCTTGAGGCGGTAGAGGTGGGATCCGTCGCTAAGTCCGAGGGAAAAATCGAACCTGGAGGGTAAAATGATACAGATGATGATGATGACGATGATTTTCTATAAATCGTACGTAGTTTGTTGACGCTGTTGTTTAGTCCATGAAAATGAAATGAAATGAATATACAAGACTGACACAATCTCTTTCTAGATACCGGCACTAATACCATCGATATGATTCACATATTGACGTTCCCGTTAATAGAAGACACGTTCCGTTTAGTGTACGATTATCCTACTCGTCGTTTTTCTAAGAGAAGCAGTCTGGCTTTCACCAAGGCAGTCACGCTTCTAATCCCGGCTGTTGCATGCGAGATTTTTAAAATAACTCTGACCTTTGTTGTTTCTACGTAAAACTGGATATCATATGGCTGTGATCACGATATCAACAGTCAAATAAAACTACAACGTCTGAAGAGGTATTTTAGGTTTTGGTGGCGTTGACGACTTCAGAATATAGTAATTTCTATTGGAAGAAATACTGACTATTTTCCCCAGTTTCTGGAGTCCGAAGCTGCTAGGAGGGAATATTGTTGTTATGTTCTTCTTCTACTTCTTGTTCTTTATCTCCAGGGTCGATTTTTTCCTCAGACTCAGACGTCAAGGGCAGTGTCCTGGAGCTTCAGACTCTGGGTCGGGGAATACAAGTGGGGAGGATGACCAGTACCTTGCCCAGGCGGCCTCACCTGCTATACTGTACAGGGGCCTTGCAAGGTGATGGGAAGAGTGGAAGATTAGGCACCATCCCAGGGTGGCAGCTAATCACACTACACCACAGTGGCACACCTTAGAACTTTTCAATCGTGAAATAATCAGTGCTTCGCCCCAAGTGACCTCAAACTCACGAAGTAATTACGGAGGAAAAAGTCATGCCCCGGGTGAGGATCGAACTCACGACCTTAAAATTATGAGACTTACGCGCTGCCTACTGCGCAACCGAGGCTTCGAAATTACGACGCTTTCAAAGTTTATATATCAGCCATGACGTTACTGCTTTTTCTTCTCCATTGGTTTTTTTGCATTTATATTTCTACTGATGTGAAATAATCAGAGTTTCGCCCCAAGTGTTCTCTTCAGCTGGAGTTCCACACCTTTCCAAGGCATCAACACCAGGCCTCAAACTCACGAAGTAGTTACAGAGGAAAAAGTCATGCGCCGGGTGAGGATCGAACTCACGACCTTAAGATTATGAGACTTACGCGCTGCCTACTGCGCTACCGAGGCCTCGAAATTACTACGCTTTCAAAGTTTATATATCAGCCATGACGTTACTGCTTTTTCTTCTCCATTGGTTTTTTTGCATTTTTATTTCTACTGATGTCCGCCTCTGTGGTGTAGTGGTTAGCGTGATTAGCTGCCCCCCCCCGAAGCTCCGGGTTCGATTCCCGGCTCTGCCACGAAATTTGAAAATTGGTACGAGTGCTGGAACGGGGTCCACTCAGCCTCGGGAGGTCAACTGAGTAGAGGTGGGTTCGATTCCCACCTCAGCCATCCTGGAAGTGGATTTCCGTGGTTTCCCATTTCTCCTCCAGGCGAATGCCGGGATGGTACCTAACTTAAGGCCACGGCCGCTTCCTTCCCTCTTCCTTGATTATCCCTTCCAATCTTCATATCCCTCCACAAGGCCCCTCTTCAGCATAGCAGGTGAGGCCGCCTGGGCGAGGTACTGGTCATACTCCCCAGTTGTATCCCCGACCAAGAGTCTGAAGCTCCAGGACACTGCCCTTGAGGCGGTAGAGGTGGGATCCGTCGCTAAGTCCGAGGGAAAAACCGAACCTGGAGGGTAAAATGATACAGATGATGATGATGATGATGATTTTCTATAAATCGTACGTAGTTTGTTGACGCTGTTGTTTAGTCCATGAAAATGAAATGAAATGAATATACAAGATTGACACAATCTCTTTCTAGATACCGGCACTAATAGCATCGATATGATTCACATATTGACGTTCCCGTTAATAGAAGACACGTTCCGTTTATTGTACGATTGTCCTACTCGTCGTTTTTCTAAGAGAAGCAGTCTGGCTTTCACCAAGGCATTCACGCTTCTAATCCGGGCTGTTGCATGCGAGATTTTTAAAATAACTCTGACCTTTGTTGTTTCTACGTAAAAATGGATATCATATGGCTGTGATCACGATATCAACAGTCAAATAAAACTACAACGTCTGAAGAGGTATTTTAGGTTTTGGTGGCGTTGACGACTTCAGAAAATAGTAATTTTTATTCGAAGAAATACTGACTATTTTCCCCAGTTTCTGGAGGCCGAAACTGCTAGGAGGGAATATTGTTGTTATGTTCTTCTTCCACTTCGTTTTCTTTATCTCCAGGGTCGATATTTTCCTCAGACTCAGACCTCAAGGGCAGTGTCCTGGAGCTTCAGACACTGGGTCGGGGAATACAAGTGGGGAGGATGACCAGTACCTTGCCCAGGCGGCCTCACCTGCTATACTGAACAGGGGCCTTGCAAGGTGATGGGAAGAGTGGAAGGATTAGGTACCATCCCAGGGTGGCAGCTAATCACACTACACCACAGTGGCAGACCTTAGAACTTTTCAATCGTGAAATAATCAGTGTTTCGCCCCTAGTGTTCTCTTCAGCTGGAGTTCCACACCTTTCCAAGGCATCAACAGCAGGCCTCAAACTCACGAAGTAGTTACAGTGGAAAAAGTCATGCCCCGGGTGAGGATCGAACTCACGACCTTAAGATTATGAGACTTACGCGCTGCCTACAGCGCTACCGAGGCCTCGAAATTACGACGCTTTCAAAGTTTATATATCAGCCATGACGTTACTGCTTTTTCTTCTCCATTGGTTTTTTTGCATTTTTATTTCTACTGATGTCCGCCTCTGTGGTGTAGTGGTTAGCGTGATTAGCTGCCACCCCTGTAGCTCCGGGTTCGATTCCCGGCTCTGCCACGAAATTTGAAAATTGGTACGAGTGCTGGAACGGGGTCCACTCAGCCTCGGGAGGTCAACTGAGTAGAGGTGGGTTCGATTCCCACCTCAGCCATCCTGGAAGTGGATTTCCGTGGTTTCCCACTTCTCCTCCAGGCGAATGCCGGGATGGTACCTAACTTAAGGCCACGGCCGCTTCCTTCCCTCTTCCATGCCTATCCCTTCCAATCTTCCCATCCCTCCACAAGGCCCCTGTTCAGCATAGCAGGTGAGGCCGCCTGGGCGAGGTACTGGTCATACTCCCCAGTTGTATCCCCGACCAAGGGTCTGAAGCTCCAGGACACTGCCCTTGAGGCGGTAGAGGTGGGATCCGTCGCTAAGTCCGAGGGAAAAACCGAACCTGGAGGGTAAAATGATACAGATGATGATGATGACGATGATTTTCTATAAATCGTACGTAGTTTGTTGACGCTGTTGTTTAGTCCATGAAAATGAAATGAAATGAATATACAAGATTGACACAATCTCTTTCTAGATACCGGCACTAATAGCATCGATATGATTCACATATTGACTTTCCCGTTAATAGAAGACATGTTCCGTTTAGTGTACGATTATCCTACTCGTCGTTTTTCTAAGAGAAGCAGTCTGGCTTTCATCAAGGCAGTCACGCTTATAATCCCGGCTATTGCATGCGAGACCTTTGTTGTTTCTACGTAAAACTGGACATCATATGGCTGTGATCTCGATATCAACAGTCAAATAAAACTACGTCTGAAGAGGTATTTAAGGTTTTGGTGGCGTTGACGACTTCAGAAAATAGTAATTTTTATTCGAAGAAATACTGACTATTTTCCCCAGTTTCTGGAGGCCGAAACTGCTAGGAGGGAATATTGTTGTTATGTTCTTCTTCTACTTCTTGTTCTTTATCTCCAGGGTCGATTTTTTCCTCAGACTCAGACCTCAAGGGCAGTGTCCTGGAGCTTCAGACTCTGGGTCGGGGAATACAAGTGGGGAGGATGACCAGTACCTTGCCCAGGCGGCCTCACCTGCTATACTGAACAAGGGCCTTGCAAGGTGATGGGAGGAGTGGAAGGATTAGGTACCATCCCAGGGTGGCAGCTAATCACACTACACCACAGTGGCAGACCTTAGAACTTTTCAATCGTGAAATAATCAGTGTTTCGCCCCAAGGGTTCTCTTCAGCTGGAGTTCCACACCTTTCCAAAGCATCAACAGTAGGCCTCAAACTCACGAAGTAGTTACAGAGAAAAAGTCATGCCCCGGGTGAGGATCGAACTCACGACCTTAAGATTATGAGACTTACGCTCTGCCTACTGCGCTACCGAGGCCTCGAAATTACGGCGCTTTCAAAGTTTATATATCAGCCATGACGTTACTGCTTTTTCTTCTCCATTGGTTTTTTTGCATTTATATTTCTACTGCCGCCTCTGTGGTGTAGTGGTTAGCGTGATCGATTCGGGTTCGATTCCCGGCTCTGCCACGAAATTTGAAAAGTGGTACGAGGGCTGGAACGGGGTCTACTCAGCCTCGGGAGGTCAACTGAGTAGAGGTGGGTTCGATTCCCACCTCAGCCGTCCTGGAAGTGGTTTTCCGTGGTTTCCCACTTCTCCTCCAGGCGAATGCCGGGATGGTACCTAACTTAAGGCCACGGCCGCTTCCTTCCCTCTTCCTTGCTTATCCCTTCCAATCTTCCCATCCCTCCACAAGGCCCCTGTTCAGCATAGCAGGTGAGGCCGCCTGGGCGAGGTACTGGTCATACTCCCCAGTTGTATCCCCGACCAAGAGTCTGAAGCTCCAGGACACTGCCCTTGAGGCGGTAGAGGTGGGATCCGTCGCTAAGTCCGAGGGAAAAACCGAACCTGGAGGGTAAAATGATACAGATGATGATGATTATGATGATTTTCTATAAATCGTACGTAGTTTGTTGACGCTGTTGTTTAGTCTATGAAAATGATATGAAATGAATATACAAGATTGACACAATCTCTTTCTAGATACCGGCACTAATAGCATCGATATGATTCACATATTGACATTCCCGTTAATAGAAGACACGTTCCGTTTAGTGTACGATTATCCTACTCGTCGTTTTTCTAAGAGAAGCAGTCTGGCTTTCACCAAGGCAGTCACGCTTATAATCCCGGCTATTGCATGCGAGACCTTTGTTGTTTCTACGTAAAACTGGACATCATATGGCTGTGATCACGATATCAACAGTCAAATAAAACTACAACGTCTGAAGAGGTATTTTAGGTTTTGGTGGCGTTGACGACTTCAGAAAATAGTAATTTTTATTCCAAGAAATACTGACTATTTTTCCCAGTTTCTGGAGGCCGAAACTGCTAGGAGGGAATATTGTTGTTATGTTCTTCTTCTACTTCTTGTTCTTTATCTCCAGGGTCGATTTTTTCCTCAGACTCAGACCTCAAGGGCAGTGTCCTGGAGCTTCAGACTCTGGGTCGGGGAATACAAGTGGGGAGGATGACCAGTACCTTGCCCAGGCGGCCTCACCTGTTATGCTGAACAGCGAGAGACAAGGAAGAGGGAAGGAAGCGGCCGTGGCCTTAAGTTAGGTACCATCCCGTCATTTGCTGGAGGAGAAGTGGGAAACCACGGAAAACCACTTCCAGGATGGCTAAGGTTGGAATCGAACCCACCTCTACTCAGTTGACCTCCCGAGGCTGAGTGAGCCTCGTTCCAACTATCGTACCACTTTTCAAATTTTGTAGCTGAGCCGGGAATCGAACCCGGGCCTCGGGGGGTGCCAGCTAAGCACACTAACCACTACACTACAGAGGCGGACTTTATTTCTCTCGATTATTATAAATATTTTATTTATGGAACACTTCATGGGGTGAAATTTGCACTGTCTAATTTCTCACTGAGTGATTATAGCTATGATTGTATTTTGGGGTTAATTTCAACCATCTCTAGAAATGTTGACTTTCGTTGAAATAGGAAACCTTGTAAATTACTTCACGCTGTGCAGAACATGGTATCCGCAGGATACTCCTAATTGTGATGAGTAAAGGTTGGATTGAACAAATATTACTGAAAGACAAATTTACTTGCGCAATGCTTTCTCCTCTCCTCGCATTTTATACTGGGAATGTTACTGGTTACGTCTACCTTTCAATAGATTTCGCGTGAAGGTGAAAATGCTTGGGGCACACCCGAGTTTGAACCGGGGTACTCTCGATGTGCAGTCGAATGCTCTACCACTGAGCTATACCCCCACTGACAGACAGTTGTATTTGTGCCGTAGAATTTATTTTCTCGCAGAGTATTGTGCTAGGAACGATACAGTTCACCTTTCTCGACATTTCTATAGTTTTCATAAAAAAATAAAAACTTCAGGGGGCACCCGGGTTTGAACCGGGGACCTCTCGATCTGCAGTCGAATGCTCTACCACTGAGCTATACCCCCTTGCGGTTCAAATTACTTCTCTTTGTACAATCTAAACTTCATTAGATAAGAGTATCGCCCAACAGATAAAGTCTATTGACTTCATTTACAGCCGCCTCTGTGGTGTAGTGGTTAGCGTGATTAGCTCCCACCCCCGGAGGTCCGGGTTCGATTCCCGGCTCTGCCACGAAATTTGAAAAGTGGTACGAGGGCTGGAACGGGGTCCACTCAGCCTCGGGAGGTCAACTGAGTAGAGGTGGGTTCGATTCCCACCTCAGCCATCCTAGAAGTGGTTTTCCGTGGTTTCCCACTTCTCCTCCAGGCGAATGCCGGGATGGTACCTAACTTAAGGCCACGGCCGCTTCCTTCCCTCTTCCTTGCCTATCCCTTCCAATCTTCCCATCCCTCCACAAGGCCCCTGTTCAGCATAGCAGGTGAGGCCGCCTGGGCGAGGTACTGGTCATATTCCCCAGTTGTATCCCCCGACCAAGAGTCTGAAGCTCCAGGACACTGCCCTTGAGGCGGTAGAGGTGGGATCCCTCGCTAAAGTCCGAGGGAAAAACCGAACCTGGAGGGTAAACAGATGATGATGATGATGACTTCATTTACAAACGTATTATAATGGTAACTGAAAAAACAATGCGCATAACATACTGTATTTGGGTAAGAATCTCATACAGTTAGTGCCTGCTAAAAGTACATAATTTCCCCCCTTTCACGTATATAATTATTATCCTCGAAGATCAGTTCATGTAGAATCTATTGGTAATGATTATTGTTCATTCTCGTAGGTAGGTGATAAAAGACGTCCACGGGATTCCCTGCATATCATAAGAGCCTTTCAATAATAATAATAATAATCGTCATCTGTTTACCCTCCAGGTTCGGCTTTTCCCTCGGACTCAGCGAGGGATCCCACCTCTACCGCCTCAAGGGCAGTGTCCTGGAGATTCAGACTCTTGGTCGGGGGATACAACTGGGGAGAATGACCAGTACCTCGCCCAGGCGGCCTCGCCTGCTATGCTGAACAGGGGCCTTGTGGAGGGATGGGAAGATTGGAAGGGATAGGCAAGGAAGAGGGAAGGAAGCGGCCGTGGCCTTAAGTTAGGTACCATCCCGGCATTCGCCTGGAGGAGAAGTGGGAAACCACGGAAAACCACTTCCAGGATGGCTGAGGTGGGAATCGAACCCACCTCTACTCAGTTGACCTCCCGAGGCTGAGTGGACCCCGTTCCAGCCCTCGTACCACTTTTCAAATTTCGTGGCAGAGCCGGGAATCGAACCCGGGCCTCCGGGGGTGGCAGCTAATCACGCTAACCACTACACCACAGAGGCGGACAATAATAATAATAATAATAATAATAATGTCCGCCTCTGTGGTGTAGTGGTTAGCGTGATTAGCTGCCACCCCGGAGGCCCGGGTTCGATTCCCGGCTCTGCCACGAAATTACAGACATCCTCGAAGTGGTTTTCCGTGGTTTCCCACTTCTCCTCCAGGCAAATGCCGGGATGCTACCTAAAGTAAGGCCACGGCCCGGCTGCTTCCTACCCACTTCCTTGCATATCCATTCCAAGCTTCCCATCTCCCACAATGACCCTGTTAGCATAGTGGTGAGGTTGCCAGGGAGAGGTACAGGTCCTCCCGACATGTACCCCCGACCAAATGTCTCACACTCCAGGACGGTGCTCCTGAGGCGGTAGAGGTGGGATCCCTCGCTGAGTCCGGGGGGAAATCCGAACCTGGAGCGTGAACGCTAAAAAAATTACAAAATTGTTATTTGATTTTTCTTTTATTTATACTTTAGGCACCTTTATCTTATAAATAAAGTTGTAGGGGTCCGCTGTCTGTAATTTCGTTTGTTTGGCTAATTTTTCAGATATTTATCCGTTTTAGGTCAACTCAAGACCGAATCGGTGGTTTTTACTTTTCGTGTCTGTTTGTCTGTTCCACCATCACGGCAAAACGGCTGGATAGATTTCAACCAAACTTCATATTTGGAGTATACTCACCCTAAGGAAGGTTTCTATGTGGATTTCATTTTAAAATCTTTGATTAGACGGGGGGTTTATAGGAAAACCAGAACGGTTTTCCTCCATTTTCTCTTATACTACTGATTTCCTCTTGTAAACTCCGTGGACCGTATGTGAAACGTCTCTTCATTATAAACAACTTTCGTTATGTTCATAATCTACCTTACTATTCAAATGACGGAGAAATTTACTATTTTCTGCGGGTATCATGGTCTGCGTGTGTGACCGACAGACCGACAACGAACCTACAGATTACCATGGCAACGTCTCTGACTGCTTGCCAGCAGGAAAGTAACATATTGCCATTTTCCTCATCATACCTTTAAATTCATGGTTATTCCTTGAGTAGAAGGCAAGAGAGGGCGTCAATCGGCCATTCTGCGGGATATTGGCGGAATATCGTCGGAGTTTATAACCGTCCTCGAATTGCTTAAGTAATAACACCGATAGTCATCTTATCTGTTGACCTAAGAATGCCTGCGCCTAAATTTCTCCTCTGTTACCTCTTTCTTATATCCATAACTCACACCAGTATATTTTATTGAGGGGCATTTGATTTTCCAATACATTCACTTGGTATTTATATATTTGTCGTCATCCGGCTGTCCTCAGTTTTAGTCCATTTTCTATTAATTTCAACTTTCCTTACTGAATTATTTTCTTCCTTAATTACACTGTATGTAAGCGAGTGCTAATCCCGAAAGCTTGACACTCTTTCCTTTTAGGAAATATTCTAAGCTATGCAAATGTATAACTTTCGGCCCCGGAAAATATCGAAATATGGATGCAATTTTAACGACGGTGCACACCTTCGTTTCGGGATAATTGGTGGCTAATCTGTAAGTCTTATCACAGATCAGAAAGCACAATCGCCTTTCATTTTGGAGAGATCTACAACTTTGGTCCTATGACTTTTTATCGTATTTCTATTCCTTATACGTTAAATAGAGCTGTATTTCTCGATTTCAAGTTAATTTTCTACTTTCACACGTATATGTTAACATTAATTTGGCACACTTATAGGAAAGATAGAATCATGACATTCGGCACGCACATTGGCATGACCAGTGGCAATGTGATAGCCAAATTTTATGATTTTGTCTGTCACATGAGTATCACAAATATAAAGTAGTATGCGAAAACTGTACAAAATTTCACACCCAATGATTCTAACTCAATCTAAACCATAAATATAAGAGATACGAGAAGATGTCATAGGACCAACCATTAGAACACTGAAAGAGGCGTCTGATGGTGAGGTCCGTTTGCAGATATGTCGCAGAGTTTCAAAGCAGTAACTCTCGAAATAAAGGTCTGCACTTCTAGACTGTGTCTGTACATTGACTATTTTGGTGACATTTCTGTACAGTTATCCGTTTCAGGTGTAATAATGACCTTCTGCATATTTTTAGCTTTGGTGTCTGTTTTTATATTTGTCTGTTTGTCTGTTTGTCTATAACTTGGAAACTACTGGATATATTTCCACCAAAATTCATATTTAGAATCCACCTGGCCTTGGATAGGTTTCAGGGCAAATATTGTTTCTAAATCCCTGAAATGACTGGGGGTTTTATACGAAACCGAAGCCGTGATTTTGCACTCCCACAAAATATACACAACCAAACTTAATAGAAATCTACCTGCCTTAATGGAAATTATTTTTTAAACCTTTTTTTTCATATGCATCATTTCGGTAAGAGGATTTATAAGGGAGATATCATTAACCGGACTTAACTTAAGAACGGGCGCGTGTTGAGCGTATTTCTTACAACTTGAAAACTATTGAAGATATTTGAACCAAATTTTATATTTAGCGTCCACCTTTCCAAAGGTAGATTTTAATGGTCAATAACATTTTCTGTTCCTGGAATGGACTGGCGGTTTATAGGGAACCGAAATGGTGAATTTACTCTTCCACAATATATACAGTACATGACCAACCTGACTGGAAATCGACCAAATTTGTTGGAAATCCATTTCTAAAAATTTTTCATGTGTTTTATTCGACAGAAAGATTAATAAGGGAGATATCATGAATGGTCGGTTTTGCAGGGTAAGTCCAGCAGACATAGACGTGGAGTAGATTCCTTATCTATCTATATAAGTAAAATCCTAACGACTGTGTGCCTGTACGTTGACTATTTTAGCGAAATATTCGTACAGCTACGCGTTTAAGGGGTAATAATAACCATCTGCATGATTTTTTGGTTTAGGTTCCTGAAAGTCCTAATTTTAACCCTCATCGCCCAAAATGCACATTGCGGCATAATCTGCCAGACGAACAAGAAAACAGAAATTTGGCAAAATTATACGTTTTAGCCTGTAACGGACAGAACATTTCCAAGAGCTTTAAATTTTTCACGTTTTTACCCGAAGAATATCGAAATATGGAGGCAGTTTTAATGATGGTGCAGATCTTTCTGAAGTCCTATCACATAAGGGAAGGCCAATCTCCGTTCAATTTGGAGTGATCTACAACCTTGGTCTTATGACTTTTTGTTGAACCTGTATCCTTTTTACGTTTGATTTTTGTCTATTTCTCGATGTTACGTAAATTTGGACTTTTCACATGCATAATTCATACTTTCAATCACTTATAAGAAAGATAGAATCATCAAACACTACACGAAAATTGGCCCACTCAGTAGCCATATGTGAGCCAAATGCTATGTATGTAGCTGTCATATAATTATCTGAAAAGTAATGCATTGTGAGATAATTATACAAAAATTTTACCCTATTCAACGTTTCTAACTCTATCTGACCTATGAATAAATCAGATATCATGCGACCAGCCATTTAGACCGCTAAATCTGACGTCTAATGGTACAATCCTTTGTCGATATGACGTACCGTTTTGCAGCAGTCAATCTGTAAATGAAGGTCTGCAATATTTTAAGCATGTATACACTTTCGTATGTCGATCTATATATTATATTCACTGATGTCGTCTTGTAGCGGTCGAGAAAGGGTGCGTCTGCTATTGTAATCAGTACTCCCCACGCCGACTTTGACTGGCAGTAGGAATGGGGTCCTTCTCCAACACCTGTGTAACTGGCATTAGTAAGGAAGCCCTACCATTGTAGTGAATAATTCACTTGTCGATTTGACTTGCAAAAGGCAAGGGAGCATGCAGTTTTGTTTAAATGTCCCCTACCCGATTGTATTTGGCTGTAGGCAAGGGTACCCGCCCTTATAAAAAAATGTATCCATCTAAAATATGACTGGTATTAGGCATAGTGGCCTGCTATTTTGATGGAAACTCACCAACTTGGTGTGACTGGTAGTAAGCTGGCTGGCTGTAGGAAAAGGGGCCTGTCATTATAATTATAACTGCACAACTCAATTTCGACTGGTAGTAGGGAAGTTTCCAAACATTCTAATGAAAACTGTAATATGTCTGGAAGTAGGAAAGGGGGCCTGCCATTGTAACGAAAACTCCCAAATCGATTGCGACCGCGCAGTAGGCAATGGGGCCTGCAATTATAATGAAAACTTCCCACCTCGATTGTGAATGGCAGTAGGTAAGTGAGCCTGGCGTTATCATCACAAATCCGTAACAGGCACCGTATTGGGAACCTCCTTATGCTGTTTCTCGGATAACGCTAAGAGACATGCCATTTTAAAACAATCTCATTTCTGTATGTACAGTATTAACTTCGATATTCGAATACAATGTAGAACACCGTAGCGAAGCACGGGTACATTTGCTAGTCTACTGTAAACTAAATACTTTAGAATCTAAAAATAATTCTAAAATTCTCTGAGGTTCAGCTACACGACTCCCACACAGCTGCCTTAAATGTATCAGTGTTCTGTGTAGCCCTGATATGACCCATTCGATTCTACTTACGGGAATATAAGGGGTTGTGATATATGATAGATCTGTTGGTAGGTAATGCAACGAAAGTGGTACTTTAGAAACGAATATTTCTGTCATGATATGAGGAAAGGCACTTAAAGATCATTCTCAGGTAGCTAGGATGTGAAGTTAATAATTGTTTGTGAAGGGCATTCAGTTCGGTAAGTGCATCGCTCGAAGCCACGAGAGTTATGTAAATTACGGTACTTTATGTTACAGAAGTATCACACGCATGCGATCTGCCTTCGTTACAGCCGATTTGAAGACCAGTTCCGACATTCCTGTACACTGCGCCACATTACTCGTTCTTCGAAGGTAGTTTGCTTTAATTTTTCTGGAGAAGCATACTCAAATCTATTTATAGAGCTTAGGTAAGAATATAATCGTACCATTATGTTCGAAACATGTGTAGTCCTCCACAAATTTTTATCCAGAGTTTGGCCTCTCAAACGCCCAAAATCTCACGTGCAAGTTGAGGCGCAGAGTTCCTGTGCACCGTGCATCGATCCCACTCTACTCGGCTGGGACCAACGCTTCGTCTCTGGGCTACTCGGCTAAGCTCGGCTCAACCCGGCTCGGATTTGAAGCGCTACGGAGCAAGTGAGGAAGAGGGAGACAGGGGGAGTGAGCGAGACAGGCGTGGGGAAAGAGAGAGACAGCGCTGTTGCTCCAAATCGAGGAGTGGGGGGTCTGCACTCTGGTCAACCAAGCCAAGTCGTCTTTTGCACCGTGCACAGTGCATGCACCAGAGGCCCTGATCTAGAGTATAGTTTTGGCAAGGCCTTTCACCGGACCTATACACAAGGCCTATAAAACTAGAATGCTTGATAAACAGGAAATCCCAATTAGATCTCAGAAACAACTCATTATATAAGGCACTTCTTAGATCTGTGACCCTATACGTGTCAATCCAATGGGTCACGGCTAAGGAGTGTTATATAAAGAACCTTCAGAAAAATCAGTATAAAGTCCAACGGACAATTAATTGTTAACGCCCCTTATCATCTGGGAAACCGAGAAATACCTAGGCAGATTGGATTACCACCAATTAAACAAGAAATAGTAAGATCAGCTGAACATTTTATTGAGCCGGACAAGAACACGCTAGAACACTTAGACAGCTCTACGAGATGGACGCTAATGTACATTACAATACAAGCACATGAAAACACTCATTAATTAGTGAAACTGACCAGACCTGTAAACACAGTGTTTATAAATTTCTGTATATAAATAGACTAGAGTTATTATTCAGATTGCACACATTAAATAATAATTATCCCAACACTCCTGGACTCCAGGAAAGCACCATTATCAATTAGATGATTATACTCGACGTTGTACCATAAAACTACCAATATGTTGCACGCACTAAGAAAGCTTCAAATTAAAATGACTAAACAAGTCATTATATAAGGCACTTCTTAGATCTGTGACCCTATACGTGTCAATCCAATGGGTCACGGCTAAGGAGTGTTATATAAAGAATATATAAAGCAATATATAAAGCAATAAAGCAATTCCAGGACTTTTCCAACGCTGCTACTCCTCAAGACACAGCAGTTTCAAAACGAAGCTCAGGCCTTTCCCGTTGAAGTGAGAGGTATCTGAGTTTTACATAAAATTACAGGGGATGTTCCACATGATTCCGTTTCGAGAGGAGCTTCGATTTACCCATAAGGACAGCTTGAGATTTAGACGGGTGAATTTTAAGGCCACACAAGGAAGACCATGGAGTCCAGTAGTAAAAGAAGAGTTGTCTGAAGTTTGCTCATTGTCTTAAGTACATCGTCCAGCATATCAACAGTAGTATTGTGAGTTGGTCTGGAACCTGGCTGCATAGGATCGAGGAGATGATCTTGGCTAATTTTATCTGTAGTTGAGGGAAGAGCATTAGGATGAGTATGTATAAATATTCGTTGTTGTTGTTGTTGTTGACGACGACGATGATGATGATGATGATGATGATTGTTGTTTAAAGGAGCCTAACAGCTAGGTCATCGGCCACTAAACATTAATTGTAGATCTGATGACAGATATGATTAACATTAATGCAAAAGAATCCCGAATCTTGTAGTACACCACTTGTAAAGGGATGCTACGATGTTACATTTTCGTCACCAATAATACATTGTCGTCAGTCTTGAAGGAAATAGGCAACTCAGGATAAGATAATGTCAGAAAAAAATATCTAATAGAGGTTAGAAATTAATATGTCGAAAGATTTAATGAAGTACAGCACTACAGTAAGAGTTGTCTGTCATTTGCCCATTGCCTTACGTACGTCGTCTAGAACTTCCAGCACAGCAATAAAAGTACCGTGACCTGGTCTGAAACCTAACTGGTGAGGATAGATAAGATTATGTTTGTTCAACTACATGATTTGTTATCTACTGATGAACAATGTGCTCTAGTGTTTTAGATATAGCAGGTAGTAGGCCTATACGCATTGGCCGACAGTCTGTAACAGCTGATGTTTTTCCAAAGGGCCATTTCTTTTATAGTTTCCATATGGTGGGAGATGTTCCGTCAAGGAGATATGGGTTATAGTGGGAACTACAACTTCAAGTATTAATTTTATCATGTCACTTCCAGTATTATCTGGTCCCTTCGCTTTAGGTTTTATCCGGTCACTACATTTGAACTTGGGAGTACGCCACAGTTTGGAGATTAAATTTATGTCTTCCGGTACGTTAAGTGGAATAATTCTTAGCCAACACCTTCTCGTTATTTGTCGGGTCCAGTGGAAAATGGAACGCTCTATAGCGGTCGTTGAGCTTGACAACGGAGGCAACTACGTCTGTGGAGATCCTTCACCAACCCGACCTCCACAGTGTCTTAGTCAAAACTTTTTTGAATATCAAATCGTGAACATGGTGAAATTTATCGCTTCTGATCTGTTGAACAGTGGTATTTCGGAGCCGTCTTATGTAGTCAGATTGTCCGTAGAGGATGTTCTGTGAAGCGTCGGTATGCTACGTTCCGATCTTTCGTAAGGTTGCGTATGTCGCCACTGACCCACTGATGACGTGGGCTCTCCGTTCCGGTGCATGCTTGTCAAATAACTCAGTCACCTTCTTACTGAAGCATGCCTCTTTGTTGTTTATGTCCTTCAGTCCACGTAAATCGTACCATGGGGTATCTTCGAGTACTTTGTGAATATGTTTTAAAGTCTGGGTAAGTGACTATCTTGGATTTCATCATAGGTCATTGAAAGGAATGTTACATAGGAACTAGATGGGAAGGCGGATATACCTCAGATAGATAACTTTCCATGATACAAAACCAGGTCAGTATTATTGACGAAAGTCAAAGGTCTAGTAATGTGTGTGACGTAGCCACGTGATTAGTGATATTCAGGGGGTGGGGAACAGTCAGGCTGCAAGCTAATGGAGTCGTTAGTTGTTATTTACATCGAGATGAGTTAGAATCTAAAATATTTCAGTTCAGGTAGCTCACAGTTGTAATATTTGAATAGTCAGGAATAATTTTCTGCAGTTTTCCTCTACTGCTTAAGTGGCTTGTTAACCACACCGACCATGCATTTATAGTCGCAAAGAAATATTTCTAAACACATATTCAGGTCTACACTGAATCTAAAATTTATTTTAGGTATTACACCGCTATACACTCTGATAAATTTATTGATTATTATGATTATTCACGTAACGCAACGTTTAATTACAAACCAGATACTGCCCTTTAGGCAATCATATCTGTTATAAATATCCTATTAAATGTAAAAAACGAAAACGGGAATTTGTACTCTTTTGTATCAGTATGCGTATGCTTCAATTAAAATATTGGAAAAGAGATTAATATTGAAGTTCAACTTCGTAGGAATCAAAAGCATGTGTGTATAAAGAGTCGTTTAAAAAGTAGATGAACAATTTGGTGTATGTATGTATGTTTAGTCCTCAGCCCGAAGGCTGGTTGGATCCTCAACAGCTCCGCCATCAGCTGTCATAGATGGCCTAGGCATCACTGAAGAGGCGTACTAGGGAAATGAGGAGTGAGGTAGTTTCCCGTTGCTTTCCTCACTGAGCCGGAAGTTGCTATTACATATCAGTCTGCCAAGCCCAATGAAATGCACGCACCAACCGACCCTATGAGCAATATTTTCACACCATTCATAGCAGGGACTGGCTGCAGAAGGAATGGCATTACTAGCATCACTCATACCTCAGTCACTTTCATTTTGTCAAAGCCAAGGATAAAGCTGAGACAGATCAATGAAAGTTACAAGATTGCTCTAGCCCATACCAGAGGACATAGTGCACTGTAAACACTAGGTCCTGCCAGCAAAGGCATCAATTTGGTGAAGAAATTGTAAATTTATTTTGAGAAATATGGGTTTTAAAATGCTGAAATCTTTACTTGTTGTGTTTCCATCTTCCCTCAATAGTATGTAATTTTTCATTGTAATCTTTTGCAAAGGGTAGTGTATGTCACTAAATTATATCTCAGTACGTGAATTTTCCGTTTGTTAATTCTCATCATCATTTATAATCCAAGAGGAATTACCATTATACACGAGGCACGCAATTTAGGCCTTAATGAGTTAAGAGACTTTTGTTCTTGTGGGTAGCTGGTTCTGATATTTAACAAGCGTTTCTTGGAGAGCAACCTCGGATGAGTAATCTCTGGGGAATTCTAACGCGCAGTTGGACAATATGAACAACAGGACTCAGATTTTTAGTCGGATAAGGAAAAGAGCTGTTGGGAGCCATTTCCCTGTGTGTGCTTGCCAGGAGATGGCGACGATTGTTTGGCTGCCATTGGAGTAACTGTAACTTGTTTAGCACCACCAGGGGAACACGTGCAGCTGCAGACGTGAGTAACATCATCCTCCACTTTGGGTTAACGTAATTTACATGAAGTAAAGTGATAACTTAAAAAGCCACAGTTTCTAATGAAAGAAATAAGCGATCAACACTAGGAAAAATGGAATATTGTGCTTCCTTGTGGTAGAAGTATTTCACAGTGTACGGCGTTTGCTTCATTCGAAAAATATTCTATATTCAGAAAGAGACGACTTTCAGCGTTCCAGTAGACTAATGGCATCGGTATAAGCAGGAATATTATCTTTTTTTTTTTTTTGCTAGTTGCTTTACGCCGCACCGACACAGATAGGTCTTATGGCGACTATGGGACAGGAAAGGGCTAGGAGTGGGAAGGAAGCAGCGGTGGCCTTAATTGAGGTACAGCCCCAGCATTTGCCTGGTATGAAAATGGGAAACCACGGAAAACAATCTTCAGGGCTGCCGATAGTGGGGTTCGAACCTACTATCTCCCGAAGGAATATTATCTCGATACATATTGTTACACATACAAGTGAATGAAGCCGTAGTCACCGCCACTTCATTCAATGAGAATGACGTCTGTTCTAAAAGGGGAGCTATTTAGAAACAACCGACATCACAGAGTCAGGAGTAACATTACATAATAGCAACGATTTTCTAGGAGATTCCCAGTCTACTAAGAAGAAATGACCGAGCGGATATTATTGCAACTTGCGAACAGGAGAATGGATTTAAAGTTGATCATACAATGATATTTGAAGAGAGAGATATACTTAAAGATGAGAGATATTGTTGATCTCGACTTCGCTTCCAATACTTGGCTGGAGACGATAGTACTGTATCAAGAGAAATTAATTTAATTTTTGTGGATTTCTTCCCAAAATGTAAATAATTCAACTTTCTAAGACAATTTGAAATGTGTTGTACGATTTATTGGAGATAGTGAATAATAATAATAATAATAATAATAATAATAATAATAATAATAATAATAATAATAATAATAATAATAATAATAATAATAATAACCACCATCACAGTCATTTGTAACTAAGCGTTTTACGGCAGTCGTCTCAAAAGTTATGATAACTGTGTTCGATAACGCTGCAGCCAGGAAAATCCACGATGTATGTAGGGGAAAGACATATTGCGCGATTTGAAATACGATGGAACCCATGTGCCAACGCCTATTGGGCCGATGACCTTCGATGTTAGGCCCCTTAAAACAACAAGCAAGCCAAGGCCTATTTCATCCTGGATGCTGCGTATAACTTGCCGTTTAACTTTAAACCAGCAGAATCGATTCCTTGTATCGTCATCTCGAAATGTACCACAGCACAATATGCCTTTCTTTATGCTCTAACGCGCAAATAAACTTGGCCCATTAATATAGGCCTACCAGCGAAAACTGCCTGGACGCTTCCTTGTTAGTCCATGCGACTTCGATTCATTCCGAAACTGAAGAAGTCATTGCTTCAAATGTGCTTTGCAGACAGGGCGGCCACCGGAAAGACATATTGGTGATAGGAAGTGCACACAGTTATAACCAGGGAACGGATTTATATGTACTAATAATTATTGAAATATGTACATATATATTTAGTTATTTTTATTGAAATATGGAATTATATATGGACTTAAAAAATTACACATATATCATTAATTTCTATTTAATATCAAAGTTCAAAGAAGCTAAACAAAGTAGATCTCCATGCAACATAATATTGCACTTCTCATTTTAATATATTTGAAGAACACACAATCTTTTATTCTTTGTTACCAAAGTAATGGATTACAAAATGTTCTTTTAAGTGCTGGAAAGTGAATCTTCTCCTATCAATCAATCAATCAATCAATCAATCAATCAATCAATCAATCAATCAATCAATCAATCAATCAATCAATCAATCAATCAATCAATCAATCAATCAATCAATCAATCAATCAATCAATCAATCAATCAATCAATCAATCAATCAATCAATCAATCAATACTGATCTGCATTTAGGGCAGTCGCCCAGGTGGCAGATTCCCTATCTGTTGCTTTCCTAGCCTTTTCCGAAATGATTTCAAAGAAATTGGAAATTTATTGAACATCTCCCTTGGTAAGTTATTCCAATCCCTAACTCCCCTTCCTATAAATGAATATTTGCCCCAGTTTGTCCTCTTGAATTCCAACTTTATCTTCATATTGTGATCTTTTCTACTTTTATAAACGCCTTTCAAACTTATTCGTCTACTAATGTCATTCCACGCCATCTCTCCGCTGACAGCTCGGAACATACCACTTAGTCGAGCAGCTCTTCTTCTTTCTCTCAATTCTTCCCAACCCAAACATTGCAACATTTTTGTAACGCTACTCTTTTGTCGGAAATCACTCAGAACAAATCGAGCTGCTTTTCTTTGGATTTTTTCCAGTTCTTGAATCAGGTAATCCTGGTGAGGGTCCCATACACTGGAACCATACTCTAGTTGGGGTCTTACCAGAGACTTATATGCCCTTTCCTTTACATCCTTACTACAACCCCTAAACACCCTCATAACCATGTGCAGAGATCGGTACCCTTTATTTACAATCCCATTTATGTGATTACCCCAATGATCTTTCCTTATATTAACACCTAGATAATTACAATGATCCCCAAAAGGAACTTTCACCCCATCAACGCAGTAATTAAAACTGAGAGGACTTTTCCTATTTGTGAAACTCACAACCTGACTTTTAACCCCGTTTATCAACATACCATTGCCTGCTGTCCATCTCACAACATTTTCGAGATCACGTTGCAGTTGTTCACAATCTTGGAACTTATTTATCACTCTATAGAGAATAACATCATCCGCAAAAAAGCCTTACCTCCGATTCCACTCCTTTACTCATATCATTTATATATATAAGAAAACATAAAGGTCCGATAACACTGCCCTGAGGAACTCCCCTCTCAACTATTACAGGGTCAGACTATCTCTAATGACAGATTTATATTGACTGAAACTGTGTTCAACATCGGAAGAGGTAATGGGGGCATAATTCAACTTCACAATATCTGCTGGGGTTAAATCCATTGTTAATTTTACACTTAAATCTCCACACAGCATTGCAGCAACCTTTGACTTTTCTTCATATCCAGGGTTCTTTGAAAGTACAGTGGCCATCTTCATGTTTGCTACATCTTCAACTTTACCTGTACCACGATTTAGTTGTTCCACAGCTTTATTTCACAATTTCACAACTTTCAGAAAGTTTTGGAGCCTTTTCAGTGTTTTTGTGATGTTAGAAAAATTATGCTGAAAGTAACATTTCTCACACTTGTATCAGAGACAACTGTTTTAGCGGCTTCAATTGAGGCTGCATCTTCAGAGTCCATGGCATGCAGAACGTTCTTAATACAGTCTTTTATTCAACATAATATTCAACCGCTTGCAGCCACGTACCCCACCTAGTTAGAATCGGCTTAGGCGGCAATGGAATATCTGGGTACATTTCTTTCAAAAGATGAACTCTTCTGTGGGATTTGAGAAAAACTTTTTTCACTGAGGAAATCAATAAATCTGCTTTGGGGTAACTGGCTCTTACCACTTCTGCCACACGATGAAAGGCATGTGCTACACATGTTATACAACACATAATGCTTCTCCGGCTTTTATCATATAAGGTGCGGCATCGCTAATAAAAAGTAACACTTTATTATACTTAATGCCCTGTGGCCAGAGGATACCCATAGCCTCATTGAACAGTTTTGCTATAGTTTTGTTGTCGCACTTTTCTAGAACATCACAGTGTAAGAGAATCCGTTTACAATAATCTTCGCTTAACAAGCCAATGATTACGTTGCCAACTAGCCTGCCTTCTTTGTCTTTTGTCTCATCAATGGAAACCGAAATTGGACCGTATTTAATCTCTTGCTCTTCTTTAAATTCTGATACGTAACTTTTCAATTTAAACTGGTTGACTGAGCTACTTTAGGCATATTGCAACAACGTTAATGTCTTCAACGAATATCAATATACAACTGCACACACTCAACGTACAAGAACACTATGATCCGTCTCACTGCTAATTCAAACTGTGAATGACTGGTAGTGAACTAGATGGAGTTATGAAGCAATCAAAGGGAATGCCCGAATTACGAACTAGTCCGGAAACCACTAGCACATCGTCAATGAATGAGATTTCCCTAGTTACGTAATTATGGCACAGACACAGTCGATGTTATGAAATGCAGCTTATCAGTGCTGTAAGTGTGATTCAGATAGTCTCGGTACTGACCGGCTGATCACCACTTCGGGCTCAACCTCTCTCTTTCTTCGCACCGCTTATCAGATTATTTTATCAGCCCAGACGTGGACAGGCGTGATAATGACCTGCACACCTGTTAAAATATGAATTTTTCGAATATAGATTTTTAATTTATTTCTCCATTATTGAGAGGACTGCTAATTCAATATAATGTAATACTTTTTAGCCGAAATATGGATTATATTGTCTTCAATGACGAAGAATATGGAATATATGTGCTAAACTCCAAAATATGGAAAAATATGGAAAATGAATACTCCACTTTTCAACTCCACACGTCATGATTTGTAAAGATAATGCAAAATATAATTAATTTTAGCTTCCTAAAGAGATATGTATTTACATATAAATCCGTTCCCTGAAACTAACACCATCGACAGTATTCGACACCATCCCCATCGTTGGCAACGATGTGTTGATGCCATGGAGATTCTTTTAAAGGACTATAGCCGCTTGCAATGCAAGTTTGTCTTCAGTTTCTGTATTACAATATACTACAACACCGTGTTCTATATATGTATAACATTCTTGCTTCTCTGCCCTTATCCCCTCTACCCCAAACATATTTGATGCTGGCATTAGATTGGAATAATCCATCAAGGGAGATATCCTGTAAATTTACAAGTTAAGTTGCTAGTTGATTATTTTTATTTTGGAGGATAAACCTAAAACGGGAGACCTTCATACATTTTGAAAATATTAGAATGCAGTTGACTGAAGGAGAGATTGTTTTTGAAGGGTGCAATACACTAAAGATTGATGAAAAAATTATGAATAAAGAGGAAATTGAAAGTAATTTCGGTGATGATCTAGCATTACAAAGTCAGTCACGAGCAGTAAAATGTCCTACGCCGGGCTGAGTGGCTCAGACGGTTAAGGCGCTGGCCTTCTAACCCCAACTTGGCAGGTTCGATCCTGGCTCAGTCCGGCGGTATTTGAAGGTGCTCAAATACGACAGCCCCGTGTCGGTAGATTTACTGGCACGTAAAAGAACTCCTGCGGGACTAAATTCCGGCACCTCGGCGTCTCCGAAGACCTTAAAATAGTAGTTAGTGGGACGTAAAACAAATAACATTATTATTATTATTAAAATGTCCTACATTACTTGATAGTCAAGGAAGTAATAGTTCCTCGTGCAGTCCATCACAATGCAAGAAAAGTGAAGACTTACCTGAATAATAATAATAATGTTAATGGTCTTTACGTCCCACTAACTAATTTTACGGTTTTAGGAGAATCCATGGTATCGGAATTTAGTCCCGCATGAGTTCCTTCACGTGCCAGTAAATCTACCGACACGAGGTTGACGTATTTGAGCACCTTTCAAATACCACCGGACTGAATCAGGATCGAACCCGCGAAGTTGGAGTAAGAAGGCCAGCACCTCAACCGGCTTAGCCACTCAGTCCGGCAAAACTTTCATGAATGGTACTGGGCTGATACTACTTATAAAATCTGGACACACCAGCTAAGAGGAAAGGATACTTCTGGTTTGACTTCATGTAAGATTCACTTCCGTAAAGGCATAAAAGTACACTTAAAGAATAATACGCTCTTACAAAACTATCAGAATAGGCTGAAAACTCCGTACAGACAGAGGAAAGTCTTGCAAAAAATAGAATAAAAGATTCGTTATTAATTGATCGGAATTAGAAAACAAAATGCAACTATCCATGTTCAAATAAAAACAAACTGGGAGGAAAAATATTCAGAAACAAATTGTCTCAAACAACACCTTTATACGTACCAATCATGAATCAATAGATTCAAGAGGGGAAAAAATCGTGTAAGATTACCCAAACTAATAGCAAACCCGAGCATTTATGATGGTGATGTACAAGCAAAAGTCGAAGACATGAAGCAATTCATTAATTATGCAATTTTACTCCAGAACAAATGACAAATCGGGAAGCAAGTCTAACTTTGCTGTCATTCATTCAGTTTCAGCAACAAAAGGTTCATAAATGATAATGACAGTTCTTGTAAAGTATCGTACATTGCTTCCACAAATGTATGTTCTTGTCTCGGAGCTTAATGGTCAGTTTTAGCTGGCGTGACAATTTCTTTATCTAGTATGGAAACATATGGAAGGAAATACCCAAACATGAACAAATGTGATTTGAAAATGTTCTTTGAGGAGGCACTATTGCCACATTTGCACGATAGAGACCGGACATCGAAGAAGGATGATGACCTTCACAATGAGACAACTCCAGAAAGCGTAAATTTTCGTAAGAAGATTATTCCTGCAAAATTGATACCGCTGGTGCAGCCAGCTGACGTTCTTCCTTTCATCAATTCAAGAACATGGTAAAGTTCATAATATTTACACTGATATTAGCAACCAGACCTAATGTGTCATTATTTATTCATTTGTATATTTTCAATTTTCTGTCTATAGATTAAAGAACATGATGCGATTCTTTTTTAAACGCGGATATTCCAGTGAACATCCAAGACCATTTCAAACTCCTTCAAATTAGTGTTCGAAAAGTAGACTTGCAGAAGTGTATTCCAGGGAAGAAGGTGGTCAACTAGTATTCAACCGAAGCGCTCATTGCGAGAAATGTTAGTGTGTTGACCATTCACTTATTATGGAATTTCAAGTTTACTGCTCTTTAACCTATAACAGTAAGGTGTTATATTTTAATTCCGTAAATATTACTGCAGGGGCTGCCATGCCGAGGCGGTAAAGGCGTACTCGGTTCACCGGGAAGGACGTGGGTTCGAATCCCCGTCAGGAAGTCGTAAACTTTAAGAAATGAGATTTCCAACTTCCGGAGTTGCATATGGCCCTGAGGTTCACTCAGCCTACACCAAAAATGAGCACCAGGTTGATTCCTGGGGGCAAAGGCGGCCGAGCGTAGAGCTAACCACTCTACCACATCAAGTGCCGAGGTTACGAATAGTGGAAGCCTTTACCTTCCACCACTCCCAGGGCCTTCATGGCCTGTACGGAGATGACTTTGCTTTGCTTTGCTTAAATATTACTGTGGTAATTTTCGTGCTTGTATAAATGATCAAAACAATGACCTTAACAAAATTAAATCAGGTTATTTTCATATATATATACGTCGATTATATATATTTTAGACGCATAGCTATTCTCGGCTCTTACCTCCTTTCCTTACTTTCCATAGCACCTACCAAGCCTGTCGTATTTGTATTTTGATATAGTATATCCAACACACTACATAGAAATTGGTACCGTGCGACAACACATGAGACTCCTTCCTACCTTGTTAGTTCTGAGACACAAGTGGAAGTACATGTTTTCCCTAGTGCATCGTCATTACATTGTCTTACATGAGAGGTTTGCAGTGGTGTCTCAACGGCGCAATATCCGCCAGCGTCTTGGAAACATGTAGCAATCCAACTAATGAGTCCACTGCTACACTGGGGCGAAACGCTGGTAATTTTACGATTGAAAAATCCTAAAGAGATTAAATGATTTTTAAGATTTGCAGTCGATGAAAATTAAATTATAGCTTCCTTCTAGGAATCTTATTTTTGAGATAAAGGCCAAAGGCAGGCATTTATACAAGTGGAGGCACAAACTTCTCCCAATGCACCGTCACTGCACTTTCCTACATAAGAGGCCTGCAGTGGTGTCGCAACTGTGCACTAGCCGCCAGCGTCTTGGAAGGGTGTAGCAATGCGACATGTATTCTTATTTGTATGCTCGCACCCAGGTTTCATCAATTGAAATATTGTGATTGAGCATGCCGTTCTCTTTGGCTGAAACCTCTACAGGTGGATACGGCAGGTATCGTATCGCGCCTGCTTCTGCAGCTCACGGATGTGGTAGTGGCACCAAAGTTTGAACAATTGTTACCCACTTGCAAGTCCCGTCGTAAAATGCGAGGACTGTTCACCTTGACATATCCGTATGGATAGATAATTCGTGTAGAGTCCAACGCTTCTCTTCTCTTAGACTCTGTTTGATAACAATGGGCGGAAACGGGAGGTCCGATGCGCATCCGGTCCTCAGTTACTACGCATCCATGTTGGAAGTCCAACGCTCAACGTGCAACGGTTTGATATGGCAACGTGTTATCCCCCACAGCTTCTAATAATTCTACATTGCACTGGGGGACATTCCTGCCATGGAAGACTGCAATTCATACCTATGGCCGTTGTTTCACTTTACAGATATAGGGTAAGAATTTAGTTTTGGCAACTATTTATTTTCTAGGTAGATAGTATGCTCGAAAGGTTGTAGGTATTACAGTCAGCACCGTTGCGTACTACGTGTTTTCAGTGACGCGGAAGCCTTTCGATACCGCGAGCACTGTCTAATTCCTGGATGGTGTGAAGAGGGCAATCGATTACTTGCAGAACGTCTTGTTTGGAGGCGAATCCTATGCATCGTAGGGATTAGGTCGAAGTTTTAGCGACTTACTTTCCAGACCTAATGACTTAACAATTCAGACACCGCTCCTGCTTGCGCCCTTGCATTGTCGTGCAGAGTGATAGATGGATTATGCATATAGTGTCATCGTTTCCTTCTCAGCGTTACTCGCAGACTGTTTTGCATTGCCGGGAGGTCCTTGAAGATGTGAAGGAGAGTCGAAAGTGCCAGTAAGGTATTTGGGGCTAAATCATGAATCGTGGACTTCTGATCTGTTTCCATTAACATGGACACAGTCTGCATGTCGTCGTCATTCACTAGTGGATGAACAAATCGAAGCATGTCTGACACATTTTCGCGTCCTTCTCTGGAGGGTCTTACTCACCTTGCTACTGTTTGGTGAGGTAATGCAGATGCGTTTTGCAGTCCTTGGTGACAGTTTCAATTTTTATCCAGCTCCCGTGCTGGTGCTGTCAAAACATTGCGGCTGTATTCCGTGACTACTCGTTCACAACTACACCGTTCCTGTTATCACTGCGCTTGCGCATAGAGGAGGAAAGCGTGTTCATTTGCTCGGAGGGAGGGAAAGAACTTAACCCTCGTATGATATAAACGATATTGCCTCCCTCCGTTTAACGGCGGCGCTACAGCATTGTTGCCATTGTTAAAACATCAACCCATGTACAACCAACTCGACACAGACTGTGTCGGCTGGTAGTACCGAACCTCTTGTGCTCACAGATGTGATCTGTTGGTGGCCTTCGATTGTGTGAGCGATATGTTTCGAACGAAATATCGACCTTACCGTGCTGCCACATGTTCGGGTGATATATAACCGTTGCCATGACTTATGAAATGATCTACGAATAAGCCGACAATAAATCATTTATTCCATTATTACCTGTTACTCTAAGGTCGTCAGGCTCCATGGTTGAGTGACCGGAGTATAGCATTTTGGCCTCGGGGCCTCGAGTTCGCTTCTCGGTTGTGTCGTAGAAACTTAATTTTAAGTGGTAATTCCATAGGTTTGCGAGCCAAGTGAAAAGGTCATCCGCACATTGATTTCAACTGCATATGGTGCACAACATTATTATACACACAATAGCACGTAGTTTCTCAAACAAGCAGAAGACGCCAACCCTTATCGGAGAGTCTGCCTTATGAGGGATGCAACCGGCTGTAATCGCCTCATAAAATTACTGTATTAAAATAGTTTGCTGTACTGCAGTTATATTTTTCTCAACGCAGAAACAACTACGCTTAATTTTATGAAATTCCTCACTTAAGTTGAGGGAAGGAAAGGGTGAATGTTGAGTTATAAATTATTTTATTCTTGCAGTATGCAGGATTGGTTTTAATGAATTATAAAAGATGAGGCTAAGAGAGACCTATCAATTATATATATAATTTCGTGTGGCTATTTCTAGCCGAGTGCAACCCTTGTAAGGCAGACCCTCTGATGAGGGTGGGCGGCATCTGCCATGTGTAGGTAACTGCGTGTTATTGTGGTGGAGGATAGTGTTATGTGTGGTGTGTGAGTTACAGGGATGTTGGGGACAGCACAAACACCCAGCCCCCGGACCATTGCAATTAACCAATGAAGGTTAAAACCCCGACCCGGCCGGGAATCGAACCCGGGACCCTCTGAACCGAAGGCCAGTACGCTGACCATTCAGCCAACGAGTCGGACACCTATCAATTTAATGAAGTTACCACACCAGAAAATCTAGGGCAGAGGTGCTCAACTGGGCGCCCGTTGAGGCTAGCCCGGTGCGGCCGGGCTGGCGTGACGTAAATGTGGGCAGCTTAACCGCATGCATACATCACAGCGAAGCGAGAGAGCGAACACACTTTGCAGGGAAGAAAAGCAGTGTCGTTCGACTGTGACTACAAATCTCTCTTCCACTACTCAGCGAAATGTTGATTCTGGTATAATTTTACACATTTAAAACATTAAAAAACGGCTATAATCGCAAGAAAAGTGACCTTTTCAATATAATATTGAAAATTTCAATTCAGTACGAACAGTACAAAGATATTTTAAGTTGTTCTTTATTTCTTTATTGCATCTGTTCAAAAAATATAAACTGCAAGCACATAAATAACGTACTTCTTACAATATAAAATGGAAAACGTGTGTTTGTGCCCTCTTCCCGTCTTCATTTTCTGCTTCCATTTCAAACTCGGGTATCGCCGCAGTGATCGAGAGCGACTGGGAGAACTTCGCTCAACCTTCGCGGCGTGTGACGTAACAACAACGTCACTGTGTCTGAATAGCATATCGCCTGCCTGCCCGCCCGCTTACGGTACTGTGTGCCTGCGGGACGAAATGACCAGCGGGAGCACCTCTGATCTAGGGCACTACAATCACTATTTTGTCAGATATGGAACTGGCCTACTGGATTGGGAACCTAGTAATCTTAAATATCGTGCTGAGAAACAAAGGAAAACCTTTCTCAGGGCTGCTGATGGTTCTCACCCACTATCCCCTGAGTGCAAGATTATGTGTACCTGTACCGTGTAGCCAACTCGCCCGGTAACAAGGCTAATCATCCACACTATCAAACGACCTGTGTCACTTATATCACCAACGTCTCAGCTCTTCCATCGTTGAAACCTGTGTGTTATTGCACAATATATCGTAATACGTTTCAAGTTTCTTGCCAATCCTGTCCGTAAAATTAGAGAACACGTGTAATAATTCTTACAATACCCGTCCTTGAATTCTACAGTACCATATAAACATTAGATGACAGTCCGCTTTCCATGAAGCAGCTGTGGCAGTTCTTTATTCCTCGAGCCTTCTTCACTACGAGACTCAAATTAGGACTTTTATTGATCCAAGAAAAAATGGCGATTCCTCATCCTACTTTATCTGTACCTTACATCGTTCCAAAAAGCAAACGTGTAGTTTTACGTGACTGTTCATATCGTGGTCGGAATGACGGGGATTTCAGTTTCATGTGGAATCTGCAACATGAATTTTCAACCCAAAAATCCTACATGAAGGTTTTGGCCGGGAATCAAACCGTTGTTATATTGATTAAGATATTAGGTTATCACATCCCATTTCCTTGTTCCATTGGGATTTATGATCAGGGAAAGATCTTTCCTGTACTGAGAGCTAAGTAAAATATCATAAACTGGGCAAGTTTGCAGAGTGGAACATGTCATAAAGCATGCGTTCGGGAGATGTTGGTTTCAACATGCAGAAGGAGGAAGCGGCCAAATGAAAACTATTCTTATCCTGAGTCGAAGTTTGATGTAGAAGGTCCAATGTGTAACAATATTTTTATGACAGGTTCCATTACTCGACTTTAGGCTAAGTAGGCTATAATTGTGATCTTTTAGGGAATGAATATTGCGGATGGTCATGTTCACCTTAATATGTAAGCATAGTGTTAGAGAAAGGATGTTAGAGAGGAGAAGGAGAATAAAGGTAGAAGGAGGGCTGCAAGAGGAAGAGTATGATTTTAGAAGTGGTTGATCTACAGTGGACTCAGTCTTCAGCATAAGGCAATTAACGGGAAAGAATAGGGAATATGGAGAGGATCTGGTCATGGTATTCATAGATCTAACAAAGGCATACAATAGTGTTCCCAGGGAGAAAGTTTGGGAAACCATACTCAAGAAGAGACTGGGTACACAAACAGTAGAAATGGTGCAAGCAATGTGCAACAACTGCGCCAAAAGCTATGGTTGGAAAGACGGAATGGTTTGGGAATGAACTGGACTTAGAGAGGAAAGTGTGCTGTCACATCTTTTCTTTCTAATGGTTATGGTTAAAATAGTAAAGGACACAAAGGAAACATATGGGAATTGGGAGATGAAGGTATTAATATTTGCAAATGATATTGTGGTCTGTAGGACGAACGCCAAGGAAGTAAAAGAATAACTTCATGCACTGAACGAGAAAATTGAAAATACGGTACAAAAATAAGCACACAGGAAAGCAGGACCAGGGCGATATCTAGAGGAAAATGACACGGGAATGGCAGTGTGAAAATTGGTAGTCAATGTATTGACATTTTTGACAGTTTCAAATACCTAGGGAGTGAATTAATGCAGAATACAAGGCAAGACATGGAGATTAGCAAGAGGGTGCAACCGGACAATGTATTCTGCCAGAGAGCAAGAAACATTTTCTGGAATAAGGAAGTACCAACGAAGTGTAAGGAGATAGAGTACAAAATGTTGACTTGTGCGTCTGGGACCCGGAGAATGACAAATAAGGAAAGTAGAATTCAAGCCAGTGAAATGGAACACCTTAGAAGTATGAGAGAGTTCGTCTTTCCCTGTCTGTATTTTTTTTTTTTTTTTTGCTATTTGCTATTTGCTTTACGTCGCACCGACACAGAAATGTCTTATGGCTAGGAATGGGAAGGAAGCGGTCGTGGCCTTAATTACGGTACAGCCCCAGCATTTGCCTGGTGTGAAAATGGGAAATCACGAAAAACCATCTTCAAGGCTGCTTACAGTGGGATTCGAACCCACTCTCTCCCGATTACTGGATACTGGCCGCACATAAGCGACTGCAGCTATCGAACTCGGTCCTGTCTGTGTTGAGAATAGTTTCTGATTAGTCTTCTTCTTCCTGGCCTCTTTCCACTTTCCTGTAGTCCACTCTCCTGTAGCCCAGTTTTACGGCCTAGTGGCTCTCCTGACACCAACTCTATGTAGAGGGAAGTACAGTTTTCACTAATGCATGTTTTTGTGGAGGTTTTTACTGTGGCACGTTGTATATAAGTGAATATGTGTATTTAGACGAACACAAACACCAATTTCCGCGAGCTATAAACATGAATAACCAGAAAAAGTTAAAATCCTCAACTCAGCTGGAAATCGAACCCATGGTCCTCATAATCGAAGACAAAAATATTTTCTCATCACATATATATCTATTATTCGTTGGGGCCATCTAGGACCGCGTTAAGTCTTGTTGCATTACGCAGTTTGATTCGCTTTCTTTTGAGCTCAGAATTACTTCATTATCTGTGAGTGGGCCAGCTTGCGTTCCTCTGTCCAGGTGGTACCTTGTCTTCTTTTCGGTTGCTTCTATCGGTTTATCCCATTCGTCAGTATCTTTTTGCGGAAGAGATCTCTAACGAAGGCGACTTGTGGTTTTATGTACAGCATTTGGAGGTCTTCCTTGGTGTTCATAAACCAGGGCATTGTGATTTTGAGTTTGGAGTTAAAAAAAAAGTGAAAGATTTGTTTAGTCAGCCTGATTCCGTCCATTTGTTTGAGATAACCGCAATATCGTGCCCGTCTCTTACGGATTGTTTATGCAATTTTCTCTATTTTTCTGTACACTTCTTTGTTGAACTTTTTATAATGGATTCCATTCTAGTAATTCGATCCCGTGATACTTCTGATGATTTTGCACTCTTTTTTCTCCAGTTCCTCGGGGTGTCGTTTATTAGCATTTAGGGATAGTGCTTCGGCTGCATACATAACTACTGGCTTCAGAACAGTTTCATAATGATGTAATTTAGAATTTTGGGACAGGCATTTTTGTTGTAGATTGAGCGCGACGTTGGATAGGCTATTTCAAGTTTTTGTACTAGTTCCTTAAGTGCTTCTTTGTCCAGTCCATTTTTCATTATGATCTCACCCAGATACTTACATTTTTCTACTCGGATGATCTTCCCGCATTTTGTCTGGAGTTTTGCAGGGGCATCTTTGATGTTAGACATTACTTTGGTTTTTAAAAAGATATCTGCAAGCCAGTTTGTTCAGTGATTTCTATTAGAAGGTCGATTTGCACCCTGGCAGTTTCTACATCGTTTGACAGAGTGGCGATATCATCAGCAATTGCTAGATAGTTGATCATGACCCCGTTAGATTTTGTTCCCATTCTCAGAGGACTATAATCAGCTTCCAATTATTTCGTTCGTGAGGTCCTTATGATCTTTTCGAGCACGCAATTAATTAATGCCAGCAGTTTCAGGTCAACCCCGAATTAGATGAGGATGTTTAGCAGAACCACGGGGTCTATCGAATCGTAAGCCTTCTTTAAGTCCACAAAGACTGACACGTACAGTTTGGACCTGAGATTATAATTCCTGATGATCGTTTTGAGTTTGTGGATCTGTTCAGCAGTTGAACGACCCTTCCTGAAGCCCCCTTGGTATTCGCCTATTTGATGCTCGACTTGGGCTTCTAAATGTTGGCAAGTGAGAAAATTTTGTACGTTACTGGTAGCAGTAGTATTGAACGTTTTTCATGGTGCCTTTTTTGTGTAACGGATGGATCAACGCCGTTTCTCAGTCATCGGGTAGGATATCTTCTTTCCTAATTTGTTCTCTTTTTATGCAACATTTCAACTGATTCTTCAGGGGAATACTTCCAAAAATCTGCAACGACAGAGTCTTCTCCAGGCGCCTTGTTGTTTTTAAGTTGAGCAATGTGACGCTTTATTTCCTCTTTGTCGGTTGGTCTCGATTCTGGGCATCTGAGTATGGGTTCTTCGGTCTTGATGGAAATTTTGGGTTGATCGCAATTTAGTAAGTTCTTAAAGTAGTCGGCGAGGATGGTACAGTTTTCTTCGTTTGAGGTCGCCAACGTACCGTCCTTTCTCTGAAAGCATAGCGACGGAGGTTTGTGGCTGGTAAGTTTTCTTTTGAACTTTATATAGTACTCTCTGGTTTCATTTCTCTTAAAGTATTGGGCGATATTCTCAATAAGTGACTTTTCATATTTACGTTTCTCAGCTCGGATCACTTAAGCTGTTTGGGCCCGTTGGGCTTAGTAGGTTTCCCAGTCAGTTTGCAATTTTGCTGAATGATAATGTTTCCATGCGTCGAGCCATTCCTTGAGAACTGAAACACAGGTATCATTCCACCAGGCATGTTTCTTGCTTCTTTTGATTTTCGCAACTTCTTTCGCTGCCTCAATCAGGCGGTTTTTGGTGTTGCTAAAGTCACAGTCGATCGGTCAAGCCTTTCCTGGAACTCCGTGAGTTTTTGTCGGAGTTTATCATTATCAAAGCAAATTACATTTTTAGGGGTCTTGGAGATTGCAGGGACCAGTTTAAATTTATTTATAGACATGTAGTAGTCTGATGCCACGTTTACGCCTTTCTTAACCTTAACATACATAATATCAGGACATTTCTTCGGAGAGATGCGACGTGATCTATTTGGAACTCTCCGATTTTTGGGATAGGAGATCGCCATGTTGTCTGCTTTCTGGAATGATAGTGAAAGTGGATTGACACGACCTGAAAGTTATGGTTCTCGCAAATGGAGACCAATCTCTTGCCGTTTTGATTGGTTCTTTTGTGAACAGGAGTGTTTCCAATGATTTTCTTGTAATTTTGTTCTCGGCCAAGTTGGGCATTGAAATATCCCATAAGAAGTTTCACATGGTGTTAGGGAATTTTGGCGAGCTTTTCATCCAGTAGGTCCCAGAAGTTATTGACTTCCTCCGTATTAGATCTGTTCTTATCACTTGTGGGGGCATGCGTGTTAACTAGGCTGTATGTCTTGGTGGCGCATTTGATTGTTAATATGGATAATTTGTCATTTACTGGTTCGAAATTTGCAACCGATTTAAGGATTCTGGTTCTCACAGCAAATGCGGTTCCAAGCATCACAGATCCAGTGAGGTCTCTTTTTTGAGCTCTGCTCTTGAAGAAACGGTAACCTTCATATTCAAAAGTCTCTTCGTTTGTGCAACCTGTTTCGTGTAGGGCAATTATAGATATCTGATTTTGAAGTATGGCTTTGGTGAGAGTTTTCAGTTTGCCAGTTCGTGTAAAGGAATTTATGTTGAATGTTGCGAGAAAGGTTTTCGATTTGGTTCTGAGTTTCTGACTGGTTGGGATACAGCGAGACGCTCCGACTCGTCTCTTGCACGATGTCAAGTCTCCCCCAGAATCCGAAAGAGAGTTGTGCGCCGCGGATTTCACGACGACGGATTTATCCGAAGACTTACCCCCTGGGGTAGCTTTCTTGAAATGTTTTGCTATCCCACTGGGATTGGTTACCCAAACTTCCACTAGGATGCTCGACTTAACAGGGGCACCTCTTGTAGGTTATGTGCTGGAGTTGGAGTGAAAGAGGCTAATTGGATTCTTTTTCTGAAAATCCCGTGGTACCAGAAAGGGCAAGCGACCTTAAATGCCCGGACACAACTCTTTCATGCCTTAGTACATGCAGGGACCCTGAGTAAGCGGGACAAGCCGGGGATGATAATGATGATGGTTATAGTTAATATTATTTGGCATCCAGGGACGATAATTTGCTATTTTTGGTGTAATCGCAATATACACGTACTTCGGGGGTACGAAAGTAAAACAATTGGATTTTCGGGGTACGCCAACCAACACGATTGAATTCCACTGGGCTATAGGAAGACAGTTACTTTCATTTCTTTATCTTTGTCTGCCTCAGACAAATCCTTAATTATCTGGTTCCTTGGCTGAATGGTAATCATAGGGGCCTCGGGTCTGAGCGGGGCGGATTTGATTCCGGGCCGTTTCGGGTATTTCAGTCTTAAATGATTAAATTCCCTGCCTCGGAGACTGAATGTTTGTGCTGTCTTCAGCATCCCTGCAATGCATACAAAATACAACACCCTCGATCACAATAATACCGTACCTGTTTCCCATACACGGCAGACGCACCTAAACTCATAATACTCGTATTAATGTTACAGATGTTGGCAAAGACGCATTTAACTCCAATTTGCCAGAGTCACAATGACTGCTATCCATGGCCTAGGCCAGGTTCAAACCGGCATTCCAGCGTAAGTATTGTTATAAGGCCAGCGTGAACTACCCAGAGCGGTACATCCGGTGTCTGGAATGACCCCAGCAACACCTGGTATCAAACCACGCTCGCCGGGATGACAGCTAAGCCGCTACACCACCCTGTTCCTCAATAATAACAATAATGTATTGTACTGTATATAGGTATGTGTTTGCTAGGCAAAGGAAACCGCGTAATTCCTTCGGAGTAAAGATTACGGAAGAAGCCCAAAACTTGAGCGGTCAGCAATGGCCGGAGAACTGTTGCTGATATTTTCATTGCGTAACCATAACCCTCTAATTTGACCGTTAAAGTCTTCAGTTCCCTTCTTAGGCAAGGCGGCAATCCTTCACAAGGTAGATGGAGAAACGTGGTTTTGTCGTGAGTGTAATTATGAGGTTTCCATAACCTAGCAACGATATATGTATGAGTATTAATTAATGCAACAATTACTATTGTACTCTATACACTGGCACTGAAAACATTGAAGTGGATGAGTGAATTTCCAAACAGAAAATTAAAAAGAGCAATGCAGCATAAGCAAGCAATTTTACATACGTAGTCAATGGTAGGTACAAACATACACATATTTTAGAATGAGTAGTTTGGAAAGGGGACTCTCAGTAGTGGTAGACAAAAAACACTGATTCAGAACAGGATTTTATTTAAAATGAGCAGACTCGACTGTTTTCTGAATTTCTCACTGATAACAGTTAGAAGCTATGATAAATTTGCCTACCCTGTTATATACGTAAATAATAATAATAATAATAATAATAATAATAATAATAATAATAATAATAATAATAATAATAATAATAATAATAATAATAATAATAACCATTGCAACATGATTAAAATAATCAAAAAGTCCGCCTCTGTGGTGTAGTGGTTAGTATGATTAGCTGCCACCCTAGAAGACCCGAGTTCGGTTTCCGGCTCTGCCACGAAAATTTGAAAAGTGGTACGAGGGCTGGAACGGGGTCAACTCAGCCTCTTGAGGTCAACTGAGTGGAGGTGGGTTCGATTCCCACCCCATCCATTCTGGAAGTGTTTTTCCACTTCTCCTCCAGGCAAATGCCAGGATGGTAAGTTACCTAACTTAAGGCCACGACCGCTTCCTTCCCTATTCCTTGTCTATCCATTCCAATCTTCCTATCACCCCTACAAGGCCTCTGTTCAGCATAGCAGGTGAGGCCGCCTGGGAGAGGTACTGGTCATCCTACCCAGTTGTATCCCCGACCCGATGCTTCACGCTCCAGGACACTGCCCTTGAAACGGAGAGGTGGTATCCCTCACTGAGTCTGAGCGAAAAAGCAATTTTGGAGGGTAACATATTAAGAGAGAAAGAAAAAATATGAATAAAATAAAAGACTTAACTTAATCGCCTCACGCTTGGGCGTCAATTGAAATATATGTAATTAAAAATAATAATAGTAAATAATCATCGCAATATTATTAAAATAATCAAATATGAACAAAATCAAATGCTTAATCGCCGCACGCTTGGGCGTAAATTGTAATCGAATTCAAAATATATGAATAAGTAACTGAATGGATTACTAACATAATTAGAATAAAATAAACTAATCAAATTTATTAATCGAAATGTCCGTAGTATGAGAGCCTGAATTCACCAGAAAAGATCCCTCGAATTTTAATAAAGCATGATGATTCTCTCTCTCTCTCAGGGCGTGTACATAAAGCTGCGAACTGGTACATCTGCTTCACGCCTTTCCTAACGGTCTGAAAACGACAGGAAATGCACCTAGGTTCATCAATAACTCCAGTGATTTTAGCTATATTGTAAATGACATCCATGCATGGACACCTCATCAGCATACCAAAATATACATAAAATACACTCACAAAATACCGCTGGAAGACTCCATATTCACAACAAGAACAACAACAACAACAACAACAACAAAAACAGTGGAAAACCAAAAACGGTGACCAAGCTACCATTTGAAGTCACTCCGTTGAAAGTTCATTAGAAAGCATATATATATATATATATATATATATATATATATATATATATATACTGTATATATGGATGAATACACTTCACTGTCTCTGTGTATCAACACAACTTTCATATTCTCATCCTTGGCACTTGTTGCATCACACAGATACTGTACCTCTATAATACTATGTTCACTGAATCTAACAGTTGGTTTAAAGATACATTCACTCGAGCAACCCACGCTTGCTGTTCCAGAATGTAAATTTGAGAAAGTCTGAGATACTGTACCGCATAACTTTCACCATCATCTAATACCAAACCGCTACAAGTGATACAATACCAAGTGCTTAAGCACTCCACAGTTGTAGATTATTACTACACTTCACTTTTCACGAACATTATTCGACCACGTTCCACCAAAATTACCTCCCATCTTCCCAAAGTTTGAAGTCAAGTCCTCTCCACCTAATTTTGAAGTCCAGTCTTCTCCGCCGTTTTCTCAGATACCTAAATAGACCTCAGCTTCCCCCTTCCTCTCACATGATACTTCTGGATTAATCCTGGCCATCCAATGACGAGTAGAAGATCCTCTTGTCATTTCAAGACCACGCCCCGAACCACTTACGTGTCACAAGACAATAACAAGATCACTTCATCGGACTCTGGGATGTTTGCATGACTCACGCCAACTTTCCGAGTTGTTATTAGCAGTGTTTTCCCATGTGTTTGTTCAAAGCAAATTACTCATATTACACATGGAGACCTTCGAGCTTAAAGTATTATGAATGGAATGTACAACAGTAATAATGATAATAAAAAATTCAGTGCGAGTGCGTGATATATGTACTATTACAACCTCTTGAGGCAATCCAGCGAGCACCTAGTGGTACTCGTACCGCACTTTAAATACCACTGGTCTAGCCCATACCAGGAGACATAGTTCAGTCTGCTCACCTTATCTCACCAGAAAAGATGAGTTCAAGAAGAGAGAGTAGACTCACCGTGTTTGTCATTTACCTGACTAATAAAACGAGGTTTGACGTACATACTGCACTTAGCGTGCTAATTAATGGCATAATAATACACTGAAACTCCAGTGTGGTGCAGACACGGGATGTTCTTGTAGGGTTTCATTAAAGAAATAACTGCTACAACACGCTGTATAATATCCACATTATGATATCCATCTTGATTTCACATGCACAGGTGCCTTCTCCTTGTTTAATATTAGCTATATCCGCGATCACATCCTATCATTCACTGTCGAAAGGTGTTCTACTGCACTTCAGTTTATTTCGTTTCTTTGCCGTCCCTAGTATGACGCAGGTTTCTGAACACAAGAAATTATTTATCATGTATCCCACAATTCTGTTAACGACGTTAGAGTTTGATGATTAATTGAATGTTCTTGTAATCACAGGAGTGTTACAACAGTGTTCCATTAATGACTACGCACTTCAGAGCTTCCAAAGAGTTCCGTTAATGGAACACATATATCATCACAACGAGTGCTAAATCTAATTCTGAATAAAATATTAAACCTGTTTCACTTATCATTTACGCTCCCATCCATTTATACTGCTTACTCATTAGTAATGATCCATCACTGAACATGCTAAAAAGGAAATTTAGCACATAATAACTACGCTGCGCTGCTGCTGATGATATAATAATAATAATAATAATAATAATAATAATAATAATAATAATAATAATAATAATAACACAGTTATCCCTTTGATACGAATTTTGTTTTTATATATTGATGACTTCTCCTCTGTAGCAAGTTAAGTATCTGAAATTAAATTATTTTCTCGTCTCTTCATTCCCAGGATTTTTGATCGAAGAAATAATTACTGTATATCGATACTTAACATATAACAATTGTCAGTGTAAAAACCGTACAATATTTCATGACTTCTCATCTACGAAAAGAATTATTATTTCTATAATATTTAAATTTCGTTTTCTTCTTTCTTAATCCGTTTACCCTCCAGGGTTGGTTTCCCCTCGGACTCAACGAGGGATCCTCCTCTACCGTCTCAAGGGCAGTGCCCTGGAGCGGGAGACTTTGGGTCTGGGGATACAAATGGGAAGGAGGACTATTACCTCGCCCAGGCGGCCTCACCTGCTATGCTCAACAAGGGCCTTGTGGGGGGATGAGAAGCTAGGAAGGGATAGACACGGAAGAGGGAAGGAAGCGGCCAAGGCCTTAAGTTAGGTACCATCCTGGCAATTGACTGGAAGAGAAGTGGGAAACCACGGAAAACTACTTGGAGGTTAGCTGAGGTGGTAATCGAACCTCTCCGCCACTCTACTCTGTTGACATCACGAGGCTGAGTGGACCCCGTTCCAGCCCTCGTACCACTTTCAAATTTTGTGGCAGAGCCGACAATCGAACGCCGGCCTCCGGGGATGGCACAATAACCGCTACACCACAGAGGCAGAAAAAATGATTTTAGACATTGGTATTCCCGCTGTTTTGTAGTCATAGAAGCAATCAAGTCATTTCTATTTTGAAAGTTATTAAACTGTAGGCTACAACTTGTGGTAACTGCTGGTCTACGCAGGGAATTTCGTTAAATAAAAATTAAGCTTCATCATTCGTATTCCTGCGGTCTTGTTATAAAAACGAATTTATCTTAAATTACTACAAGATAAGTAGCCTTCATTGGAAGGAAGCTATAATTAAGATGAGAATTGAAATTATTCATCACATCGGCGCCGTAAGACCTATCAGTGTCGGTGCGACGTGAAATATATAGCAAAAAATAAATAAATAAAATTCATGGCCGAGTCAGGCGAGTCATAGACATGTGGCACCACGTGCCTTAACTGACCTTAATCAGTCAGAGTACAGTATTTATCGGACTGTGGATCTTTCTCACCTACTAGGAAAATATTATGCAATTTCACTGCCTAGAATAATACGAATTAGGCAGCAGAACCGTATGTAGTTACAGCAGGCGTCACTTAAGTTGGATCCTAAGGGGAAACCTTTCATTTTCTATCCCATCACTATGGATCCAACATCCAACCCCGTCACATGAGAAGAAAAACAGCTCTGCTAAAAGAATGAGAAAAATGTCGCAGGAATCCCCAACTAACCATTACAAGGATTACAATTCTCAGATACCAGAGAGATTGAATGCAAGAACCCACCATTGAAGATAGGTGAGAAAAGAAGAGTGGGCTACTTCAAATTCTGACCACCTGGGTTTATTCGTCGATTCGTCGATCACCTGGTTTCAACTTACAAAGAAATTAATGTACATCCTTGAATAGAATCCAAACAAATTACAAACATGCAAATTCTGGCTGCGCAAATGGGGTCAAACGGAAAGCCCATTCTATGACTGTCACAATGTGCCTCAGACCATCCAGCACGTCACCACGGAGTGCCCAAATTGGAGATTTGTGGGATCGATAGAAGATATACAGTGCCACTGCAGATGCTATCGACTGCCTGAATAAACTGAATATTACACGTTAATTTACCAGCAAGTTACCTAAAATTTACCATGTAAATATTATACCCTCATGGCACTACAGCCCTTGAAGGGCCTTGTTCTACCAAGCGACCGCTGGTCAGCCCGAGCGCCTGCAGATGACGAGGTGTCGTGTGGTCAGCACGACGAATCCTCTCGGCCGTTTTCTTGGCTTTCTAGATCGGGGCCGCTATCTCACCGTCAATAGCTCCTCAATTCTAATCACGTAGGCCGAGTGGACCTCGAACCAGCAATCAGGTCCAGGTAAACGTCCCTGACCTGGCCGGAAATCGAACCCGGGGCCTCCGGGTAAGAGGCAGGCACGCTACCCCTAAACCACGGGACCGGCTAAATATTATACACACCTAAAAATAGTTTTGCACCACCTATATTCTTGTGTTCGTGAAGAATGCTCGCTCGAGGAGTTGCTACATGACAAACATACATCCGAATGGCGTGTAACGCTGCCTGTTTGTGGACGTGGAGTAAATACACGCAGAGTCAAATTAGTCCATAAGAGCGCACTGTTACTGTCACCTGCAGACACAGAATGACAATAGAACATTTGTGTCCTGTGCCGTATGCAGACTTGCCTCGACGAGCCATTACTGCGTTTGACGGTACGCGTGTAGTGACATTGCGTCAGCTCTCTGTGAGGGCTATTGTCGACCTAGTTGGTGTACACCATAGCGACATTGTCAGGACATACAACCGCTATCGTGTAACACAAAAATGTTTAGGATCGTCCTCATGGTGGTCATCCGCGGTTAACAACAACAGCTGACGGCCATTACGTGCGATTCCGGCAGACACCGCAACAGAACTACGTAATACATTACAGCAGGCAATCGATATGCATGTCTCTTCGCAGACAACCATAAATCGTCTCCATAGAGATCATAGAGATCAAGGATTTCTTAGCGAGCAGCTATACAAACACCCCAACATCGTGTCGCCAGGTGCAGATGGGCAAAGGAGCTCTTGAACTTGACTCTGGAAGAATGGCTGCGGGTCCTCTCCACGGATGAGTGACGAATAAGTCTGACGCTGGATAATCGTCGCAGCAGATTTGGAGGGAGCGAGGTAATGCCAGACGAGTCCTGTACGCCATCCCACATACCCATCAGGGAGACCGGTCCATCGTGTTTTGGGGTGGGATTATGTATGGGCATCTGACGCCACCCTTCGTCGTAGAGGGAACAGAACAGAACGGAACAGAATCCTCGTGCCCATTGATCAACCATGCCGACAAAATTTCGGGGACAGATTCGTTCTGAAATATGACAATGCGCGCTCGCACCACTAGGCTTGTGAACCTTTTCCTCAGGGAGACCCCAGATCCTTCGGTATCCTGTGGTGTCTCCGGACATGAATCCCACTGAACATGTCTGGTATGCTGAAACAGGCAGTGTGACGACGAACGAAACCACCTGTCACCCTGGCCGACCTCCGGAGGGCTGCTGTCCAAAAGTGGGACAGGATCGACCAGGACAGCCTCAACCACCTGCCACGACGAGTCCGATCATGTTTCGCTGCAGTAACACCATATTAAGAGGCAGAATCAGATTTCCATGTTCGATTGGCGAAAGCACGCTGCTGAAGAATAGTGTTTGTGTTACGCCTGACGATTCTTTTTTCTTTATATAAATCGTGTTATGTTTGACATAGTTTATTTGCACCCCGTATATTTCCCGAGGTCATCAGAAACCTATAAACCCGAAACTCCAGGTGGTAAAAATGAAATGGTGTATGGCTTTTAGTGCCGGGAGTGTCCAAGGACAATTTCGGCTCGCCAGATGCAGGTCTTTTTGATTTGTCACCCATAGGCGTCCTGCGCGTCGTGATGAGGATGAAATGACAATGAAGACGACACATACACCCAGCCCTCGTGCCAGCGAAATTAATCAATTATGGTTAAAATTCCCGACCCTGCCGGAAATCGAACCCGGCACCCCTGTGACCAAAGGCTAGCACGCTAACCATTTAGCCAAGGAGCCCGGCACTCCAGGTGGTGCAAAACTCTTTTTGAGGTGTGTAAGCCTATATAAGCTTATTTTAACATATTCCCAATACTGTTTTGCCATACGAAATAATAATAATAATAATAATAATAATAATAATAATAATAATAATAATAATTGAAACTAGATGTTTATAGCTATTTTCTAACTGTTGAATTGCATTCTAGGTGTCCACAACAGTGAAGACAACCTACTTGGCGGTACGATATTTAGCAGTTATAGGTATGGTAGTACGTTTTGGATTATTGCCGTCTCAGGATAAAAGTAAAAAAATTCTTTACGTTTCACTGAGAAATTCGCTCCGCACCTTCAGAAGAAAATCTCGTATGTCCACGAGCAAGACTTCTCTAATAATGAAGGTTTGATTTTAAGTATGCTTTACGGGAGGCCTAAGATTCACCGCCATCTAGCACCACGTAAGGCTCTATAAGAGAGCCCTAGCACCACGTGTGACGTCACGCAAAGCCGAACATAGCCGACTCCGCTCCGACCCGGAACAGTCTCTTACTGTAGCACCCGACAGGGGCCGGCGGGTTCGCGCGCACTGGGACTCGCATTAATGTAATAATTTCAGAAAATACTGAAATATACACTTCCACTCTAGTACTCATGATGACATGAGATCTTCTCCAGTAGTCATTATTAAAAGTAACTATAAGTATATTTTAAAATTCGAAGTTTGGGTTGAAACGGAGATTAACTAAAGACATAATTTCTAATTTCATAATTTCTAGGGAGATAACTAGTATTCACGAATAAAAACTGTGTATATTTTCTTTGTATAATTTTATTATTTACTAGCTGTAGTACCCGGCGTTGCCCGGATAGTTTTTGAATGTTTACATTTAATATTTGTATTGCCAGTTAGTTGAGTGTGAAGTGAATGCTTATAGAATTCTTTTTGAGATGTTGATTTTACGACTTATCATGTAGTTTTATAGTTATTTAGATGTATCTGACTTCAAGTTTTAGATTATTTAATTATCGAGTAAACACTAATCTCGGTCATTTTATACTATTTAATTTTAAGCCCTTCTCAGCTCCTGCATCGATGGAGGCTGAACGTGGACTTAAACGCTATCCACAGCGTCATAGTTCGTATCAGCGACACATAAGCAATGGATTTCGACATTAATATTGGTTATTTTCCTTATTTTTGCACGTCAGCCCCTCTCATTCCCCAACACCAGCGGGGGCTAGGTGTATCTGACCTCCACAGTAATGTTTTCTATATAGTAAGTCATGTGCATACCAAGTTTGCTTGAGAGATATGCTAAAACATACACACATCCTTAAACTCTGTCCCTTTGGACGTTTTCAATTTTTTGCCAGTTCGCATCCGCCTGCCGAGTAGGACTGAGCTTTATCTTAAACGGCATCCAGAGTGTTACAGTTCATCTCAGCGACCCCGAAAAATATGGATTAGACACAAATTTCGGTCATTTTCGGTTAATATTTACATTTCGCCCCTACTTTAGAGGCTAGGAGTCTCTTACCCCTAGGGTATATTTCTCGAGACAGTAGATCCAGTATACACACATGCGTCCATTCTCTCGGTCATTTTCGAAATTTTGTTTTTCACTTTTTCTCACCGCTATGCGAAAGGAGGCAGAAATTAGACTTCTAAAAAAATTGGAGCGTTACTATTCATCTCAGCGACCCCGAAAAGAATGGATTCGACACTATTTTCGATTATTTCTACACCTCATCCTGTCGTAGGTGTGCTAGGGTTGTCATACCTCCACGCACTTTGTCTCCTGATAATAAGTCATAAGTGACCAAGTTTGTTTGAAATTGTTCCCGTAGTCCCGAAACGTATAGATTCAACACTAATATCGGTCATTTTCAGTCTTAATTACATTTCGTACCCTTATCTAAGGATTCAAGGGGTGTCTTTCCCCCTTAGTATTTTTTTTCAGGTAATAGGTAATATGTGTATTAAGTTCTGCTGACAGTTATACTGGAACGTAGAAAAAAACATCCTTAATCTCGGTCATTTGGATATTTTCTGTTCTTGACTCCTTCTCACCCGCCTGGCAATTGGGGATCAACTTGGACTTAAACGACAACCGGAGTGTCACTCCTCATGTAAGCGACACTTTAAACCATGGATGTGACATTATTTTCGATTATTTTATATCTAACTCCCTTCCTAACCACTCACCACAAAAGGGGCCTTAATTTGGACATTAAAAGTCCAGAGTGCCACTATTCACCTCAGCGACCCTAAAAACTGTGGATTCGACACTAATTACGATTATTTTTATATATCACTCCTCCTTGCCTCCCACCCTAGAGGGGGCTGAACTTGAAATTAAGAATTTCCCGGGATGTCACTGTTCATCTAAGCGACCCCGAAAAGTATGGATTCGACACTATTTTCGTTTATTTATATATATGACCAGCCCTGGCCCCCCGCCCCTAATGGTTCCTGGGGTGTCTTATCCCCACGTGGTTTGTCTCCTGATAATAAAAATCCGGAGTGTCGCTATTCACTTTGGCGACCACGAAAACTACGTATTCGACACAATTTTCGATTACATGTATATATCACTTCCCCCTCGCCCCCACGCCAAAGGGTCTGAACTTGGACTTAAAAAAATTGGAGTGTCACTATTCATCTCAGCAACCCAAAAATGTATGTACTTTGATGATTTTCATATCTCAAGCCCCCCGCCCCCCACCCCTAATGGTTCCTGGGGTGTCTTATTCCCACGTGGTTTGTCTCCTGATAGTAAAAATCCGGAGTGTCAGTATTCATCTCAGCGACCCCGAAGAGTACTCGACATTCTTTTCGATTATTTTTATACATCACTCCCCCCTTGTCCCCACCCTAAAGGGGCTTAACTTGCAATTTAAAAATTCTCGGGATGTCACCATTCACCTAAGCGACCACGAAAAGTATGGACTCGACACTATTTTCGATTATGTGTATATATCACTCCCCCCTCACCCCTACTCCAAAGGGGGCTGAACTTGGACTTTTAAAAAATTCGGAGTGTAACTATTCATCTCAGCGACCCCGAAAAGTATGGATTCGACACTATTTTCGTTTATTTTTATATATGACCCCCCTCGCCCCCCGCCCCTAAGGGTTCCTGGGATGCCTTACCCCCACGTGGTTTGTCTCCTGATACCAAAAATCCGGAGTGTCGCTATTCACTTTGGCAACCCCGAAAACTATGTATTTGACACTATTTTCGATTATTTGTATATATCACTCCCCCCTCGCCCCCACCCTAAAAGGGGGCTGAACTTGGACTTTTAAAAAAATCGGAGTGTCACTATTCATCTCAGCGACCCCGAAAAGTGTGGATTCGACACTATTTTCGTTTATTTTTATTTATGACCCCCCTCGCCCACCGCCCCTAAGGGTTCCTGGCGTGTCTCACCCCCACGTGGTTTGTCACCTGATACTGAAAATCCGGATTGTCGCTATTCACTTTGGCGACCCCGAAAACTATGTATTCGACATTATTTTCGATTATTTGTATATATCACTCCCCCCTCGCCCCCACCTCAAAGGGGGCTGAACTTGGACTAAAAAAAAATTGGAGTGTCACTATTCATCTCAGCGACCCCGAAAAGTATGGATTCGACACTATTTTCATTAATTTTTATATATGACCCCCCTCGCCCCCCGCCCCTAAGGGTTCCTGGGATGTCTTACCCCCACGTGGTTTGTCTCCTGATACCAAAAATCCGGAGTGTCGCTATTCACTTTGGCGACCCCGAAAACTATGTATTCGACATTATTTTCGATTATTTATATATATCACTCCCCCCTCGCCCCCACCACAAAGGGGCTGAACTTGGACTTTAAAAAAATTGGAGTGTCACTATTCATCTCAGCGATCCCGAAAAGTATGGATTCGACACTATTTTCATTTATATTTATATATGACCCCCCTCGCCCCCCGCCCCTAAGGGTTTCTGGGGTGTCTTACCCCCACGTGGTTTGTCTCCTGATACCAAAAATCCGGAGTGTCGCTATTCACTTTGGCGACCCCGAAAACTATGTATTTGACACTATTTTCGATTATTTGTATATATCACTCCCCCCTCGCCCCCACCCCAAAGGGGGCTGAACTTGGACTTTTAAAAATATCGGAGTGCCACTATTCATCTCAGCGACCCCGAAAAGTGTGGATTCGACACTGTTTTCATTTATTTTTATTTATGACCCCCCTCGCCCCCCGCCCCTAAGGGTTCCCGGCGTGTCTTACCCCCACGTAGTTTGTCTCCTGATACTGAAAATCCGGATTGTCGCTATTCACTTTGGCGACCCCGAAAACTATGTATTCGACATTATTTTCGATTATTTGTATATATCACTCCCCCCTCGCCCCCACCCCTAAGGGGGGCTAAACTTGGACTTTAAAAAAATTGGAGTGTCACTATTCATCTCAGCGACCCCGAAAAGTATGGATTCGACACTATTTTCATTTATTTTTATATATGACCCCCCCCGCCCCCCGCCCCCAGGGGTGTTAGGGATGTCTTACCCCCACGCGGTTTGTCTCCTGATACCAAGTCATAAGTGTATCAAATTTGGTTGAAATCGCTCCAATGGTTTGGGAGGAGATGTGGTACAAACCCACCCACCCACATACATACAATGACTTTTATATATATATAGATTGAGAACTGGTAACTAATCGAATCTTCGTTTTACTTTAATATTAAAGTTACACTGAATTTTAAACATATCGTTTGCCGTCATGAAAATATTCCTTTTGTAACAGTAAATATTCTTTATTTACAGAGAGTTTTCCAAGGATTCTGTCTGAAGACAAAAATCTAACAGAACAGTTCTGAATAAAATTATTTTATGGTATATTACTTTCCCGCTGAAGTTCAGCATTCCCATATTTTCAGTTTGGACACCCCTTAGGGGGGTGCCGGTTGCGGTGCCAGTACCGGTGCGCTATGCCGCGCTCCTCACCTGGCCTGTTGTAGAAAATAAGTATAAAAAGAATAAAATATATTTGGGTGATAATAATAATAATAATAATAATAATAATAATAATAATAATAATAATAAAATGGTAGAAGTTTTACTGTAAAGTGGGTGCGGTTGTGTGGTATTATGGTGAAATTCAACCTTATTCTCTGCGTGCCATGGCTGGATGTTAAATAAAATGTCTAAATTTGTCTTTGAGCCAGCGGCAAGGGTAAATTTGGATGGTCACCCATCCATATTTTGACCACGCCCGGTGTTGCTGTGGTTGACCGGGCCTTGCCGCTGGATTGTGCGCTGGAATATGTTTATATTCCTGTGTATCGGCTGGTTTTGATACTTTAAATTTAGAAAATACAGCATTTAAATTTGGAAGTAGACAGCATAAGAAATGCGGCAGTTCGTTGTAGTGCACCCGCCTCGGTGTCCGAGTGTTCCAGTGTTTTGCTTGGAGACTTTAGTTTGGAAGTGAGGGCTGGTTCTTGCTACTTGTTACTTGGCGGGGACGATTTTTTGGGCGGGATTTAGTTTAGGATCAGTTGCTTGGCAGGCATAGTGGGGAGTAGAGGCTGATCCTGGGTTGCTATTAGCTTGGTGAGTAGGCTGATCAGGGCGTGGGAGGCTTGGCAGGGCTGGCTCATGTATGCATTGGTAGATGGTCCTGGGTTCGAGTGGTGTAAAGTGTCGTGTCTGAGTGGTGTCTGTGGTGTGTTGCGGTGAGCTTGTATGTGCCTGGCGTGTCTGTAATGGTCCCGAATTGCCCTCTTCAGGAACGGGCAGCCAGGAAAAGAGGCGGCATGACTGCCTTGGCAGTTCGCGCACCTCGGCTGGCTGCGTGGTACAGTGCACTCAGTGTGACGATGGGGACCGCCACACCGATTACACCGTTGAGCCTCTGAGCACGAGGCTGCAGAGTGCTTCAGACGAAGGCAATTGAAACACTGTGTGATGAGTGTTGTGTGGGAGGGGGTGCGGGTTCGAGTCTCTGTGGTGTTGGTGATTTCTTTGACTTAGGGGCAGGCTTTTTACGCCTGCTCCTAGTCTGAGTGTATCTGGAGTGTGTTTCCGTACTCGGTTGTGAGACTAATGGGGTCTCAGTCCCGGGTTCGGATGCTGGTGGGGGGGAGAGGGGGGAGTCCGTGATGATAGGTGGGTCGTCTGTCTGCGCTGTCTGGTGTGCATGGTTTGGGTGAGTTTGTGAGATTTTAGTGAATGTTAGTGGTGTAGGGTTGGTTTGAGTTTCTGTATGTGTTGCGTCCAGCTCAGTTTGGGCAGCTGCTTCGGCGACTGGCGCGTACCCAGAGCACGCTCTGTAACGGAGTTCAGCATTATGTTTCTGACAAAGTGATATTTAATATAAAATGTATTGTGTAGGCGTACTTTGTATTTATATTTCTGAAAAAACTTCAAATTCTAAAATATACCTCCAGTTATTTTCAATAATTATTACTATTGGGGATGATCTCATGTATAAAATGCGTACTACAGAAAGTGTATATTTCAGTATTTTCTTAAATTATGACATTAATGCGAGTCCCATTAAACGCGCAACCGCTGGCCTCTATCGTGTGCTGGAGTAAGATACTGTTTGGGGTCGGAGCGGAGTCGGCTATGTTCGGCTTTGCGTGACGTCACGCGTGGTGCTAGATGGCGGTGAATCTTAGGTCTCCCATGCTTTACCCTTGGTCTGTAGAAAGTGGTACTCTCATTCATCACTAGATGGCTCACTGTGCGCTAGCGTTCCGAGTGGCTTGGCTCCAATCAAGATTTTACTTATTCAACTGAAACTGCATAAACAGCAAGGTCATCAGACGAATCAGGGACGAATGTGATAGAAGAAATATAAGACATAAAAATAAAATAAAAATAATAATATAAAATAGAGTGTTACAAAGACAGACAGGACACAAGAATAGAATAGAGCTGAATAAGGAAAGAAAACTGAGGCAGAAAAAACTAGAAAAATGTGTGATATAGGCGGGGTGAAGGGGAAGAAGGACGTACTACAACGAGGTTGAAGACACGAGAGGTGTGAAAGGAAGTAAGAATAATACAGTAACAGGTGTAAAAACGTTATGAAAATATGAACATAGCATATAGTCTTGAGTGAGCCATCTGGTGATGAGGCAAGTACAAATTTGGAAAACACAGAAACGAAATAACAATAGAGAAAGGACAGGAAAGAGAACTATTTATATACATCCTTAATGACTGGCTACCACTGGCTGGTTGAGACGGATATTTCGTTGGTGTTCCTTGACACGATTCCCAATGGACCAGCATGTTTGACCGCAAGTACAGGGTTTTTTGTACACCCCAGGTTGTAATCACCGGGACAATTTGTCCTTGCTTTTACCTAAACAACGAGAAATTTTTGTGACGGTGTTAAACACGGTTTTTATATTCATCTATCCTATCCGACCGCCGTTGGTCAATTCTTGTTGTTTTCCGACCCCGACGGTATTAGTTTAACAAGGCCTAGGGTGTCTTTCATTTTCAGGCCCTTTGTGGCTCTTCTCTTTCATTTTTCGAAGTGAGCCTAGGTGGTTTTAGCAAACCCAGAATTACCTGGGACAGGCTGAAGAATGTTGTCAACCCCATTAGTTGCGAAACCTTCAGAGAGAATAATAATAATAATAATAATAATAAAAATAATAATAATAATATTTGCTTTACGTCCCACTAACTACTTTTTCAGGTCTTCGGAGACGCCGAGGTGCCGGAATTTAGTCCCGCAGGAGTTCTTTAAAGTGCCAGTAAATCTACCGACACGGGGCTGTCGTATTTGAGCACCTTCAAATACCACCGGACTGAGCCAGGATCGAACCTGCCAAGTTGGGGTTAGAAGGCCAGCGCCTTATCCGTCTGAGCCACTCAGCCCGGCCAGAGAGAAGAAGAAGAAGATGAAGAAGCAGAAGGAGAATAGGAAGAAATTGTAGATAACTATTAACTAGCCAACATATACCTATGATAGGTCTAACTTAGCTAGAGTTGAAGACCCCAACTAGAGTATGGTTCCAGTGTATTGGACCCTCAGCAGGATTATTTGATTCACGAACTGGAAAAATCCAAAGAAAAGCAGCTCGATTTGTTCTGGGTGATTTCTGACAAAAGAGTAGCGTTGAAAAAGTGTTGCAAAGTTTGGGATGGGAAGACCTGGGAGAAAGGAGACGAGCTGCTTTACTAAGTGATATGTTCCGAGCTGTGAGCAAAGGGATGGCGTGGAATGACATTAGTAGACGAATAAGTTTGAGTGATGTCTTTAAAAGTAGGAAAGATCACAATATGAAGATAAAGTAGGAATTCAAGAGGACAAATAGGGGCAAATATTCATTTATAGGAAAGGGAGTTAGGGATGGAATAACTTACTAAGGGAGATGGTCAATAAATTTCCAATTTCTTTGAAATAATTTAAGAAAAGGCTAGGAAAAAACAGATAGGGAATCTGCCACCTGGACGACTGCCCTAAATGCAGATCAATGTTGATTGATTGATTGATTGATTGATTCATTGATTGATTGATTGATTGATTGATTGAAGAAATCCTACGGGACTATATTTCAGCACCTCGGCGTCTCCGAAAGCCGTACAAGTAGTTAGTGTGACGGAAAGAAAATAACATTATTATTATTATTACATCACCTACAATACACGTTCCATTTCGTTTTCGAAAATGGGGCGTGAAAACTGAATCGCATAACTGTTGGCTTGTCAACAAGGCCACCGCCGTTCAAATGCAGGTGAAACGTCCTTATGGTTCGGATTCATTGTACAAATTGAGGTCGTGTGGCTATGATCATAATATCAGCAGTCGCGTAAATACTACAAGTGTTCTTCATTTTTCAAAATTAAAACAATTTGCTTGTGAGCGAGGCCACTGGTCTACGCATCGAGTAGTTCATTCGACGCCGAGAGAGAGGCTGGAGAGGTTCGTTTCGCGTTGACGCAGTGTAGGCGGACTGCACGTCTGTGAGAATGATGTCTGCCTGTGAGTGGGGGCGGTAGAATAATATCCACAGTATCCCCTGCCTGCTTGCTAAAAGTTCCAGGGGCTCTGAACTTGGGAGCGTGGGTTGACGACCACGGGGCCCTTAGCTGAGTCCTGGCAATGCTTTCACTTACTTGTGCCAGGTTGCTCAATTTCATCCATAATATCTGACCTCCCTTGGTCAACTCTTGTTCTTTTTCGACCCCGACGGTAGTAGAGCATTAGAGACCTGTAGCTCATTCCACGTTGAGAAAACAGTATTGCTCTTATGGACCTACAAGGTGTGAACACACCCCCTCTTGGACACTCATTATTCCTCGTGATTAAAGGACATTCTACAGTACTTTGAGATATATTATGACAGATAAAGAGGACGAGATATTTTTGCCCGTGAGTTACTAAAATAACTATATAACATCTTCTTTTTCATAAATATACTAGCAGTTTCCCGCTGGCTCCGCCCGCAATGTACAAAGTATGGTGTTGCTCGTTACTATCCTCACGGATGTATTTTGCAAAGTTTCGAGTTAATGAAATAAAGCACATGATCTGCTGTGGTAACAGAATGTAATATTATGTCAACAAAACACTTGAAAATACATCACACAAATAAATTGAATTAAATATTCCTTGGAACAACACTACGCGCCGAACTGTTAAAAAGTCTTTCGACAAATATACTCATAACTTATCTCAGAATCTACCAATTTAAGTAGTTATTACCTCAAAAGAAATTGCTTGATCCACTGAGTGTTTTTAGACCAAAACGAACTGCGTGTCTCATTCAGAACGAAAGATATGATTGCTTCAATGAGAAAAACATGTTGAAGAAATGAGACGTCAAATTGAATCAATCAATTTGCATAGTTAAGAGATGAAATGAAAGAGCTTGATCCACTGAGTGTTCTTAGGTCAAAACAAACTCATTACCTCAATTAGAACCAAAGATATGATTGCTTCAAAGAGACAAAAAATTGAAAAAATAAAATAATTTGAGGGAGGCGGAAGTTAAGTGATTCATAGTACCTGCTGACAAATCTGTGCATGAATACATTTCAGTTTTTTAAGAAATGAAGGAAATCGACCAGATAAAATGGCCGGACTGACTGATTTTAGTTTTAATGGTTTCCCATTTACACACCAGGCAAATGCTGGGGCTGTACCTTAATTAAGGCCACGGCTGCTTCCTTCCACTTCCTAGGCCTTTCCTATCCCATCGTCGCCAAAAGACATATTCGTAGGGAGGAAGCACAATGGCAGCGACAGCCATCGTTTCATTGCCTTCCTTCATCTTCCTTCTTCTATGTTGCTCTGGTACAGGCGTCATGTATAGCCTTTCACTCTGTGGAGCGCGGGCAGTTCACTTCTGTAGTGAAGTCATCTGCAGTATTTATATGTTACGTGTGTATTTTAGGCTTTAAATCAGTACGTACTTGTCTTGTGTTGAGTTGCATTTTGCATAGTGTTTGTGTGTGTTCTATTAATTTCGCACTGTAGAGAAGTTGTTACTGAAGGTTTTGGTGTTGAGGTGTGCAGCGATGCGTCATGGCATAACTTGTACTGATAAGAGAAATGGCGTGTGTTTTATTTGTGCTTGTTTCTTATTTAGCTGTTCATTCTTAAGCGCATTTTAATTTTACCACTGTGTTTTACGACCGCGTTTAATTATTACTATTGTTTCTGTTAGCGATAACACAGCAGAGTAGTACCCCACGTTGCCTGGAGGAATTTATTAAATGCCATCATCCCGGACCCCTCGAGTGCATAAAAATATTATTTTTCTATTTTCTCTCCCAATTTGCCTTGCACTTCAATGCTACCGAGCTCGATAGCTGCAGTCGCTAAAGTGCGGCCAGTATCCAGTAATCGAGAGATAGTGGGTTCGACCCCCACTGTCGGCAGCCCTGAAGATGGTTTTCCGTGGTTTCCCATTTTCACACCAGGCAAATGCTGGGGATGTACCTTAATTAAGGCCACGGCCGCTTTCTCCCACTTCCTAGGCCTTTCATATCCCATCGTCGCCAAAATACATATCTGTGTCGGTGCGACGTAAAACAAATAGCACTTCAATGCTGAGGTTTTCTTATGTGCCGTACTTTACCTCTGATTCTGTACAAACCAAAAACAGTCCCTCTAAACCCCCATCGCTCTTAGTTTATCAAAATAATTTGCACCTTAGTTTCTTCTGTCTTTTTTCTTGAACTTAAATACTGACTTTCACAAATTTATCTGCCGCTGTTTTCCCGCGACGGTATTGAGCAGAGCCGTTCGGTATGGCAACCCTGTTGTCATGAGAGCAATACTGTTTTCTTAACATGGAATAACTATAGGGCGTCTTTCATTTTCACGCCCTTCGTGGTTCTATCTGTCTTTGCCGATAATTTCTTTTTTCGAAGTGTCGAATCTCTTCCAAGTTTTCTCCCTGATAAGTGTTAGACGATGTTTGCCCAGTAGTACATCCTCTTAAAACAATAATCACCACTACCATCACCACCACCACCACGTGAGAATGGAACCCAATCTATGATGAATTCTAATGCTGAAGACGGCACATACACGCAATCCCCGAGCCATCGGAATTAACCAATGCAAGTTAAAATCTCCGACTCTGTGGGAATTGAAACCGGGAAATCTTGGACCGAAGGTCTGCACAGCCATAGAGTCGGACAGTGAATTCTATTTATTCGTTATAATACCGGTACCGAAACTTTTGTCGTCCTCCTGTCTTCCCGGAGATTCCTTCAATTTCTCCCACACTTCCACCGCACGACAATTATAAGAAAATAGAGGACCAAATGAGGAAGGAGACCAGCCCCGAGGCGAACGGAGAACTAACAATCGAAGAGAACGGGTTAAGGAGGAATGTTGAGTGCGACTGCAGTCATTGCTCCCAAGTGCAGGAAGTCTAGTTCGCTGTGGAAGGTCAGACGGGCTCCAGATGAAGGTCTGCTGCCTTGTAAGGTACGCTACTTTGTCTTCTCGAGAATCGTGGAAGAAACAATTTCACTGCGTCTTATTTATGGGAGGTTTTGTCCTGCTTTATCTTAGAAGCTGTAGACATCGTGTGAGCATGGCAGAAATTTTCCGGGCTTTTAGACCTAATCCATTGAGAGTCCAATACTGACCTTTGGAGAGAGTAGAACCTTGAAAAATGACGGCCTAGTCTCAGGAGAAATGCTGGGAGCTAGTAAAACAACTGCTCCACCACGTAAAGATCGAAAATTATCATCTTTATTCAGCGTGACGCCAGCCATGAATGCCAAAGCTGTTGTGTAGCCATCGTGATCAGCAGTCTTCTGTACAACGGGCATGCTAGCCGAGTATTGAAACACTACCGATAGATGTCTCATGAGTGGTAGACGGTATGCGTTTGTCGATCGGCATTTCGTCGCTCCTATGCCAAAACCACGAATGTGACAATGCTCTTCCAATCCATTATTTCCCTCAAGACTGGCCACGCCTTCCAGCCAGATATTGATATGCAGTCCATTAGAACAATTTTCGTTGAGTTCTTTTTCCTATGCGCACGTGTAAAAGAAAATGAAGCTTACTGTACGGTACTGTAGGAATGTATGTTTCCGTGACATATTTACCCACTCCTAGAGTACAATGTATCAAGGGTTCATTTTCCTTTACACATGCGCGTAAGGAAATGAATGCAGCGAAAATTGGTCTGATGGACTGCATATCAATATGTGACAGGGAGGCGTGACCAGTCTTAAGAGAAATAATGGGTTGGAAGAGCATTGTCACATTCGTGGTTTTGGCATAGGAATGACGATTTGTTCCTCTATGATTTTAATGGAAGATGCCTAGTTAATTGATGAAGGAAAAGTTTTTATATATCGCAACGGCAGAAAAGAAAACAAGAAAACTGAGATGGCTGACTTACTATAATGTTCCAAAATCAAGGTCAATCGTATTCGCACCATCAATTTCCTAAGGAGGAGCCCTTCCGTAAAAAATGGTCGGGTGCGCTTCGCAGACAGGACCTAAGAAATATAAGTGTAACTTGTAATATCAATGAAGTTGTTTTTTTTTTTTTTTTTTTTTTTTTTTGCTAGTTGCTTTACGTCGCACCGACACAGATAGGTCTTATGGCGACGATGGGATAGGGAAGGGCTAGGAGTGGGAAGGAAGCGGCCGTGGCCTTAATTAAGATACAGCCCCAGCATTTGCCTGGTGTGAAAATGGGAAACCACGGAAAACTACTTTCAGGGCTGCCGACAGTGGGGTTCGAACCCACTAGCTCCCAAATAGTGGATACTGGCCGCACTTAAGCTACTGCAGCTATCGAGCTCGGTGATGAAGATTTAGTATCATTACTGAAACGAGTGAATGAGATAATTAATTCTAATTAAGAAATAATTTTATAAGAAGTTAGTGGGGTTCGGATTAATAAATGTGACTTATTTCAATAATTTTATTCAGACTGAGTAGCTCGGACGGTAGAGCGCTGGCCTCTAAGCCGAACTTAGCAGATTCGATCCTGGCTCAGTCCGGTGGTTGTTGAAGATTCTCAAATACGTCAGCCTCGTGTCAGTAGATTTAGTGGCACGTAAAAGAACTCCGGTGGGACAAAATACCGGCACCTCAGACTCTCCGAAAACCGTAAAAGTAGTTAGTGAGACGTGAAAACGATAACATTCTTTATTATTATTATTATTATTATTATTATTATTATTATTATTATTATTATTATTATTATTATTATTATTATTATTATTATTATTATTATTATTATTATTATTATTATTATTCAATAAGCCTTCGTGGCATAGGCGGCCTCTCACGGCTGGGTCCCGTGGTTCAGATCGTAGTCACTCAATGTGAGATTTGTGCCGGACAACGCGGAGGAGGGACAGGTTTTTTTCCGCGTAGTCTGGTTTTGCCTGTCATCTTTCATTCCAGCAACACTCTCCAATATTATTTCATTTCGTCTGTCAGTCATTACTCATTGCCCCAGAGGAGTGCGAAAGGCTTCGGAAGCCGACACACTTCCTAACCTCGCCGCTAGATTGGGCTTCATTCATTCCATTCGTGACGCGGTTAAATCACAGGAAACTAGCTGTGGATTTTCATCTCTTACCAATGTTGCCACGGTTAGAATCTTGGTCAATGCATGTGGAATTTAAAAAACTGAAATATCATGTCTATGCGACTCGGATCCCATAAAAACCTGAAGTCCTCTGGCTATGACCACAACATCAAAAGTCACGTAAATCTATAAGCTTACTTTGGTCTCCCGCAAGAGCAGGAATGTCACCTAGCAGAATTGAACTAAGCCGATTTTAATGTAGTGTTTGTAGTAACTGTGATTGTCACTGTACTTATTAAGGCTAAGATTTGAATAGTTTTCCTGGAGTTCAAAACAATGTACTATATTGTCATTTTTATGGAGAGTAACACCGTAGGATATAGCCACGATTAGCACAACTACATCATTCGAGAGTTTTATTATTTGCACTTCTCAATGAGGAAGAACCAGAACTGAATGTGTTACTAAAATACGAATTTTGGTCACGGAACATACTGTATATTCAAGATACATGTTCATTATATACTCCTATGCCTATTCGCGTTCAGTCTTCAAGTCTCTGTGATTGAACTAATTGCCTGAACACTTGCAATCAACTCTGTTACTTCGTCAATTTTCCTACTTCTTATCTTTTTTTTTTTTTTTTTACTATTTGCTTTACGTCCCACCGACACATATAGGTCTTATTGCGACAATGGGGGAGGAAAGGCCTAGGAGTGGGAAGGAAGCGACCGTGGCCTTAATTAAGGTACAGCCCCAGCATTTGCCTGGTGTGAAAATTGGAAAACTCGGAAAACATCTTCAGGACTGCCGACAGTGGACTTCGAACCCACTATCTCACGGATGCAAGCTCATAGCTACGCGCCCCTAACCGCACGGCCAACAACTTGGACACTATTTGCTTTACGTCGCACCGACACAGATAGATCGTATGGCGACGATAGGAGAGGACAGGCCTAGGAATGGGAAGGAAGCAGCCGTGGCCTTAATTAACGTACACACCGGGCGAGTTGGCCGTGCGCGCAGAGGCGCGCGGCTGTGAGCTTGCATCCGGGAGATAGTAGGTTCGAATCCCACTATCGGCAGCCCTGAAGATGGTTTTCCGTGGTTTCCATATTCACAACAGGCAAATGCTGGGGCTGTACTTTAATTAAGGCCACGGCTGCTTCCTTCCAATTCCTAGGCCTTTCCTATCCCATCGTCGCCATAAGACCTATCTGTGTCGGTGCGACGTAAAGCCTCTAGCAAAAAAGATTAAGGTACAGCCCCAGCATTTGCCTGGTGTGAAAATGGAAAACCACTGAAAACCAACAACTTGTTACTGCTGTATTCCTCACTTTTTAGTGCTGCTTAGTATCATTGTAACCCAGGTACAAAGCTGAACTTAATTTTCTTTTTTTCACCCCCTTCTCCAACGACTGTAACCTGCCGTTGGCTAGTGATGGACGGCGACACTACAACACAGTCAGATGATGCGTGCTTCACTTCGAAATGTAGCGTGTATATTGCGTTTCAACCAACTTACAACTACCTATTTTTACTGGATCGATCGAAACTGGCTAAGAAAATCGCCAGGAGCTGAATCCGGGCCTCTTAGACTTATAAACAGAGTGAAAGAGGCGCGTCGCAAAAATAATAACAAAATAATGCAGATCTAGTGTAAATTAGATGAAACACATTCATTAATATAAACAGGGACGGATAAGAGGGCGACAACATATAAGGTGGATTGATGGCATCAAAGAAGCCACGGCTCTCAGTTTAGAATTATTTCGGAAAATAGTACACGCCAGAAAGAAATGGCGTACTTGTCTATGGTGTCACGGAGAGTCGGAAGCGACTAAACGACTAACAACAACAAACAACACATTAATCACGGTATGCCCCTCATTGATAAGCTGGCCATCGTCTGAAATTCTGTACCTACGTCGCTCATGGCAGCGTTCTTTATAAGTGGCTACGATTATTATGGGAAAGTCCGTTTCAGACATGTGCTAGGAACGACTCAGACACACACTGGATAAAGTGGGAAACCACGGATGACTGAGAGTGGGATTGTCGCCTATCCAAATCCATCCAAATTGTGTTGGAAGTTCTATTTCCAAAGCTTCACATATCAGGTTTCAGTCCATCCAAATTGCCTTAAATTCGTGGCAGAGTCAAAGAGAGGCGCGATTCAGCTATTCATTTGCAATTTTTATACATCATCGTTGAGGCGAGGTCTACTAAGAGGATCTGCCGTCATTAATTGATTCGGTCGTGGGCAATGTCTGGATGTGGAAGTGCTCGCAGCACATGTCCGAATAACGAACCTCCCTTTTTCTTCTGGATCGGTCGTTTCTTTGTGTATACGTTCTAAACACAACCCAGTTTAGTTACACTGACTGATGTTCTGAGCATTTTTGTCTCCATGACGCTTAGTCAAGTTTCCTCATTTCTTAGTTAGCCAGCATTCTGTACAGTCGACCGAAAAAGACCGGACATATCCATGTATATTGTATACCAGACGATATTATTTGACCCAGCAAATTGCGCATGTCGCCCGTCGTCGTTCAACACATCACCCAAGCTATATTTATCACGGTGTGCCCCTTTTAATGAGCTAGCCATCGTCTGCAATTCTGGCCACGGGTGTATAACCTTCGTCGGTCATGGCAGATCACCTACTTCGACACTGAGATACGTTGTTGCTTGTTTCTTCTGGGTCTGATGTCATATATACCATTTCCCCTTTCTTTGCTAGTGGCTTTACGTCGCACCGACACAGATAGGTCTTATGGCGACGATGGGATACGAAAAGCCTAGGAGTTGGAAGGAAGCGGCCGTGGCCTTAATTAATTAACCCTTTATAAGGCAGTACTCATTAATACACCTTTTTTTCTAACTAACTTTATTTCCATGCTCTATAAGTGCTAAATAATACAATTTAACAGGATAAAAAGACAATCCAGTGTTCAGGAGGTCAGTAGTAAGATGGGAATTTACTCCCCACCACTTTGTGTCTGCCATTCAGAAGTGGGAACATGTTTCACATGACCCACCTACGGACACAATTCCAGTTCAGTTAGTTCACTTTTTATTTAGCAGAAATATATCGGACACCTATGTGTGCTATGGGAAGCACATTTTCACATACGATGTGAAAGAAATGTATATCTCAGTAATCTTCAATTTCTAAAAGGTAGCAAATAATCTCAGAAAAAATGAGAAAAATGCACAATAAACAAAGAAAATTAATGTAAATAGTGTATAGACTTATAAAATATTGATTTCTTACCTTATTTTCACTTCATAAATCTTGTTCACAACAGGCGTTGCGCTGGCACAATATCGCTATGCAGATGTTTTCCAAAGTAGCTAAAGATTCCAAGGAGATCAAAATAGATCCACAGATATTCCCAAGAGTGCAGCACACATCAATACATGTGAAATAAACTCCCAGCTCCCAGAAATGACAAAAAAAAATCGAGGTGGGATAATAATTCCCACCGCCTTACAAATAGTTAAGGTACAGCCCCAGAATTTGCCTTGTGTGAAAATGGGAAACCACGGAAGCCATCTTCGGGGCTGCCGACAGTGGGATTCGAACCCACTATCTCCCGGATGCAAGCTCACAGCCGCGGGTCCCTAACCGCACGCCCAACTCGCCCGGTTCCCTTTTGATGTATCACAACCAACATTATGTCTATTTATTATTTCATTTCTTTTCAATATCGCAATTGCCCGTTCTTTGGACATTGGATTTTTGTTAGTAGGCCTACATGCATACTGTACATACATATTCAATATAGACCGTAAATCCTTGCCTGTGTGAACTTACTACACGCTGCTGCAATCCTCTAGTTGTAACTAGTTCAGCGACCTCGTTTAGTTCTATATTCTTATCTTTAAATCATTAGAAACTGGGTCTAACCATCGTCTTCTTGGTCACCTCGTACTTCCCTTGCCCTCCGCAACAGAGTCCTAGGTAACGTATCCTCCTCCATTCATCTCACATGACCCCGCAACCAAACCCGGTTTATGGGTACATTTTCATCAATCACGTTAATTCCTACCTTAGCCTTCATCTCATCATTCCGAGTACCCTCCTGACATTGTTCCCACGGGTTTGTACCATCGATCATTCTCATTACTTTCATGTCCTTTACTTCTAACTTATGAATAAGATATCCTGAGTCCACCCAGCTGGCACTCCCATATGGCAAAGTTGTTCTGAAAACAGAACAGTGCAAAGAGAGTTTCGTCTTCGAAGTGACTTTCTTCTCACATTATAGTGTTGATCACAACTGCGAACTCACTGCATTAGCTGTGCTGCCTCTTGATTCAATCTCACTTACTGCACTACCATCCTGGGAGAATACGCATTTTAAATACTTTAATTTAAATTATTTACCTTTTCCAGCTATGTCTTTCCAACCAGACATTCCCTTAGTTTTTCAACCTACTGACATCGCTTTAGTGTTGTTAGTAAAATGTTATATCGTTTTGTACATAAAAGTAATTAAAAGTCTTCCTTGAGTCTTTGGATGTCCAGTGAAGCACTGCGGGGATGTGTTCATGATTTCCTTCTCTTTTGTAGTTTTGCTTTTACTGTAGACGCCCTAGCATCATAAACATGGAATATTACTGTAGCCTACTACCTATCGTTCCAGAATATTACCCACTTTTAGTGATTTTACCCCTAATGTTTACTTATTATAGGTTTGATTTTTCAAAAAAATATTTATAGCTGTTACTTCTGACTTGAAAGGAGCCCCTATGCCGAATTTCATTCTCATCGGTTCGGAGATCTCTGAGGGATCATATGTATGTGATGAGTGAGTGAGAGATCGAATAGCATTTCGCATTTATACTCTGTAAATATACAGAATAATTAATTGTAATTGACTAGTTAATTAAGTAATCGTAATTTGTTATTATAGGATAGGATAATTTCACTCAATTCACAGTGTGCCATTATTGCATGGCATTAAGTACCTTAATAACTTAATTATCTATGCAAAGATCTATATGCTACATTATAACATAAATATCAATGAAACTCAATCTACTTTAATGTTAGGCAATAAACTACACGGTACTTTAATCCCATAGATATTTAATTATCAGCAAGCTATCCCAGAAGGAGTTGATTTACTTCATAATGCTGCATATTTTGATAGTCATAGTACTAGTGAGAAATATGCTTTATCATTTCAATTGAATTACATCCATCGGTCAACATCATACATGCATCTTCCTTATATACTGCTATACCTTTAGATGTTCAGCCTGTAAGCTTTTTGAATGAATTTATCCCATGAAAAACCTTCCTTTGCGACAAGCACTACGCCCGTTACTGTGCACGGAACAAGTTGGCCACGTGGTTTTGGTCACATAGTTTTGAGCATGCATTCGGGAGATGGTGGGTTCGAACCCACTGTTGGCTACCCTGAAGATGTTTGTCCGTGGTTAACCATTTTAACACTAGGCAAATGATGAGGCTGTACCTAAGGCCTAATTCAGTCCATTGTCATTTCTTTACCAGTCCTACCCCTTTCCTAGCCCATCGCCATCTCTTCAGTAACGCTTATGTTATTGCTGATGGTGGAGCTGTTGAGGATCCAACCAGCCTTCGGGCTCGATATCAACACTATTAGCTAGTCGACACTGAATATCATGCGATTTTATCCAATCAGATTTCTGTTCCCCATATAGTGGGTTCGATCCCGGCTTTAGTCGATGACATTTGAGTGCGTTTAGTTGCGACAATTCTGTATCGTTATCTATTCGCACTTTAAAGAACTCTTGTGGGACAATATAATCAGGGTCTCCTTAAATCTACTTCATTGGAGAGTCTCTCATCTTGGGAACATGGGTTAGCAACCATGGGGGTCTCTAGCTTAACCTGACATTGTTTCCACCTACTTGCTACCAGGCTCCTCGCTTCTGTTTAAACTAGACCCTATATGACTTCATTTTTCGACTCTTACTCTCTTCCGATCCCGATGTTATTAGGTTTGCGAGGCCGGGGGGTCCGTCGTTTTCAGAACCTTCCCTTATTTATCCCTTTCCTTTCCTGGACCTATCTCTTTCTCTTGCTGATACCTTCATTCTTCGAAAATTTGGACATTTTCCTTTTTCATTTATGATTATAATTATATGGTAGCGATTGCCTAATTGTACTTCACCTTAACACAATATATCCTCCACCACCTAATCTATTTCAGTGTTCAACAAACCATGTTAGTTAACGTCACCATGAAAGAGATTAAGACAGCGTGGTAAAATCATGAGGGAAATTTGGCCTTGGCATTCACATGGACATGTCTATAAATAATCTGACTAATTACTCAATATATTGACTGGATTTTGTACAGGTGAGCCAAATGGCTTTGCCAGAGTCTGTTGAATCCAGTCCAAAGCTTTGGCAGGTTTCGCAAGCAGGCGGCTGGAGACTGGATTTGGTTTAGTCAAGCCACTGATGGCGCCACAAACCTGTTCTGTGTGATTCAGATCGCTGCGCTGCCCAAGTTCAAGTAGAGTTCAGGGCTGGATCCACTGTCGCGTCAGAACTCTTAATGAACATCTCCAGTACGACTTTTAATTTCATCCATATAGGGAGGACAGCCACTGTGAGATGTCATCTCCTTCTCAAGAGGGAACTATTAGAGATTCTCTCATTACTGGTACCAGATCACCTTGCAGTACAACTTTAGGCAATCTCTATTTTAGAACGTGCGTATGTATGAACCTAATTCATATCCAAAATATTTGGTGACGTGTCCATTTGGCAGGATATAATCCTGGAGTGTGATGGCTGCTACAGTGTCTACACCTAGGTACACGGTGGAGCATGCAATAACGATTGATGTTGAAATAAATTGACGATTTGGAGGTGATTTGTGCGCCCAATGAAACAAGAACCAATTCCCTTCATAATAATGTCATAGGGGTAAAGGATCCACATGGATCGACTTCCCGAACAAGTAGCACTCTTATAAAAAACAAAACAAAAAGCCAACGTCATCCTACTTAACATGTGAGCTACATTTCCACAGGTTGGTAGAAATTTTGTGAAAAATATGATCCTACAGCTGGCTCAGGGGGCCTCATACAGCCGGGTTCCGTGATTCAAATCCCGGTCACTTCATACGAGACGTGTGCTGGACAAAGCGGACTGAAAATTATATTTTTCCAACGTGAAGTTAATTTTTTAAAATAAAATGATTATAAATAAGTCGTTAAATAAAAAGTTTAACGCAATGTTACCTAGTAACCGTGGAGGCTGTCATGTGAAGTATTAATAGATGGCCATGGCATAACGATAGTGGTGCTGGTGATTATTGTTTTAAGAGCAAGTACAGCTAAGCAACCATCCTCTGTTAACACTAATCAGAGGGACAAAATGGAAGGGATACGACAGCTCGAAACATGCAGGTATAGTCCAAAGAAAGACAAGAGGCACAAAGGGCGTGAACATGGAAAACGCCCTACGCCTCGAGTGCTGTAATTACGTCGGGGTCGCAAATGAACAAGAATCACCAAGGAAGGTCGGACAGGGCAGATGAAAGTGAGGTGTCGGGAACAAGAAGGTGGAAGCAATATCAGAATACAGGTAAGGGCCCCGTGGTCGCCAACCCACGCTCTCAAGTTAACAGCCCCTGAGGTCCCTTTTAATCGCCTCTTACGACATGCAAGGAATACTGTGGATGTTATTCTACTGCCTCCATCTACGGTCTGTGCAGCTCTCAAGGCACTGTTGCTAGGCAACATCACGTCACACATTTTGTTATAGGACACTATTTCGCAACACAACTTTTCGGGTGATCCCTACCTCTAAAACTTATTTATGTCAAAATGTAGGCGACTTCTTTCCGAGTGTATTAATTTAGAAGAGAATATAGGAAGAAATTACCTAGTTATCCTAAACATGTATTATGGTTGTGTAATGCGAGAAAAGTGAGTCTCCCACCGAGCTCCATAGCTGCAGTCGCTTAATTTGATTTGATTTGTTTATTTATCATCAACAGAGTTGTTAATTCTCCAGTTACAGATGATATAATACATTCAAATAATAACAATATTAATAGCACTTACTACTACTACTAATTATAACTAAGCAATATATAATATATACATATTTACAAAACACAAGAAAAGAAACCATGAAAACAGAAAAGTGTTTAACATACTAAATTATCGAATGAAGGAAGTATAACTCTCAGTTACCAAATGCAGAGAACAAGTTACAAGAAACAACACACTGTCTATGAAGCGTCCATAATATGTCTGAGAATTTCAATAGCTGACGAATGAAATTTATCCACCATTCCGCTAATTGCATTGAGGGATCTTAGGGCCTGCACAAACCAAGAGTTCCTGTGTAATTCCGTTCTGCACCTGGGTAAGTGAAAGGTCGGGTGTTGCGGGAATGAACATGAATTGGGAGCAACTGGAGTAAATTGGGACAGTCAAAGAAATTATCGATACATTTGTGTATGAAACGTGCGTTGACAAACCTGCGCCTAGACTCAATACACATGTTTGTACAAAACAAATTATAATCTATCGATGACAGCTTGATACCCGAACACTTTTTACTGATCCATTTTGAGAATCTGATCTGTACTCGCTCTAAGGCATTAACTAAGTATTGCTGTTAGGGGATCCACACTTCAGGCAGTACTCTAGACTAGATCGTATAAGCGAGAAATACAGGGTTTTCAAAGGGACAACAGGTTTAAAACTCTTGCAGTTTCTTTTGAGGAAGCCTACCGTTTTAAATGCCTTGTTAACGATATTTAACACATGCTCATTGAAAGATAGAAGTGCAGCCAGTGTCCAGTATTCGGGAGATAGTGGGTTTGAATCCCACTGTCGGCAGCCCTGAAGATGATTTTCCGTGGTTTCCCATTTTCACACCAGGTAAATGCTGGGGCTGTGGCTTAATTGAGGCCACGGCCGCTTCCTTCCGACTCCTAGCCCATTCCTGTCCCTTCGTCGCCATAAGACTTATCTGTGTCGGTGCGACGTAAAGCAACGTGTAAAAGTGAGTCTCCTCTTGAAGTTGGAAAAGGACACCAACGAAGCACATAAAGAGGTCAATCGGAAGTGCCTCGAGCTCATTCGCTTAATAATTTACTGCGTCGTCTACCTGAAAATTAGTTGTTAAACAGAGAGCTCGCAATACTTAAACCAAAGTCCTACGGTGTATTTCGATGTCGAGTGCAACTAATTGAGTGAAAAAATATGAAATATTAGCGTTGATTAGAAGCGTTATTCAGAATATGTTTTTGTTGGCGAGTTCAAATTTTCCTTACTGATAAGAAAGATTACTGTGAATTTTTACGAATACAGAGGCGAATCAGTGGAGCGTTGTTCACATATTATTAATGGTGTAGTGATTACGATGTGTGTGATAATGTTGTTAATTCCAGTTGTTAAGTTTTAGGTGCAGTACAGCGAAATGGAAAAATCATAATAATGAAAAACTGTAAAAGCATGTTATGATGTCGAGCTAAATATTTAGAAGGAACCCAGATGCTGAGATGTTGAATCCCTAAATCCATCTTAAAGCAATGAGGTCGTGACTCAATGTGTAAATAAAAAATGATCCTTACCGTACCGTACCGTAGGAATGAGTGTATGCCCGACGAATTTACTCACTCCTACTGTATATTCTATTTAAGGTTCATTTTCCTTTACACTGTCGCACAGGAAAATGAACACAACGAACATTGTTCTGATGGACAGCATATCCATATGTTGCTGGAAAGCGTGACCGGTCTTAAGAGAAATAATGGATAGGAAGAACATTCTGATATATGAGGTTTGGTTTCTTACCGACGATATATGAATTGCGACTAGTTAGAATGCCATCTTACCTCATGATGTGGAAATTTAATGGAATAAAAGACAATTAATTTAGGAACCTCTTAAAGCAACCGAAGACTTGTTTGTATCATACTAGAAAAGAATAATTGATATATGTTTGCGATGCGATGCTAATGATCGTTGTACTGTAATTTCATTTCTAGGGTAGACTGGTAACTTCATATACGTGGATGTATTGCTGAATATTTGAGTTTAATGCAACGTAAGGGATCTTACGACCAATGTGAAAGTAATATAATATGCATAGAGCATTCTTCCTGAAATGTATCTTCTCACAGAAGCTATAGTTGGTCTGAGCTGAGTAAATAATTAGGACGTGATATGGAAGGCAATTCTAAGATAAATATTTATTGAAATTTGGTTATGAATTTTTGACGGTATGGAATTGTGCAGTTCTTTAGTTGAGTAAAATGTCAGTGAATCTACAATGATACGTAAGCATGAGGGTAAATAAGATCAGATACGATCTTCGAATTATGAAAAAGTGAACGACGAATAATACAGAGGAATGATATTAGTATAGTATCATCGATATCACATGTGTTTGTATTGATAGTATTTCACAGGTATGTCACGCGAGGATATTTATCAGTCCTTGTCTTCTATGTTCTGTTTATGAGGGTGGGTGTGAGGTCATTGCTCTTACATCCTGTGATAATCTTCAGCCTACTCTTGTTGATATGGTTTATGCATTCCACGAGGATAATTTCTTTAAATATGATGAAACTGTAGCGTCATAGAACGTATATTTCATTGTGGGAGATAACTCCGATTTTACGGGTGATTTGTAATTTAGTGTTTATCATACATTTGAACCCAATCGCGAAGCGTGAGATACTATAGGCAAGGTCATCAGCAACATACAGTATTTTTTTCCAAGTGCTTTGATGTCTTTTTTATACTGTGAGGAATGCCATGTTAAGAGGAATGTTATTGAGGTAATGTAGATGATGATGTAAACAGTGCATGAAGATTCCATTACTGTGTTGTATTTCAGCTATTCTAATTCTGGCAGGCCATGTGTTCTTTGCGATGCTGCGTCGTGGTTATTTATCATTGCTTTTTATTTACTAAGTGTGTATTATATGCATGTTATTCCAGTGTTTCAGATAGCAGACACAACGTCCGAATAATTTCCGTCTGTAGCATTTGTTCATTCTTGTTGTCTACAAGAGTCATGACATCGTTAGTAATGTTTTCTTTCTTTTTCTTGGTAGCCTCCTGTCAAATTAAAGTTAGTTTAGCTTCATTATTTTAAATAATGGCAGGACGTTGTTATTTGCTTTCATAAAGAGGAATTATTCCGCGAAAGGAATATATCGCGATTCCAGGCATCACTAACTGGCAACGACAAAGTGAATTCTACAATCTAGTGATATTTACAATAATGTTAAAATAATTGTAATGCATAAATTGGTAATTTAATAAATGTTTTGAATGTAATGAATGGTGTAATTTAAATTTCAAAGTGATGTTACATACGGGTTACGGAATTTCAAATATGGAATTGTATCTAGATTCCATTGTTAAGCCAGGTGAGCATCTGCTCATGATTGTTGTGAAAGAATGGTAATCAATCTTGTCAATCTCGATATAAAATTACATCACCCCTTGTTGCCGGTACCTATTGTGTTGAGTATCCACCTACACTTTTCTTATTTATTTATTTGGTACGTTTTTGGAGGTACATCCAAGCAAAGCACTAACAGTTCGCTTAGTTGTCATAGTATTTACCTCATCCTTATGCCTGATATCCCTTAATACGATGAATTGTATAAATATACTACGTACTTAAAGAACCCCGATTCCAGAATGATGGCGTAGATGAGATAGATATTCCGCCTAACTTGGAAGGAGATGCCCGACACCCATCCATATACCTCCACGCCCGAGATGAGTATCACGCTTCCTATTGCCTGGACTCTGCAGCGGCGTACGACGAGACGGGCATATCAATGGAAAGTAAGCGATAAAGACAATTACAAATTGTAAAGCCTCAAAATTAGTGAGATTAGCTGCCTCCCCGGGAGGACCACGATCTATTCCAGGCTGAAGAGTGGTACGAGGACTGGAACGGAATCTACTCAGCCTAGGGAGGTCAACTGTGTAGAGAGAGTTCGATTCCCACCTCAGTCAACATCGAAGCGGTTATCCGTGGTTTCCCAATTCCTCTCCAGGCAAATGCCGGTAAGGTCACGGCCACTTCCTTCCATCTTCCTTGCCTATCCCTTCCAATCTTCCTATCCCCCACAAGGTCCCTGTTCAGCATAGCAGGTTTTATCCCCGTCCAAATTCCTGACGCTCCAGAACACTACACTTTAGGTGGTGGAGGTGGGATCCCTCGCTGAGTTCGAGAGAAAACCAACCATGGGCGGTAAAATGATTAAGTAATAAAATAATAAAAATCATAAATCCTCAAAAGGCAGAAGTACAGCGGCTCATAAAAAGGAATAAGCAGATGGTATAGCATAAGTTTCTCAGAGATCCACTTTATATTATTGAGTAGGGCCTTATAAATATCCGTATAGATTTACTATTAGAGTTTTTTATTATTCACAGGTTCCACAATTGAACTGGGAAACGCGATTCCTGTTTACATCTTAAGGATATTTTTACATGTTTCCACCTCGCAGGCCTTTAGATGTAGAAGAATATCCTCAAACTCAAATCTTATTCAGCTGTCTTTATTCACGTCTCTTTTAAGAAGGCTCCGTGTGGAAAATGCAGTTTAAGTACTATAATTGAATTAATGTACAAAATGTTTTAAAATACAAGCTACTTTATTATTGTAGATTGCAAACCAAATATTTTGAACTCGGTACTGTATGTCCACAAGGACATGAATGATCTGGATAATTGTTACTCAATATCCAGTATATTTGACTCGCAAGTCTTCAACTTGCTGGAAAAGAAAGAATAGTTAAACATTACAATTCAAGAGCTTGATCATGTGTCGTTGTTTTAAGGTAGACGTCATCGAGTTTTTATCTTATGTAAATAGGTTAATATTTATCATGAGACTTATATAATTACATGTTTTCTTATTTCTTTGTAAGCTGAGGATGACGCAAAAATGCGTCGAAAATAGTCCTAAATAAATTTAGAATGTTTTAATTACATCTAGACAACATTATTATTGTATTGAATAGGTGGACTCTATAAAGTTTAATCACTGAGATCCACTTTTCTCAGAAGTAATTCAGTCTATAGATATGAGATTTGTTGTGGACATCCACAGTGTTTGTACCTACATGGGACGTGCATTGTATCGGAATAATAATTAAACTTAAGTCTGTAAAATACAAAAAGTGAGAAGCGTACAATAACATGTGCTCATTCTTTCTTTGAGAGACTATACATTAGGGAAATTATCCAGTTTTACAAATCGGGACAAATAATGCGCTTTAATTTCCTTAAGTGTGCTGCTTGCCACTAAAGTACACATTAATAATAATTAAACACTTCAGTGACATAAAATTATTTACAATTGTACTTTTAAGTAATGACTAATCAATTCTGATATTGCTTTGCTATTCGTAAGTTTAGAAACCTGAAAGTGTGCGGAAAAAGTTGCATTTAGTTATTACACTGAACAAAGACATTTACGTTCCACATGTGCGCAACTTTGGCAGTGGCCGCAAATAAAAAATGTCACCCATGCGCAATATGAATATGCCATTTTGACAATCTTTTACCCGCTCTTGACCTTGTGCACAATATATTTTTTTGCTAGGGGCTTTACGTCGCACCGACACAGATAGGTCTTATGGCGACGATGGGATAGGAAAGGCCTAGGAGTTGGAAGGAAGCGGCCGTGGCCTTAATTAAGGTACAGTCCCAGCATTTGCCTGGTGTGAAAATGGGAAACCACGGAAAACCATTTTCAGGGCTGCCGATAGTGGGATTCGAACCTACTACCTCCTGGATGCAAGCTCACAGCCGCTGCACAATATTTGCCTTCCCTGCCAAGCAAGATGTTTACAGGCATTTTGAGGGTGCGATCGGTGGTGGAGAGAAAGCTGAACCAGTGTGGTTTCAGGCCGAAAGACCAGCTGTCAGGATCAGGCGAAACGTTAGGGCCTGCAGGGCCTGCAATGCAGTTGGGACCTGGTCTTTGAGGGATCCCGTAGACTTGGTTGCATCTAGCAGCCGTTGATTGTAACACAGCACAGGTGTAAAATGTACGTGTCGTTGCTGACCCTCACAACACCGCAACATGCTCCTCAGGAAAGATCTACACCAAATTACACTTGAAAATAATTACAGCAATGAAAACTGATACTATAACATCATATTTTATTTACGCAATTATACTTTCTTGATGTGTAGTGCACCTTTAGATCGTATTATGCACAAATTTTGCAGAACATTTTTAATGTTTGTCACCCATTTATTCGACAACAGTGTGCAATGCCAATAAGACGTTGTAGTAACAATCAGTCAACTCAGTTTCGAACGAGCTCTCTTTGCGCTAAGTTAATAATAGGCTGATCAGTTGTGCGGTGTCCAGATCCGTGGCTAAATGGTTAGCGTGCTGGGACAGGGGTCCCCGGTTCAGTACCCGGCAGGATCAGGAAGTTTAATCATAATTGGTTAATTCCCCTGGCACGGGGCTGGGTGTATATGCCGTCTTCATCATCATTTAGGGGCCGATGACCTCGATGTTAGGCCCCTTTAAACAACAAGCATCATCATCAGCATCATCATTTCATCCTCATCACGACGCGCAGGTCGCCTCGGGAGTCAAATCAAAAGACTTGCACGAGGCCTCTGCAGAGGCTACACGCCATTATTATTATTATTATTATTATTATTATTATTATTATTATTATTATTATTATTATTGTTTGACCGAGATGAAAATGTTGTTTATTTTTCGATCAAAACTTTACCTCTGGAGGTCGCGTATGATAACCACACATAAAAACAATGAATTACACTTTCGGAGGACCACTTAAATGTTATTAAGGCAATACAGTATATAAAACATAAAAGGTACACAAGTCACATATATTCAGATGTACGTGAACTACAAAAGGCACTAGTACTGAACATACTTCTTGTACATATACAATAAAATTTTATTTACACATGCGGTACGTACTAACACAAATTAACACTCGAAATATTCTTTACACTTGTGTTCCTAATTGTTATTGTGCCAATGGTTTGGCTGCACCTGAAAGGTTAGCACTGTTGTGCTAGTATTTTGTGAGACTGCTATCTCTACATGTTACTAGCGGCATGTCTGACGCGCTACTACCTTTTCTCTCGCCAGTCACTTGCGCCAGAAAACAGTCCCGAAAGCCAAGTGCTGCCCTCTATTCACAATTTCAAGAAATATAAATAAAACACTACAATAATGTAAGTTACACAAATAAGTCATAAAATCACTCAAATATAACTGTTAATGCGATATGCAGTAACAATTATTATTTCTGCGATTTGATATTTTTCAATCTTCATTTGGACAGTTTTTGATTTAATTTTGTTAGTATATTTTTCTGTGTTTTAATCGATTAATGTTTTTATGCTAGTGGCTTTACGTCACATCGACACGGATAGGTCTTATGGCGACGATGGAATAGGAAAGGCCTAGGAGTCGGAAGGAAGCGGCCTTGGCCTTTGCCTGGTCTGAAAATAGGAAACCACGGAACACCATCGTCAGGACTGCGACGGTGGGATTCGAACCGACTATCTCCTGTATGCAAGCTCACAGCTTCATGCCTCTAACCGCTCGGCCAACTCGCCCGGTAATTGAATAAATTATTATAACTGATATTTCGGTATCCGTTACAGAGTATGGTTATGTAGTTGTTGAGAAAAGAAACCAATTAAAGTTAAGAACGAACATAAAGAGGTTAATGGTTGCCAGTACAGCATTTTAGCCGTTAAAACACGCAGGAAGGCTGGCAGGCAGGCAGGCAGGCAGGCAGGCAGACAAATAAAACCTATTAAACATTATTTTTTAATAATCTTACATTAACTTGACAGTAGCTCGACAATATATTGCATTACTTCTATTCATAAATTTTACATTGCATTTCGGGGAACCGGGATTTTCGTTTTGGCAGGTGGTTGCGTATCACATTCGGTATACCCCTGAGCAAACGTGAAGGAATAATACTACGCGAGGAATAGGTAGGTTTGCTTAATTTTCGCAAATCTAGAGAAAGCGTATCACAGACTACCGATGACAAATCTGTTGGAATTCTGAGGATGGGAGCACGTGCAGGTTATTACAGACAATCAAAGGCATTATATTGAAGATTAGAACGCAGTGAGAACGGATGGTAGACTGAGTTAAAGTAGTTATATGGGTTAGATTTTCAACCTTATTATTGATAGTTTATAGATGGACCGTTTATTCAAAGATATGAAATGATAGGGAGGGATTCTGTTGGATGGAAATATAGCAAGTACTGGTAGTTTGCCTGTGGCAAAGACTTGGTCGTAATGATGGATTTTATTGTAGACAGAGATCTAATATCATGGATCTTAAAGGGTATGCATATTCAGTCTTCAGCCATAAGGCTGGTTGGATCCTCAACAGCTCCGCCATCAGTGTCATAGATGGCCTAGGCATCACTGAAGAGGCGTACTAGGGAAATGAGGAGTGAGGTAGTTTCCCGTTGCTTTCCTCACTGAGCCAGCCATTGCTGTTACATATCACTCTGCCATGCCCACTGAAATGTATGCATCAACCGACCCTATGAGCAACATTTATTCACACCATTCATAGCAGGGACTGGCTGCACAAGGAATGGCATCGCTCATACCTCAGTCAGTTTCATATTGTCACAGCCAAGGTTAAAGCTGAGACAGATCATGAAAGTAACAAAATTGCTCTAGCCTATACCAGAAGACAGAGTGCATTGTAAACAATAGGTCCTGCCAACAAAGGCATCTTAAAAGGGAAAGAACAGAAAATCAAACGAAAGTGAATACTTGCAAAACTCACGTCAAGTGTAAGAGGACAAAAGTAGTGACTACAAAATTTGAATAGGTGGGTCATTCCAAGTATGGTACTTGGATTGTATATTCTCTCAGAATGGTAGTATAGTGAAATCGAAGGTGTATCAAAATTAATGCGATGAGCTAACAGTTCCAGTAAATATACGATATTCTATGAGAAAGCAGCGAGCTCCCAGATTAAGTAATGCTAACATCATTGTTTTCAATGAGCCTCCGTGGCTCAGGTGGCAACTCGTCAGCCTCTCCCCGCTAGGTTCCGTGGGTTCAAGTCTCGGTCACTCCATGTGAGATTTGTGCTGGACAAAGCGGAGGCGGAACAGTTTTTTCTCCGGGTACTACTTACAGACGAGCAGGAAGTGTAAGACATGAAACTGGCTAAAACGATGTTTTGTACAAGCAGTAGAAAACAATAATAGGAGGGCACTTGTGATGAGTTTGAGGAATGAAACTATATTCTTATGAATTATCTTCGGTGGTGGGGCCATGTAAAATGACACGGTAAGAATACTAGATCGATCATGCTGAATAACAGAAACAGAAGTATATATATAAAGGTAGATAGCCATACAGAATGGGGCGCTCAATGTTGGGGATAGGAACCTTGCCAAAGTAGAGAACTTCAAATACGCCGTAATAAACTGAAAATGGAAATCAACCAAAGTATTGTCAACGTAATTAAGACGTACTATGGCCTCAGTGAGATCATATCATCACGTGCAATGCCAATAAAAATTAAGCTCATATCACTTAACATCATCTTAGTACCAGAGTTTCTATACGAGACAGAATCACTGAGCGTAACAAAGAAACTTTGCTGACCTGCAAGTATAAAGCCATGAGAAAGATCTTTGTACCACTGCAGGATGAAAATATCTGGAGGCAAATGAAGAACCAGAAGCTTATGCGCCAGCCCAATGTGGTTCATAAAAGTGAAGGCAAGGAGACTGAGATGGGCAGAACTTATAGCGCGCATGCCCGAGGGAAGCCGAATAAAAGCAGTTATGGTGGGGAATCCTACAACAGCTTCGAACACACGACAACTGAATACACACAGCGCAAACCGAAAGTTCTGGAGGTGAAAGTGAGGTTGGTGCATGAACTAAAAGGTCCTTGATCGTCGGAATGTTTGTATGCATGATAAATAGATAGATAGATAGATAGATAGATAGATAGATAGATAGATAGATAGATAGATAGATAGATAGATGGATGATTTATTTCACCTTGAAAATTCAGGGGCCGGCTTCTCGGTGTAGGGTTAGCGTGCCTGCCTCTTGCCCGGAGGACTCGGATTCGATTCCCGGCCAGGTCAGGGACTTTTACCTGGTTCTGAGGGCTGGTTCGAGGTCCACTCATCCTACGTAATCACAATTGAGGAGCTATAAAACATCGGCTGCGGTCTAGAAAGCTAAGAATAACGACCGAGAAGGCTCGTCGTGCTGACCACACTACACCTAGTAATGTGCAGACCTTCAAGCTGATCAATGACGGCTTGTTAGGCGAAGATCTTTCGGGGTTGTTGAGCCATAGGGTTTGGTGTTGATTGGCAAGTTCAGGGACATTTGTTTCTGTCTTACTCTTAACCAGTGAATACATAAGTAACATGGTGAACTGAAAGAAACTGCTATAGTACTGTGCATTTTTAATGTGCAGAAATTAAAGCAAATTACAATAATAATAATAATAATAATAATAATAATAATAATAATAATAATAATAATAATAATAATAATAATAATAATAATAATAATAATAATAATAATAATAATAATAATAATAATAAATCTAGATCTACTATTATTTAGAATTTGATGTTGAGTACTTGAATTTCTCACTTAAAGAAAGGTAGAACAGGAGACGATGATATTCTGATTTTATGAGTTTAAGATGAGGTGTAGTTGAGACGACTGTGCTCGTTACAAATGGCGTCGGACTGAGTGGATCTGTGGCACTGGTCTTCTGAGCTCATGTTGACAGGTTTGATCTCGCTCAGTCCGATGGTACCGTATTTGAAAGTGCTCAGATACGTCAGCCTCATGTAGACTGATTAACCAGCACGTAAGCAGAACTCCTGCGAGACAAAATTCCAGCACCTCGGCGTCTCTGAAAACTGTAAAAATAATCAGTGTGAAAGACTAATAATATTATTACGTTGCAGTTTCTAATGTTTGACTATTTTCACAAAGGCTTGCAGGCTGAATAGTGAAAGGCCTAACCGTCTATAATGACTTTTTGCTGGTGGTTTTACGTTACACCTACTAACACAGCAGCATTTTGAAGACGATGTTTTAGGAAAGGGTTAAGGCTGTGAAGGAAGCTACCGTGTCGTTCATGAAGGCACATCGTCACTATTTGTCCGGCGTGAAAATGCAATATTTCGTCGCTGTTCGGGCAATAGGTCATATCTCCCAATGCTCTTCCTACCCATTATTTCCCTTAAGACAGGTCACACCTTACAGCCTCATATGGATATTTAGTCCATTAGAACAATGTACGTTGTGTTCATTTTCCTATGCTTACGTATAAAGGAAAAGGAACCTTACGGTACCGCACGACTCATTTACGCACTCCTACCGTATAACGTACTTAAGGTTCATTTTCCTTTAACCAGTAGCATATGAAAATGAACACAAGGATAGGAAGAGCATTGTGAGATATGATTTGTGTAAAGAAGTGGAATGAGAGGTAAGGCTTTTTGTAGATGATGTTATTCTGTACAGAGTAATAAATACGATTGTGAGCAACTGCAAAACGACCACGATAATGTTGTGAGATGGACAGTAGGCAATGGTATGATGATAAACGGGGATAAAAGTCAGGTTGTGAGTTTCACAAATAGGAAAAGTCTCCTCAGTTTTAATTATTGCGTTGATGGGGTGAAAGTTCCGTTTAGGGAACCTAGGTAGTAATATAAGGAAAGATCTTCATTGGGATAATCACATAAATATGATTGTAAATAAAGGGTACAGACCTCTGCACATGGTTATGGGGGTATTTAGGGGTTGTAGTAAGGATGTAAAGGAGAGAGCATATTTGTCTCTGGTAAGACCCCAACTAGAGTATGGTTCCAGTATATGGGATCCTCACCAGGATAACTTGATTCAGGAACTGGAAAAATCCAAAGAAAAGCAGCTCGATTTGTTCTGGGCGATTTCCGAGAAAAGAGTAGCGTTACAAAAATGTTGCAAAGTTTGGGCTGGGACAACTTGGGAGAAAGGAGACGAGCTGCTCGACTAAGTGGTATGTTCCGAGCTGTCAGTGGAGAGATGGCATGAAAGGACATCAGTAGACGAATAAGTTTGAGTGGTGTCTTTAAAAGTAGGAAAGATCACAATATGAAGATAAAGTTGGAATTCAAGAGGATAAATTAGGGCAAATATTCGTTTATAGGAAGGAGAGTTAAGGACTGGAATGACTTACCAAGGGAGATTCAATAAATTTCCAATTTCTTTGCAATCATTGAAAAGGATAGGAAAACAACAGATAGGTAATCTGCCACCTGTCCTAAATGCAGATCAGTAATGATTGATTGATTGATTGATTGATTGATTGATTGATTGATTGATTGATTGATTGATTGATTGATTGATTGATTGATTGATTGATTGATTCTCTCCTTGCATTGTGAGAAACATATCCGGGGAGTGGCCGACTCTATGCATTCCAGTACACCCGAGTGGTAAGTGAATGGACTCGTGGAATGAACAATAGACGAGGAAATCTACGGCCTCATTTTCTGCTCTTCTTCATTTTGTTGGCTACAGCTAAGAGAAGGGACTGCGGCTGAGCGCTCGTCCGCGTGGGCGCTGGACCGGTCCAGCCGAGTTCGTTACTCACGGCCCGCCCGCACAGGATGAGAGAACAGTAGTCTTATCTCTCCACCCAGTGCCTGGGTGAAGGTGACTACGACACTCGGTAACGGCATGCAGCCTTCTTAGCGTGATTCATCTCGAGTGGTCCTTGAAGGGTTTGCATTCCGTCACTCACTCCCACGTATCTGGCGATGTAATGGTATTTATATTCTGAGATGATATAGAGATAAAACCCTTTGGCCCCATGAAAGTTAGGTTAAGAACAAGCTATGATTCATCCTTCTACCAGAAATCCCATGCATGCCAATTTCTCTCGAGGTCATCTTATCGTTTCAACCAAGTTTCAGTGAGGTTGCTTTGTGTCAGTGGTTTGGAACACCGCGGTCAGCAGATTGTTCTCCTTCTACCGCTTTTCTGACACTCTGTTGCGGGGTTGCGGGTGCGAACTTCGTCACACACGTGGATTTGGCACTATTTTCCTGACGCCAACCATATACGGAGATATATAACCACTATTACGTGTTTCCGTGGTGGTTGGTAGTATAGTGGGTTGTATGAATGTGAAGAGGAGTGTGTTGGGACATACACAAACACCCAATCTTCGAGACAGAGGAGTTAACCATGAAAAATCCACAGCCTGTTTCCAGTCATTCGACTGGGTCAGGGATGGATTGAATGAAGCTCCCATCTAGCGGCGAGGATAGAAATTGTGCGAACTGCCGAAGCCTGTCGCACTCCTCTGGATCAATGATTAGTGACTGACAGATGAAATTAAATGATATTGGAGAGTGTTGCTCGAATGAATAATGACAGGGAAAACCGGATTACTCGGAGAAAAATATTCCGCACCTCCCCTTTGTCCAACACAAATCTCTCATAGAGAGACCGGAGTCTGAGCCACGGAACTCAGCGGTGAGAGGCCGATACGCTATCACCTGAGTCACTGAGGCTCGGAGGAGTTTACCACATGCGACGAAAATTTACGATCCCCCCGAGACCCTCTGAACCGAAGACTTCATTGTTGACAATTCAGACAAGCAGTCAGGACGGTTAACACATTCTTCTTATTCTTCTTCCTCTTCTTCTTATTGTACCAGGAGGTACACCCCAACGTCGCGCATTCAAATTCAGCACCTATTCGAACACCTCTATTGTTAAAAAAAATTAAACTGAAACTACACCAACTTAGAACTTTACTCAGAAGATGTCACCACAAAATTTTGGTGTAAATTTGTTATTATGCAGTTGCATAAACTGAGTGAATTTATCCTTGTTTTGTTTGCCATTCTCCAAGAAGTTTGGACATTCTTCCACAGATGACACCACTAAAAGCTATAATCATGCACCCTGGTGCGAGGCGTAAGAAATTATAATTTAAAAAAGTTTTGTATTTCTAGATTTTTGTAACTGAATGATGTTCATTTATTTTTGGGTTGGCAATATTTCCTCTTCTTTCAGCCAATTTTTGAATCTAGCCAATCCATAATTTCTATGTTTAATTTTCAACCTATCACAGGCTTCTCGTTCGAGTCTAACTGTAACTTTGAAATTCATCCAATAAAATTGTGAGGGCGTGGCTAGTTTAGTCTTGAATGATCTCGAACCTTCCCTGAGGGTTTATAAACAGCGGATTTTCTCGTTTCTTGGCTCATTGATCGTCATCTCACTGAGTGTGTGTGTCAAAGCAGGAGGCGGGCGGCCTCTTTCATCGGTCAACAGAACATCTACAAGGTAATGGTCACATAACTTCTTTCTTTCTTGCTACCTCCGCAGTTTAACCCGAGGGAAAGGTCCGACTCTTTAGTGATGTAACAAGCTTTTCAAAAAGGTAACTTTCTTCCGGCTAATGTAAAAACCTTTATAAAATCTTTAACTTAAACCGGGGATAGAGAGTGATGTAAACTATCGAACTCCCCTTTCATCTTGGTTAGAGGTGGCTACGTTTTCACAACCTTTCGTTTCTGTAATGTATTAGAGTTATTTCCATCCATGCCACCTCAAGTAGCTTGGAAATAGCCCCTGCTTCATCGGCCGAGAGCCCTATAGGTTGTAATGTCTCATTATCTGGGAGTGCAGTGTACGCCTCCACTCAGTTTGTGTTCGGGCCGTTTATATAACCTGCTCATTTTGGTCAACGCCCTGTAGGTTGGGTACTAGATACCCCTGTATAACATTATCTTTCAATTTGTAAGTTGTGCGAGTGATTGTAATTTTCTGATATTGCCTTTAATAGGCTAGAAAATACTGAGAGCCTGTTTGTTCTTTCTCAAAGTTTTTGTAAGATTAAAGAGTGCCTTTGGAAGGATAGATATTGTAAATTTGAGAGCAAGTGCTCTTGATTTGGGGGATTTCTGCCCTTGACTTAATGGTTCCCAATTTTTGTGTAAACTGAATCCGGTATCTCCGGAATTGTAAAACTGGTGGCTTAAGGCCCAAAGTATTAAGATTCTGAATCTTGGAATTTTCCCAATCTTGTTTAATGTTTGCTACTTGTATCTGTAATATTGCCATGAAAAGATTGGTAAGTTTAAAGTTCTGAAAATATAACCTTCAGTTTTTAAAAATTAATTTTGATATCGGAGTTGGACCCATTCACCCCGGCAGCTTCTTTATCCTCTGTCTGCTCCACGGGTAACCCCAGAACAAGTGGTAGCAGAGCGTGGTTGAACGGGTCTCAGTTAAGCCCTTTTTGATGGATAAACATAGGATCCGATACGAACTCTAAGAATTTTCTCGGTCGCTGGAATTTTTTTGCTAAAATTGTAAATTCTCTATCATCATGTCTGGTCCTCGCGAAGTCCTCCATCCCGGCTACTTGCGCAAGGAGGAATTAATTTATGAATTACTAATTAGGAATGTTCAATCTGGAGGCACGGTTGCGGCGGATACAACCTAACTTAAAGAGACATTAGAATTACCTATTGGTATCCCAACTTTGGGAGAGAAGGAAATTGATGAGGCTCTATGCACTATCACCGACAATACCACTGAGCTAGCATCGGTAGTAAGTTTTTTGAAGTAAGCGATCAATCTCCCAGTCAGCTTAAAGGAGTACAGGCAGGATTGTTCCATTTTAGGGACCTATTGTCTCTGAAGTTAAAAGAAGGTCATGCTAAGGAGGCGAGTAATTTAGTTGATCATCTATCAAAAATGTCAAATAAAGTTATTCATTTGTTGTCTGGGGCAGCTGCTCCCAAAACCGACCAAGGCACTGTGATAAACATCGTGAGTGAGGAAGATTCTTCCAAGACTGCAGAAAGTAGAAAATCTGTAGCTACTCAACAAACATCTGCCCCATTAGAAAACGAGTCTGATCGTCGTACATCAATTCCACATTTCTTTTTAAATAATGCTGTGTCTGAAGCTTCTCAACCCGCTAGGCCGTTACCTATAATGTCACCAGGGTTCAGTAGTTTGCCTTATCCTTTGGCTATGTTGCTTAGGGGAATTTCTAAGTTTTCTATAAATTCTACTAACGAGGTCATTTCATTCGTAAGGTTTTTAGTCGAATTTCAAGATTACGCTCTACTGTTTTCCCTCTCTCACTCTCACCTTCTTCAAATTATTTACCCTTACTCCATAGGTGTCCTCTCGGAAAAAATAGTCAAAATAATAGCTGAACAATCTTCCATAGAAGACTTCCATGCTCACCTTCTGGCGAATTTCATTCCAGCTAGGGCAGTGTCCTCTCTCATACAGAAGTACTATTTCAGAGTACAGCGATTGGATGAAAATCTGGCAGTCTTCATCCAAGATGTTAAGTTTTACACCACGGTATTCGCTGTTCATTTCCCTGAAGATCAAATTGTGCAGACGATTATTGAAGGCATTTCCCCGCCCTATAGGTCGTACCTTTGTTTCGCGTCGCGTCCTCAAACTTTTGCTGAATTAGAGGCTATGGCGGTCTCAGCCGAAGGAGTGCGGTATGCCGACAACTTGAGAGTCACTAAGGTGCCCCCTCCATCTTGTAGTAATTTTTTGTCTCAACTTCGCCGAACTTGCACCACCCGCAAATGCTATGCCTGTGGGTCTACGGAGCATCTACGGAACAAGTGCCCAGTAATAAAATCGAGTGGGAAAAGGAATGGAGCAGGGTCATCACAAGGATATTTCAAATGCGGCTCTTTTACTCACATCGCCAAAAATGGTCTAATGCCAATATCACCCCCACCTGCTCAACTTCTGGTGCAACCTCCAACAACTTATATAATAGGAAATGACAAGTGTCTCCGGCTGAGTCGGCGTGTTCATTTTTTCAAGGCTCAGCCCCCATTAAACCCTCCGAAAGATCCGGTACGGATAAAAGTTCTTCTAATTTATCATTTGAAGGTCCTAAAGAATGCCTTAGGATTGCGGCGGAGACCCCGGCACTTGTACCTTTTCTCAAGATTGAGTTGAATAGCGAACCGGTCACTGCTCTATTAGACTCAGGGAGTGTTTGTTCCATTACTTCGGCTGAATGGTATTCGAAATTAAAGGGCATTTGTAAATTTCCTGACTATTTTTCGTCTTAGGTTCAATCCGTTTCGGCTAATACTTCTCCATTAGAAATTTTGGGTTTCATCTTTGCCAAAATTCACATTTCTAAATTCACTTGGAAAATAAAACTGTTTGTGGCTAAGCACTTGTCTTGCCCCGTGATATTAGGGGCAGATTTCATGTCTTCTACTTGTCTCGTGCTCGACATTCAGAGCAAGTCGTACACCTCCAAATTTGCTAACAATTGTAAAATTCCTTTGCTTAAATGTAATTCTGTGTCATGTTCATCTGTTTCGCCTACCCAGGATGAGATGTTGCTAGACCTTAGACATCTACCTGAGGAGCAGGCTGATAGTATTCGTCAATTGTATCAGTCGTTTCCAGATGTATTTTCCGATACTCTTGGTGTTACTGACCTTATTAAATACAAGATTGAGGTTACGGATTATATCCCAGTTAGATTTCCACCTTATAGGCTATCTCCACATAAAATGAAGGCTCTTAAAGAAATCATCGTCCAGATGTTAAAGGAAGGTATTATTCGACCTTCTAAGTCGGCGTATTCATCGCCCATTTTTCTGGTGCCAAAACCCCAAGGTGGTTTTAGGCCTGTGAGTGACTATAGGGCTTTAAATCGGAAGGTGGTGTTACAATCTGTGTCCCTTCCCGACCTTCACTCTTGTTTTCCATGGTTTCGGAATGCTAAGTTCTTTACCATCCTTGATCTCAATCAGGCGTACAACCAGGTCGCTCTAGCGGAAGAATCGAAGCATCTAACAGCTTTTGCCACGGATTGGAACTTGTATGAATACGGCCGTGTGCCTTTTGTGCTCCCCACGGGGACAGCTATGCTCACGAGACCGCTAGATAGGACATTCTCCGACATCAAGTTTGAATCCTTGTACCATTATCTTGATGATGTCGTTGTATTTTCTGAGACCTTTGAAGAACACCTAGATCAGGGTCAGCCAACAGCGTGTACGTGTGATGTCAGGTAACACGTCACACACTCTGCTGGGGCAGCGAAACGAAGTACTTAGTACTGTAACTGAGAAGTGACGGCTGGAGGAGCTAGGGGAAACACAACGTCATTCGTAGGGGGAGGCCCAAGGGCTGCAGGTACAATGCGGTATGTGTAGTACATATTTCTCTCTACATATTTTATTGTAACGTAACTTTGTTATGAAGTAGCATAAGAGTTATAAAGCACTTTTATTTATACATACACAAACTAAACATTCAGCTGTAGCATTCCTATCATTTTCAACAAATAAATATAGATCTTTCCATAAAGATAAAAAGACCGAGCTCGATAGCTGCAGTCGCTTAAGTGCGGCCAGTATCCAGTATTCGGAAGATAGTAGGTTGAACCCCACTGTCGGCAGCCCTGAAAATAGTTTTCCGTGGTTTCCCATTTTCACACCAGGCAAATGCTGGGGCTGTACCTTAATGAAGGGAACGGCCGCTTCCTTCCCACTCCGAGCCCTTTCCTGTCCTATTGTCGCCGTAAGACCTATCTGTGTAAAACAACTAGCAAAAAAGGTAAAAAGATCGAAGGGGTAGGTAGCTTGTCGTACCGTAATGTGCCCGGTTCATCCATACGTACTGTACCATTACCACCAACACCACGTATTGCACTGCACGTGTTTACAAAAAAGCGAGGCTGTCTCTTCGTCTCACTCTACGACAGTGGCTCCCCACCTTCTGCGCTCAAACGTCACATGGGCTCTCCGACGTCACACGGGCCCTCTTACACCACACGCCAGCCAGTTGGCTAACCCTGACCTAGATTATCTAAAGGAAGTACTTACCCGAATTCGTAAAGCTGGGTTGACTGTCAAGTTATACAAGGTAGCCTTTGCTAAACCTTCCATGTCAATCTAGGACATATCTTGTCGCCCGATGGTGCTTCCATCGATCATTCCAGAACACAGGCCATCCGTGATTTCAAACCTCCTAAGGACATTAAAGGGATTGCCAGGTTCATAGGCATGGTGAATTTCTTCAGGAAATTCATTTTTCACTTCGCTAACAGAGCGGCGCCCTTGAGCTTAATTCGCAGGAAAGGCATCTAATTTGAGTGGGGGCTGTCTCAACAAGCAGCTTTTGAAGATCTGAAATTAGCTCTTTGCAACGCCCCTGTTCTTGCAATGCCTGATGTTTCCAAGAAATTCATTGTCCAAACCGACGCCTCGTAATCGGCGGTGGCTGCTGTGCTTCTTCAAGAAACTGAACTCGCAAGGCGACCCATCGCCTCTGCGTCTAGGACATTATCGGCTCAAGAGGCCAAATATTCCATCCATGAACTTGAGGGTTTGCCAGTGTTATTTGCATTAGAGAAGTTCCGCCTCTATCTGGAAGACATCAAGTTCGACCTGAAAACAGATAATCAAACCTTAAGTTGGGTCTTAGCTAGGCCGCGTAGTACTGGCCGTATAGCCCGCTGGGCCATCAGGATTTCTGCTTTCCAATTTGATGTGAGACATATCAGAGGATCTGAAAATGTCGTGGCGGATGGGCTAAGCCGCATGTTTTCTCATGATGTGGAGACCACCGAACAGGATGATAGTTCCTCTCTTCCCGCGCCCATACCGTCAGGTGTAAATGCCATTCTAACTGATACCCCCAGGTCGTTTAGGGATATTGAAAAATATCAACGTGAAGATCCGGTGCTGGCCTCTATTATTGAAACACTTTCTTCTGGGGAACATGTCGTCCCTTATGTATTGAGGAACGGGGTTTTGTGTTGCCCGTCGAGGCATGACGAAAAGATGAAGGTAGTGGTTCCAGCGGTTCTTGTGCCTATCATCTTCAAGTATTATAATGAGACCCCATTAGGGGGGCATTTAGGCATCTTCAAAACTCGGGAAAAGATCCGAGAGATGTTCATTTGGAAAGGTATGGACGGCGAAATTCGAGAGTTGGTAAAAGCATGTAAATCTTGCTTGCTTAGTAAACCCACATTGTCCACTAAGCTAGGCCTGTTATCATCTCATCAAGCGTCCCACCCCATGGAGCGCCTGTGTATAGACTACGTCGGACCATTCCACCAATCAAAGGGGAACGCGAACAAATTCATTCTAGTGTGTGTAGATGGTTTCACTAGGTTTTCCTGGTTATTTCCGACTAAGCTGGCTACCGCTCAGTCCACCATTTCTTGTTTAAATACCATATCCTCTTCTTTTCGTCCTTGTCAATATATAGTTTCTGATAATGCTAAGGTATTCACATCCAACTTATTCCGCAAATTCTGTTTGGATCTGTCTCTATCTCATGTTACTACATCGGCGTATTATCCTCAACCATCTTTGGCTGAGCAGGTCAATCGTAATCTTAGATCGGCTCTCATTGCGTTACATCATGAAGATCATTCCAAGTGGGATACGTCCCTGTATTGGTTGGCCTTTGCTTTAAATTCTGCTGTTCATGAATCTCATAAGTTCACTCCACCTTCTCTGATGTTTAAATTTGTTCTTAACTCGCCGCTCTCTAAACTTTGGTCACTCAATGATATTTTACCAGAGACAATAGATCCCGATAATATTGTAGATCTATGGAAGAAGGCTAAGACCAATCTTAAGGTGTCCCATGAAAAGCTTAGAGAAAGATATGATCGTGGACGTGGACGGAGGCCCGCCAATTTAAAAGACGGAAATCAAGTCATGGTTAGAAATTTTGTTCCCGCGGGCAAGCTTGCCCCCAGATTTCATGGGCCTTGTATCATTTTAGATTTTCTTTGACACCAGTTACATTATTGGTAAGCAATCCAGCCACAGAGAAGATCTTTAGAGTGCACCTCTCTCAGGTGAAACCTGTATAATTAAGTACCTTTTTCGCCCTTAAAATTTTAGCAGGATTTTTAAGGTTACATTTTTTGGACGCCTTTTGCCCCAAATTATTTTTAGTTATATATATATGATCAGTATGTACGATCTTATCCTCTGGTTTTCCTGCTGTCAATTCCTTAGTGGCCATTACCAAGCCCCCGTCTCCTGCTTATCCGCACTATTGGCACTAAAGAACCTTCCACGCCGCCCGCCCCTCTGTATCACCAATAAAGATCGTACTCTCAAGTCTACAACAACACTTCTCTGTCGCCGAGATCTTACTGTTTCAGTGCCCCCTCAGCCGTGCGCCTTCGTCCTGCAACAGAAGTGGGGTACGGGCCCACTCCACTCCCGTGAAGGCTCCTTGTAAACTGCGCGCCGGAGTCCATCTCCCGGCAAAGGCTGAAGTGCGGTGCCCCTACCGCCAACTCATCTGGGGGCTGTACATATACTTCTAATCTGAGGCGACCATCACCACGACTACCCCTCTCATAGTACCGAGAGAGATGTATCTCAGAGTACACGGGGCGTCCGGGCGACCTTCACCTGGGTATCGGCAGCGGCGGCAGGTATTGCCGTCAGAACTATCAACATGTTGTTAATACTCTACAACAGCAAGGGCACTTTAAAGCTGGAGTTAAACAACTTTCTGCCTATCAACTTCAAAAAACAACTTAGAATTTTTTCTCTTCACAGAATATGTTTTCTCAAATTCTTCTGTGTCACCCCAAGGAAGGACAATTGGGGGGGGGGAGAGGTCTGTACCGGGAGGTACACCCCAACGCCGCACATTGAAATTCAGCGCCTGAACGAACGCCTCTATTAGTAAAAAAAAAAAAAAAAAAAAAAAAAAAACTGAAACTACACCAACTTAGAACTTTACTCAGAAGATGTCACTATAGAAATATGATGTAATTTTGTTATTGTGCAGTTGCCGAAACTGAGTGAATTTATCCTTGTTTTGTTTGCCATTCATCAAGAAGTTTGGACATTCTTCCACAGATGACACTACAAAAAACTATAATCATGCACCCTGGTGCGAGATGTAAGAAGTTATAATTTAAGGAAGTTTTGTATATCTGGGCTTTCGTAACTGAATGATGTTCATTTATTTTTGGGTTGGCAATATTTCCTTTTCTTTCCGCCAGTTTTTGAATCTAGCCAATCCATAATTTCTGTGTTTAATTTTCAACCTATCACAGGCTTCTCTTTCGAGTCTAACTGTAACTTTGAAATTCATCCAATAGACTAGTTTAGTCTTGAATGATCTCGAACCTTCCCTGAGGGTTTATAAACTGCAGATTTTCTCGTTTCTTGGCCAATTCATCGTCATCTCACTGAGTAAGTGTGTCAAAGCGGGAGGCGGGCGGCCTCTTCCATCGGTCAACAGAACATCTACAAGGTAGTGACCACATAACGTTTCTCTTTCTTGCTACCTCCACAGTTTAACCCGAGGGAAAGCTTCGATTCTTGAGTAATGTAACAAGTTTTCTAAAATGTAACTTTCTTCCGGCTAATGTAAAAACCTTAATAAAATCTTTAACTGTAAACCGGGGATAGAGAGTGATGTACCCCCTCGAGCTCCCCTTTCATCTTGTTTAGAGGTGGCTACGTTTTCACAACCTTTCGTTTCTGTAATGTATTAAAGTTATTTCCATCCGTGCCACCTCAAGTAGTATGGGAATAGCCCCTGTTTCATCGGCCGAGAGTCCTATAGGTTTTAATGTCCCATTATCTGGGAGTGCAGTGTACGCCTCCACTCCGTTTGTGTTCGGGCCGTTTATGTAACCTGTTCTTTTTCGTCAATGCCCTGCAGGTTGGGTACTAGATACCTCTGTAAAACATTATCTTTCAACTTGTAAGTTGTGCGAGTGATTGTAATTTTCTGAAATTGCCTTGAATAGGCTAGAAGATACTGAGATCCTGTTTGCTCTTTTTCAAAGTTTTTGTAAGATTAAAGAGTGCCTTTGGAAGGATAGACATTGCAATTTTGTGAGCAAGTGTTCTTGATTTTGGGGGATTTCTGCCCTTGATTTAATGGTTTCCAATTTTTGTGTAAAGTGAATCCGGTATCTCCGGAATTGTAAAACTGGTGGCTTAAGGCCCAAAGTATTAAGGTTCTGAATCTTGGAATTTTCCCAATCTTGTTTAATGATTGCTACTTGTAACTGTAATATTGTCATGAAAAAAAAATGATAAGTTTAAAGTTTTGAAAATATAACTTTCATTTTTGTTTTTAAATTAAGTTTGATATCGGGGTTGGACCCATTCACCCTGGCACCTTCTTTAACCTCTTTCTGCTCCACGGGTAACCCCGGAACAATTATTATTATTATTATTATTATTATTATTATTATTATTATTATTATTATTATTATTATTATTATTGTTACATCGTTATGCCCTACTTAGGAGCTCGATTGAACCAGCTTAGCTGATATGTTGGCCGTCTTCTCCTCCCAAACCCTCCGCATCCTCTCGCTGATCTCCTTCCTTCGTTCTTCTGTCCGAGTGATAGTGGCTCTGGTGTTGGATTTGTCTTTGTCGATTTTGGTTCTGAATTTACATCTGTCCTGTATAATGTCATCCGAGATGGTGATTTCTTGGAGATCTGTTTCAATGTCATGAAGCTGTTCTATGTTTTGAATGAAAGGGCCAGGTTAGAATTCTTTCAGCTAGTATGTTACTGTTCATTCTGATAAGTGTCCTTAAAATTTCAGTCGCCTTTTGCGAAAATTGTCAGATATATTTTTCTGAATGAGAATATATTTTCTGGGTTGGCTTTTTTCTCCGTGTTCCCTCTATACAAACTGGGTCAAACATTTTCTTTAAAATTTTCCTTTCCCGTTTCTATATGTCTGTAAGCTTCCTGTAACTTGGGAATTCTTTATTTGCTTCGCAGTTTAAAACAGACGGCTGAATGATTTCTCCTAAATATCCTAATTGGTTCACCTGAAATATTTTGCCGAATTTAGTTATCATAGTTTGTCCATATAAATATCATGAAGCTCCTTCCATGTAGGCCTATTGAGTTTTCTCGTACGAGATTTGAAGTCGCGTTTTGATGGCAATTTCATGTAATTTTTCAATGAAATGAATTGCTTTTTGCCTGTTATTGGAAAGCATTTCTATGTCATCCGCAAAAGCCAGGCAGTTCATGTGAATTCTATTTTTAAGTAGTCTGCCAAGGGTTATTAATTTAATTTCCTTCTTCGAGGTCCTGATTACTTTCTCAAGTACGAGATTGAACAGTAACGGAGATAATCCGTCTCCTTGACGGACCCCGGTGTTAATAGTAAAAGGCTGGGATTTTCGCCTAGGAATTTAACTTTTGAGGTACGGTAGTACCAGCTAATGTTTAACTGATTAATGTTCTTGTTTTTTTATCCACCTGAAATTCTTCGAGAGTATTGAAAAGTGTTTGACGGTCTATAGAGTCATATGATTTTTTGAAATTATTATTATTATTATTATTATTATTATTATTATTATTATTATTATTATTATTTACGGCTCCATGCTAAATGGTTAGCGTGCTGGCCTTTGTTCCATGGGGTTCCAGGTTCGACTCCTGGTCAGGTCGAGGATTTTAACTTTCATTGGTTAATTTCCATGTCTCGGGGACTGGGTATGTGTGCTGGTTTTCAGTGTTAGAATTCATCATTGGTAAGGTCCCATTCTCACAGACGTGTAGGTCGCCTATACGGCGTCAGCTAGAAAGAGACGAATCAGGCCCCTTTGGGGCCACATGCCATTATTATTATTATTATTATTATTATTATTATTATTATTATTATTATTATTATTATTATTATTAGACGCCGTCTGGAAGCCATGATCGTTAAGGTGGACGTCTTTATATCCAACAGAATGGTTAGCTGGTTCCATTCCCATTGGTGGAATTTGTATCGTGAGAATGTTGGCTGGCGCGGTAGGAGAGGTGGTGGCATAATTCCTAATCACTATATTGCGTGCCTAAAGCGTGGTTTCAATTATAAACCTCTCCGCAGCATTCAAATAGAGTGAAGGCACATACACTCGCGTAATGAGCTTCGCCTTTGAGGCAAAGATTAACTAATTCCTTGAACAAGAACGGTGCGCAGAAATAAATGAAGATTGCATACCGTCCATTATCACAGCCAATGCACTCGTAGGCGAGTGCCTAGCCACTACAACACGCATTATAATCAGTACTAGCAAATATAAATATATATTTGGAAGAAATGCTGATGGTTGTATCGACCTCATTGAAATATAACATACTGTACCGGGCCAGTTGGCCGTGTGGTTGGGGGCAAGCAGCTGTGAGCTTGCCTCCGGGAGATAGTAGGTTCGAATCCCACTGTCGGCAGCCCTGAAGATGATTTTCCGTGAGGTCCCATTTTCACACCAGACAAATGCTGGCGCCTTTCCTATGTCGTCATCGCCATCCTCACCATAAGACCTATCTGTGTCAGTGAGATGTAAAGCAAATTGTAAAAAAAAGGAAAAATAATTATAACAATGACCTCATTGAAATATAACATAGAAACAATCACAATCTACTACATGATAACGAAAACGAAGATACGTGCAGACAAAGAAACAAAACGTACGCCTGTGTGAAAATCATTTTCAGGTAGTGTAGCATAATAATTACAAGTAGTAGTGAAGGAATTTACAGAAATTTAAGAGATTGTGAAGCCTTCGTGGCTCACTGGTGGGTTCCATGGTTCAAATCCCGGTCACTCCATGTGAACTGCTTGTTGTACTCTTGTTGTAGTCGTTGTTGCTGCTGTTGTTGTTGTTGGATAATTATGTTTTAACTTTACTTTGTCATCACACTACTGAAAGTTGTGCATTTTTAATAATAATAGCAATAACAACAACAATAATAATAATAATAATAATAATAATAATAATAATAATAATAATAATAATAATAATAATAATAATTACAACTTTTAATGTCTGGGTTTACAACGACAGTCGTGAGTGAATACTGGATAAACATATGGCGTCCTACGGTCGCTGCAATATTATATTTAGTACGGTAGTTTTGGTCTAGAGATTTCTCTCTCTCTCTCTCTCTCTCTCTCTCTCTCTTAATCTGTTTACCCTCCAGGGTTGGTTTCTTTCCTCGGACTCAGCGAGGGATCCCACTTCTACCGCCTCAAGGGCAGTGTCCTGGAGCGTGAGACATTGTTTCAGGGGATACAACTGGAGAGAATGACCAGTAACTCGCCCAGGCGGCCTCACCTTCTATGCTGAGCAGGGGCCTTGGTGAAGGAAGGGAAGATTGGAAGGGATAGAAAAGGAAGAGGGAAGGAAGCGGCCGTGGCCTTAAGTTAGCCACCATCCCGGCATTTGCCTCGAAGAGAAGTGGGAAACCACGGAAAACCACTTCCAGGATGGCTGAGGTGGGAATTGAACCCATCTCTACTCACTTGACCTCCCGAGGCTGAGTCGACCCCGTTCCAGCCCTCGAACCACTTTTAAAATTTCGTGGCAGAGCCGGGAATCGAACCTGGGCCTCCAGGGGTGGCAGCTAATCACACCAACTACTACACCACAGAGGCGGACCTGGAGATTTCTACATGCCAAAATTATCAGGAGCCGTCACTGAATACAATTGTGTGTAACGAGGAGCAGTTTGGACTAGTATTGTGTTTATTTGATAAGATCAAGTCCATGGTTTAATATTGTGCACTATGTCTTCTAGTAAGGGTAGAATAAATTTGTTACTACCATTTCCGTCTTAGTCTTGTTCTTGGCTTTGACAAAAGCTAGGTGACGGAAGTACGAGGGGTGCTTGTAACATCATTACTTAAACAGCCATTCTCTGTAACGAACGGCGTTAAAGCGTCATTTGTTGGGTCGATTGATGTTTCCATTTCGGTAGGCTGATATGTAATAGCGCCGGCCGCGTGGTGTATGGATAGCCTCTTACCCGGAGGCCCCAGGTTCGATTCCCGGCCTGGTCAGGGATTTTTACCTGGACATGGTTCGAGGTCCACTCAGCCTACGTGATTAGAATTGAAGAGCTATCTGACTGTGAGACTGCGGCTCCGGTCTAGAAAGCCAAGAATAACGGTCGAGAGGTCACCTCGTAATCTGCAAGCCTTCGGGCTGAGCAGCGGTCCCTTGGAAGGACAAGGCCCTTCAAGGGCTGTAGTGCCATGGGATTTGGTTTGGTTTGGATATGTAATAGCACCGTCTGGCTCCGCGAGTAAAGCAATAAGAAATTAATTACTCATTATTTCCCTCTTCAGTGACATCTGGGCTGAGAAGACTTGGGAGAAAAGAGGCGAGCTGATCGACTAAGTTGTGTGTTCCGAGCTGTCAGTTGACAGACAGCGTAGTAGAAGAATGCGTTTGAGTGGTGTTTTAAGAATAGGAGAGATCAAAATATGAAGATAAATGTGGAATACAAGAGGACAAAATGCGTCAAATGTCCGTTTGTAGATAGGGATTAGAATAATTTACCAAGGGAGATATTCAATAAATTTACAAATTCTTTGCAGTCATTAAGAAAATGCTAGGGAAACAACAGATGGGGAATCTGTCACCTGGGCGACTGCCCTAAATGCAGTTCAGTAGTGACTGATTGAGTGAAGCCACGGCAGCTGATGGCAGATCTATTGGAAGGCCAACTAACCTGCGTTGGAGGACTCAACATGCGTATTCATTCTGTCTCACTTTAATTCGATCTCGTGTGTCTGGTTACTTCCTTCCTGACCTAAGGTGACGATACAAACTAAACTTCGAATCCGATTGTGAAAGGAGATTAAAAAACCAGACACGCTTCCTGTTACTGAACAATATTGAAAATTCCCTCCCTAGTCAATGGAATTCAGAATTAGGCCATTGCGACATCAGTGAACAGTATACTGCAGAATGGAGTTCTCATATCGTCCATGAACATACTTTTTTAAATAATGAACGTAAAATGAATGAAAATTGCGAAGCTTGTCATTGATTTATTATTTAATTTATTCTGCTATGATACAATAACATAACAAGTGTAGTGTCAACAAAACCATTCAATTATATGCAATTATAATGCATTTTATAGAAGACTGATTTTGCTAATATGATAAATTTTATATAAATAATAACTTTATCGACCTCGTTTTATGCAACGTTACACAAATGTGAACTTTGCTGGCAATATTGCATGGGATATTATATTCGTCCATCGTGAGTGAGAATCTACACTGGTTTATTCCAATGGGAATGTGCTATAAGACAACGAATGTCCTTTTGTCAACAACAAGTGTTTCTATTGATGTTATATGATGTGGTTTATATCCCTTAAATATAATGGTGTTAAGATATCCAATGGTACCGGATCTCTAATGCTTTAGAACTAGTAAATGCAAACTGACTGTGCCAGAATTCGAACCTATTACCTTAAATGTGTAGGATTGTATGGACTCTGTTCAAAACTTGGTTGGTGTAGAATTCCACCTGAAGTGGAAAAAAAAAGGAAATGAAGGGAAGCAAAGGTAAGGTATGTGTATAAGTTAAAGGAAATGAGAGAAATGAGAGATTTCACAACGACTAACTGAAAAACACCAGAGACAGTCTTCAAGGATTAACTCAGGCTGCTGGAGAAAAGATAGGAAAGGAAGCAAAACCATACAAGAATCAACGGAAAATCCATTAAAAAGGGCTTCACTGATGACGAAAATGTACAAGAATGAAAAGCGAAAAGGCTAAAGTGAAGAAAAAGTGAGTAAAGAATGAATTAGTTGGGAATTTCAAGGATGAATTACTAAAAGTATTAGTTGTAGAAACATTGACAATTGTAATAAATGTAGATCCTTCATTTTGGGAAACGTCTGGAGAAAATTAGAGCAAATGCATGAACATTAAGAGCTTATCATGCAGAAAATTCCTTGGACATACTGAGAAACAAAACCAGAGGAAATAAGTTGATTATAATACAGCGGAAAGGTAAGAGGCTAATTATAACGTAATAGAACATAGAACATACATTTATTGAACATAACAGGCGACTTCGCCCCTATACATGTTCACATGCAGAGTAAAATGAATAATAAAGAATAATAATAATAATAATAATAATAATAATAATAAGGATAATAATAATCAGAATAATTAGCAGTCATTAGCTGTAGCAGTCACTCACTCAATGTTCATCCAGTGTCCTTATTATGCTCTGTACTTGTGTCACATTATTGTTCCTGACCTACACCTAATCAATAAATCAAACAACAACACTCAGCATTTCAGCACTTGCATTCCAGCTAACTTTAAAACAAACAGACCATGCAATCCTGTCTTATTACCCAACTCCACATAACTAAGTACTCGGTCCCTATATTCCCTAATCCATTAGAATTTTATCATACTATCCCCTTCCCTTATACACATAACTATTCCACCCCCCTATTCCCCTGCCCACCCTCTAACTCACTCTCCTTCATTTTACTCTCGCAGGCCTTTTTTGTGGCACAAAAATACCTGTTCAATTCACCCCCTTTTTCCCATTGTTTAATAATCCACCTCAGGATTGCTTTCTCATCCCCTCTCCCCAATATTTCCCGATGCTCGGCACTCAATAATCCATGTCTTAACCCCCTCGTTACCTCACAGTCTCTTAGCAAGTGGAAATCATCATTCACATCTCCACAAAGTACACACCTTGTCTTATCTCTCCCCTGTATCCACCCTGTATTCCTTTGCAAACCTAAAAGCCACCACATCATCCCATATCGTTTTGACCTATCGACGTATCTAATATTCAACCCTGCTATCTCCTCTATTTTCGTCAAAACAGTCAGCGAATTTCTTAGTCTGCTTTCCCCCAATAGTTTCTGCCTATGGATATCTCTAATTCTCCTTTCCAGTATATTCATCCCTCTCACTTCTGTCTTCGACCAAACCTCCCCCCACAGGTGTCCTAATCCTATCCTCCCCAAATATCCCTTTATTTTTTCTAACCATCCACCCTTATACATGCTCTTACATTGCTGTGCATACGCTGCCCGTAATACCCTCGCCCCTTCCTGTCTTTTTAAATTCATCCAGTATCTAACTATTCTTTTCACACCCTCTGATTCCAAATCCTCCCCACACATTAATTCCGCCCCTACATTTGCTGTACTCCTCGGTAAGCCCATTACTAACTTAGCAAAGCTACTAACAATCCTTCTTAGTTCCTCTCTTTTCTCATCCAGCCCCCAAACTTCTGAGCCGTATAATACCCTCCCAACGATTACCGACCTGAACACTAGCCTCAGTGTTTTATAACTGATCCCCGGGTACTTGACTAGCAAATTTCTGACTGAGGCTAAGGCTGCCAATCCTCTATATTTCACCCTTTTGATCTGGTCACTCCAAGTTCCTTTATCATTAAAAATAACTCCTAGATATTCCAACTTCCTTACCTGTTCCAATCTTTCTCCCTGAATTACCCAATTACCTTCTATCTTCCTTCTTTTGTCCACCTGGACTACTAATATTTTAGACTTATTTCCATTAATTCTCAATCCCCATTTCCTCGCAAATAGCGTCACTGACTTTAAGGCCCTATTCATCGCCCCTGAAGTTAGCGTCATCAATAACACATCATCCGCAAATATCAGTCCTGGTACTTCTAAACCATTAATTACTGGCACAGCCCAATTTTCTGTTCCAAACCCCTCTAAAATATCGTTGATAAATAAAATAAACAGTATTGGCGATAACTTGCATCCTTGTTTTAAACCCACCTTGGACTCTAATGGTCCACTCAATCTCCCTTCTCCCAATTTTACACAAAACCTGACAACCCTATATATTCCTTCCACTGCCCTCAACATCTTCTCCGAAATCCCTAACCTACCTAATTTCTCTAGTAGGGCCTCTCTATTCACCTTGTCAAAAGCTTTCTCAAAATCTATTGCTGCTACATAAACCGTACTTCTAGCCATATTCTTATACTTTTCTAGAATAGTCTTTACTATCATTATATTATCTACTGTTCTTTTCTTTTTCCTAAATCCACCTTGGTAATCTGTCAAAATTTCATTTTCTTCCGCCCACCCGCTTATTCTGTTCGCTAAAACCCCAGTATATATTTTACTCAAAGAATCCAACAGAGATATACCTCTATAACTGTTCACATTGTTCCTACTACCCTTCCCCTTGTATATAGGGCATATAATTCCTGTTTCCCATTCCTTAGGGTAATTACCTCCCTCAAATATCCTATTGAATAGTTTAACCATTCCCTCTATCATTATCTCATTTTTGCTAATTTCCTTCCAAAACTTGTTATTTATACCATTACACCCCCCAGCTGACTTTGCTCTGGCTCTGCTTATCACTCTCAGGATTTCCTCCCTTGTGATTTCTTTATCCAGGTCATAAATTACCACTCTCCTATTCCTCCAAATTACTTCTTCTCCCGAACCTCTCCATCTTTCATCCCCCTTATTCCCTTGTAATTCGTCAAAGTGTCTGACCCATTGCACTTCCTCAATACTCGTTTTCTCTGTATTCCTTCCACCCGTAATAATTTTATTAATCTTATCCTAAACTCTCTCAAATTATTTGTCTTGCAGTCATTATTTATGGCTTCCATTTGTTCCTCTAACCACGTCTTTTTTGTCTCAAAAATTTTCTTTTTATACTCCTTCCTCAATCTACAGAAAAACTCCCTTTCTTGGCTCCCACCTTTCCTTCTATATTCTCCTAACGCGTCCATCACCTTCCTCCGCATTCTTTCACACTCCCTATTAAACCATTCTTCTCCCTCTTTCTTATTTCCCTTTCTAGCTTTCGCCTTCTGCGCTATTATCTTTATTGGATGTAGCAACAATTCCAAGGCTTTATCAGTATTATTCTCTTCTAACGCCCCTTCCCACCCATATTTCAGTAGTTGTAACTCCTCTTTTACTACCCTATTCCAATCCCGGCCCACCTTCTCTGTCCATTTATACTTATTATAACCACTCCCTCGTTTATCATTTGTCTCATCTTCCTTCATTGTACACTTCTCTTCCCCCCTTTTCAGCATAACCCTCACCGGGAAATGGTGTGATTCAATCCAGTCTCTTATTTCCATTCTTACAACTTCCTCAATCAACCCTTCCGAACTTAAAACCATATCTATCACACTACCACCCTTCTCAGTAACATATGTCAAGAGACATGGGAAGAGAAGGAAGTGAAAATATGAGGATCTTGAATAGGCACCTATGGAGAGCGAGGAACCAGGGGCTAAAGGCCCGAATAAGAGGTCTGAGGTTGGAGGTGACAAACGGGCGATGGGTTAGAGTACATTCAGTGACGAAGCTAAAGGAGATGGACGAAAACGAGAGGGTTGAGGGTGGTGAGATGACAAGGCAAGATGGGAAGCAGAATGAAGAAAAGAAGGGGAGAGACGTGGCAGGAGAGGAGAGCATCTCAGAGGAGAATGGGCAGTGCAGCCGGGAGGCAGAAGATCAAGATAGTGAAGTGGGCGGTGAGAGTGAGCAGCAAGAAACTGGGAGAGTAGAGTGTAGTGTTGCAGTGAGCAAGAAAGGACAAGGGAAGGTGGATTCAGAAGCCCAAAATAGTGACGGGGTGAGTGGGGGTGAGCAGCAAGAAGCGGTGAGAGCAGAGTGCAGTGGTGTAGTGAACAAGAAAAGACAAGAGGAGACAGATCGACAGGAAGGTAAAAAAAAATATGAGTAAAGTCAGAAGTAGGAGCTTAAAAGATATATGGGGAAAAGTACGTAAAGGGATGGAGGATACAGAGGACATGGAACGGTATAGGTTGGTTAAAGAAGGAGGAATGGAGACGAGGGATGAGAGGTCGATAACTACTAGAAGTAAGAATAGAGGGGGAGACCAAGAAGGGAGGGAGGGAAAGTTATAACTATATTGGAAAATAGGATGTGTGAATATTGAGGGACTAAGGAACAAATTAGGAAACAAGAAAGTTCGGGAAATAATTGAAAGTTTTGATGTTGTGGCACTCTTGGAGACGTGACTGGAAACAGGGAGGGAGATTTCATGGAAGGGGTTTGTGATAAAATATAAATATAGAAGAAAAGAGAGGAATAAGGGACGAGCACCAGGAGGGATGATAGTTCTAATCAGGGAAGAAATTAGTGAAAGAGTAGAGGATATAGAGACCGATATGATGGAAACCATATGGTTGAGATTGAATTTTGGAGGGGGTGAGGGAAGGAGGAAGAAAATTAATCTGGCTTTTGTTTACTGCCACCCTAGTAATTCAGCATATGAAAATAAATATTTTTTTGAAGAGTTATTGGTAGATATTGGTAGGATAAGGGGAATGTTTCCAGGTGAGGAGGATATGTTGTTATTCGGGGATTGGAACGCGAGAATAGGGGAACAGAGCCCAGTTTATAGTAGGGAGGATGGAATGTGTTTGTTGGAAAGTAGAAGGGGTGAGGACAAAATTACAAATAGTTATGGAGAGAAGCTCCTAGAGATGTGTGCTGTGGGAAATTTGTATATTCTGAATGGGTGGATAGAGGGTGACAGGACGGGGATAACGTAATAGAAGACCCGTTATTCAGGTCAAAATTGGACAAACACATAGAGGGACAGTGAACAAAGGATAGTTTTTTTCAATTGGCTTTACGTCGCACCGACACAGATAGGTCTTATGGCGACGATAGAATGGGAAAGGCCTAGGAGTGGGAACGAAGCGTCCGTGGCCTTAAATAAGGTACAGCCCCAGCATTTGCCTGGTGTGAAAATGGGAAACCACGGAAAGCCATCTTCAGAGCTGCCGTCAGTGGGGTTCGAACCCACTATCTCCCGGTTGCAATGGTGTGGTTGTATGGTTGTAATAAATGTAAATCCTTGTTGGAAACGTTTGGAGAAAATCAAAGCGAATGCATGAACATTAAGAGCCCAAAATGCTGAAAATTGCTTGCACATACTGAGAAACAAAATCAAGGGAAAGAAGTTGATGTTAGCACTGTGGAAATGTAAGAGGCTAATTATGCCCCCCTAACCGCACGGTCAACTCGCCCGGTCACAAAGAATAGTAATATTCCCATTATATTTAGAATTACTATTTTAGGAGAAACCGGCTCACTCAGACTGATCCATTTAGTGTGTAAGATATATGACACAGAAAAAGGTTCTTTTCTTTTTCTGAGAAGTATGCTTTATTTCTTTAGGTATGGCAGTGAGTACCACTGACAAGTGTAAAAACTGACAACATTACTTTAGTATCTCACTCGTGTGAAACATTAACTCGACATATTAAAAAAAACAACAGAATACCCACTGAAGCTGAATTGGGAGCAGTTTAGCGTGACTTTCAAACACATGTAGGAACAAACGAGGCAATTGTGATCTTACGTAGGATTTTGGATGATCGAGTTACATGGCATTATGACATTATGACATTAAGGTATATCAAACAAAAGCATGCAATTACGTTAATTTTTTCCAAAATCCGTTTAAAGGTGCTTGGGTCACGTACAGACAAAGAAGTGTACACAAATTGTATAAGAAATCAAAGCTACTGGTAAATATCGATTGATATTAATGAATGGCAACTATTCAAAATGAAGTGAGGTAGGGTTGAAGTAAATCGCCCATCAAATGGGAGTGGGACTCCGTTACTCCCATAGGTCCGAGGTTTGCTTCAAATGTTCTAAGCTCGGTAAATTCATGAAGCAGGATGCTACCCTACTTGCACATAGTCCAAGTGAGGATCTCTCTTCTAACGGGTTATGGACCACCGGTGAATTGTATTATCCTAGCCGCCTGAGCGCAAGGAGGGCCATGACACTGAATATGTCCGAGATGCCCACTCCTATTCCATAGTTACTGGTATCCCGACTCTCAGGACCACTTACTAGGCCACTCAGCCGTTGCCCATGGTTCACGACCTAGGACGTGACTGCAGTAACCCACACCATGAACCATAACCCCTTTTCTGGAAATTTGCAGTCGGTTAAATACTGTTTCTTAGACAATACAATACTCTCACTTATCATGAGTTGGATGTCCATCAAGCATCAACAATACTGTCCTTTTTTTCGTAGAGTAGGTATTAGAAATGAAATGTTACGGCAGTGTCACAATATGTTTCCAAATTGTGCATACTTTTTCGGATGTTGTAACAATGCTGCTCGGTGGAGCACAGACAGATCACTACTCATCATCTGTCTCTTGTAAAAAAAGTCATAGGTGGAATGTACGGACTAGAGGAACTAGGATAGTAGGCCTATACCCGTATTGAGAGCACTCCATATTTTCCACTGGAGGTCACACAGCTTGTATTTTACCCTTAAGAGCAACAATTTTTGTATTATTTTCTACGTTGCAGAGAACTTTCACTTTAAGATATAGTTTCTTAAGAATAATTTAACTACACACTCCTCAATTATATATGGCGAACACATACTTAATGACTATTTCCTAATTTCAATTTTTTCTTTATATTTCACATTAAAGCGATCACTTGAAATTATACATATTATATCACACTTTGTAAATATTCACATGACTTGGCGTATTGCGCAACTTCATAAAACACACTACATCACTCGCAGTGCAATGGCTTCGTTTACTACAATACTTCGATGGTACAGTAGGTAACATGCAGTAGGAAGCTGAATGAGAAGACTTCTGATAGGAATGTAGAAGAAGAATGTACATGGAAAGAAGAAAGGGATGCTGGGGTCCATTCCATTCCTTATGTCAGAATGACGCCTTCGTAACAATGACATACCGCTGATTTTAATGTTCAAGGTTCTGCAGGTGATAGCCAAAAATACTATTTCCAAGTCGTCCTTCCTTTATTTATTCTACTCGTTCTACCAACATATTCTTTTATAATTGTCTTAAGAGCGTTTTAAAAAATTATTCTCGACTTTCCTCGTGTGTTATCTGCAATATTCTTCATCTTTCCTGTTAATAGAAATCGGGTCCGACTCGTTGGCTGAACGGTCAGCGTACTGGCCTTCGGTTCATAGGGTTGCGGGTTCGATTCTCGGCCGGATCGGGGATTTTAACCTTAATTGGTTAATTCCAATGGCACGGGGGCTGGGTTTATGTGTTGTCTTCATCATCATTTCATCCTCATCACGACGCGCAGGTCGCCTAAGGTTGTCAAATAGAAAGACCTGCACCTGGCGAGCCGAACCCGTCCTGGGATATCCCGGCACTAATAGCCATACGACATTTCAATAGAAATCGGAATTGCAGCATTCATTTACTGTTTCGGTATATGGCGTCTATCCATTTAAAATAACAGGGATGAGTTTATTCCGTACTAAAATGCCGGTCTTGAAATATAGTACTGTTAATTCATTTGACAAAATATTTTAAAATTAACTTGCAAAATTTATTGTAAATTTATTATATCGTAACATAGGCCATCAGCTGTAGCCGAATTTAATTATTCCCTGTATCGTTCGCTCTATTATTTTCTTATACAATCTAAATAAACATCTTGGGGTTCGCCATTTTATGTCCACTAGCAAGTAATAGTTCGCTAACATGTGTCGAACATCAAGCAGAAGTTCGCTGTCACACGTCCAGCAATGAACAAAGGCTTTCATTTCACATCCAGCTAACGGAATGGTCACAGTATGGTGTAACTAAATTATACCAGAGCGTATCCATTGCGGCCTAGCTAGTTGTCAAGTAGGAATGTTACACTCTCGTACAGAGTAGCTGCTACATGGCGAGCTCTATGACATCTCCTTCAGTCTATGGTCACTTCGATTTTCGCCCCAATGTATTCCACTTATTCGCTGTACGAAAAAGACAGTCGAAAAAAAATCGACGGCTTACTTCTAAAACCTCATATGTCCCCATGCTCTTCCTACGCATCACTTTCCTTAAGGCTGGCCCAGCCTCCCAGCCACATATGAATATGCAGTCCATCAGAACAATTTTCATTGTGTTGAATTTCCTATGCGGATGTGTAAAGGAAAATAGACCTTACCATGCCGTATAGTAGGGATGTTGTTTGCATCACGTATTTACACACTCCTACAGTATACTGCATTTAATGTTCAATTTCCTTTACACATTACCATAGGAAAATGAACACAACGAAAATTGTTCTGATGGGCTGCATATCAATATGTGGCTGAGAGGCGTGACCAGTCTTAAGGAAAATAATGGGTAGAAAGAGCATTGCGAGATACGAGGTTTTAGAAGTAAGCCGTCGAAATATTGTATCAGCTTTCCATCGAATGTGTATTTTACTCTAAACCTAATTACGACCGTAGAATAGAAAGGTGCTAAAATCCACGACAAACATCATGGTCGTCTATTATACTTTGCAGTCTTGCATGATTTTCAATATAATTAATGGTAAAATTGTGTTCTTGTGATAGATCGATAGTCGAACATCTATAATTCCTTCATGAGAATTTAGTCCCAAAATAAATAAGAAAGATTTTGCCCTTAATATCAGTCCCAAGAAATTAACTGAACGGTTTTCTTTATCTCCGTTGGGTGTCAAGTAATACAGATAATTTAAAGATGAGTTGGTATGGAATATATATAATTTTGATATCGATACTCGATATTTCGATATCTGATATTTTCATAATTTTTGTCAAATAAAATGCAAGTTTATAATTTGATTATTTCAATGGTATTAATGTACTGAACAAATATATCCAAATTTCCTTAATCATCGAGTACACTTTTTTAAATTACGAATCATTTAACAAATTTACAATTGTATAGTTGAACCTCTAGATAAACATGTTATAATGCGTTAGATTATATGAGAATATACTGTGCTGTATAGTTAACCATTCTTCCACAAAACACATTCAAAGCAGTTGATACAACTAAAAGAGATAAATGCTAATGTGTTTTACAAAGTTTTAGTAAACTACTGGCTTCTAACTCTTCACGGTCCAAACCTACTTCTTTTCCTGTAATACCTGAGTTCTGCTGTCCGGACAGTTTCACAGAAAAGGCTTTTGCTAGTGGTGTACATATATTTTTCACAGCTTATTTTATCATAATTGGAAACTTTGTATTTCTTTTCCAATAATTGAAAACTCTTGAGGGTAGGGATACAAGATTATCTTTGAAGTATGTAGCTTTATTTCCTGGGACATGTCAACTGACAATGAATTTGATATCTTTTTTCCTTGCATAATGTTGCCGAAACAAGCACCACATAATGAGCAATTTGCTTTGACTCCGTGGAGTGGATTGTCCAAAACAAAAAACAAAAACAAAATTATAATTAACTGATTTTCTCCCTCTTTTCTATCTTGACTTCCCGTAAGAAGTGTAGTGGTCATGGTGGTATCATAGATAATTCTTTTCTTTTCCATTGAACCCTGTCATTGAGTTGCTTTCTTAAATCATGCATTGTTCTACAATGTCGTCGCTGCTATCCCAAAACCACGAATGTGAGAAAGCTCTTCCTATCTTTCCTTAAGACTGGTCAAGCCTCCCACCCACATATTAATATGCAGTTCATCAGAACAATTTTCGCTTAGTTCATTTTCGTATGCGCGTATGGAAAGGAAAATGAAACTTCCTGTATCGTACTGTAGGAATGTATGTTTGCATGACATATTTACGCACTCCTAGAGTATGATGTATTTAAGGTTCATTTTCCTTTACAATGTAGTATAGGTAAAAAAATGGCGCATGGCTAGTGTCGGTAGTGTCCGAGGAAATGTTCGGCTCGCCAGGTGCAGGTCGTTTGAAATGACGACCGTAGCCGACCTGCGCGTCGTTATGAGGATGGAATGATGATGAAGACGACACATACACCCAGCTCTCGTGCCAGCGAAATCAACCAATTATGGTTAAAATTCCCGACCCTACCGGGAATCGAACGCGGGACCCCTGTGACCAAATGCCAGCACGCTAACTATTTAGCCATGGAGCCGGACGTAGCATGGGTATGTGGCTGGGAGGCGTAACCGGTCTTAAGGGAAATAATGGATAGGAAGAGCTTTGTCACATTCGCTGTTTTGACATAGCAGCGACGATATATAGTGGTAATCTGCCTAATGTACCTTATTGGGGATCTTCGTCGTGGGCTGTATTTCTTGGTTTTCTCCTGAATGATGAACTCCTACAAGTTTTTTGATCCTCCCTTCATTAAATGGATAAAGAATTTCAACTTATGGAGCCAAACCTGGCCTGAGATCCTCCTTTCATTTCTATACTCTTTTAGGGTGGTGCAATTTGTGCGATGATCGGTCCATAGAATTCTCTCCAGCAAAACATTTCGGTTACGTCGATCATATTTATCTCCTTTCTTAATGTTCACAACTCGCATCTATACATTAGTATGGGAAATACTAGACAGTTTACCATTCTTATTTTCAGGTTCTTGAAAATTTGTTGGCCCTTTCACTGTCTTGTTCATTTTCTCATTGTTACCTTAGCCAGATTGCATCTTCGTTTTCTCTCTTCTCCTGATGGCAAGGTAAGGTAAGGGTGTGTTCTGCCCGAAGGCAGGTCCGAACCTCCGCAGAGGTGTGCCTGAGCTGGAGTTTACGTACGATAGGGTGGCCAGTTCCTTTCCGCTCCTCCATTCCCTTACCCCCCCCACCAACAGCGCGTGACAACCCATCCAAATCTTGACCACGCCCAATGTTGCTTAACTTCAGAGATCTCACGGGACCCGGTGTTTCAACACGGCAGGAATTTGTTATCAGGTATCCAATATAAAAACGCATTCATTGACAATTTTAAATCGATCCATCTGCTTTATTCCTGGGCAATTCTTGTTCTGCCTGTCTACTATCATTATTTTCGTTTTCGAGATGTTGAGTTCTAATCAGAGGTATCCCTAATAATACCATAAAGGATATTGCTACCTCGGCAGTTATTAAGGGATCTGTCGCGATTTTATGAAATCGCTTATATGCTACATAATAATGTGTTATTGTCCTTAATCTATCGTTTTCTTATCTTTTATCAGCAATTTTATAACCATATTTTGTGTCTTTGTTACGCTTTGTCCCTGTGGAAGCCTGGATAATTTTCAGGATGCTAATAAAATAAAAAGAATGGCTCTTCTTTCCAGTTAACTGAATGAGCACAAATAATTATTCTTGACTGTTTGCTAACAAAGCTCTATCATCAGCAAAGCGCAAACTGTTAATCTTTTGGCAATTAACTGAAGCACTTCACTCTCATCTGTCCAAAGCTTTCCTCATTATATACTCCCCATATATGTTGAAGAGTTGAGGCGACAGGTTACGAACTTATCTAACTCCACACTCTGAATTGAACTCCTTTGATACAGTCTGGCACTCTCGCTTATTCTGTAGTTTGTTTATACAATTTAACTGTCAGCGATATGAGGAGACTTGGCACACCTTTTGACTTTAATACTTTCCATAGATGATGCCACTTTACTTTGTCGAACGCTTCCCGATAGCAATGGAAATTAAATGTAATGGAGAAATCTCTCTACTTCTCTATCAACTTTCGCAGGTTTACCAGATGTACTCGAGTACCACTTCCGTTTATAAACTACGCTTCCAACTGCAA